>NW_017729002.1:13835664-13848122 GCF_001723915.1 Gavialis gangeticus
TACCTCTGCAATATGTTGAAGAGCAGCTGGTCACATTGCCTTTTCTCTTACTTTATCGAGATGCCATCTTTGGGGGTATGGCCTCTTGAGACCTTTATTCTATTTCCCAGTAGACACTATGGTGGGTACATATTGTCTTTTTTAAACAAACAAACAAATCCTCATGTGGACAGGCAGACATTTTTCTCATCCAGATAAATCATTTCAGAAATACCAGGTTTCCTCTACAGAAACTGTTTTTAGTTTTCTTTCTGCTTCTTTTATATCAAATATTCTTCCTTATTATCCTCTTTCATTTCCAGTCTATTTCTGTACAGAGAGGGTGCTATATATGTTATTAACTTAAGATTTACTTTACCAGTATGGAGAAACAAATACATATTTGTTAAAGATAAAAAGAAGCACACACCTTGTCATATAGGGAATGTACTAAAAATAAACTACAGACAGCACAGAAAGCCTTACTTCCAAACTTTCCTCACAAGGCTATTACACTTAAAAGAGTTTGGACAAATATACCTTTTAACTAGGGCTGTGAGAAACAGTACTGTTCCATTTTGCCTTGAGTTTCAACATTTCAATGGATCAGCGTTCCATTTTGAATTTCATTTTGATTTGAAACAGCTGTTGTTTTGCTTCATTGAAACAGTGAGGCTGTTTTGACATTGTTTTGACATTTCAGTAGATCAGGCTGGGGGCAGGGAGTCAGCCCAGCTGAGCTGACTTCCCATCCCCAGCACTAGATTGGGCTGGGGTGGGAAGTAGCCAAGCTGGATTGACTTCCCATCCCCAGCACTATGGTCAAATGGTTTGGACTTTCAAAACATTTTGCCTAGCCTCATTTTGTTTTGAGGCTGTTTTGATGCCCTTTGTTTTGTTTTGATTTTGCTGTTGTGACCTGAAAATGAGTGGAAACAGTGTTGAAGTGAAACGGCCCATGAAATTTCACCAAGCCCTACTTTTAACTTCTTTTTAAAGAGAGGGGGAGCTGCTGCTTAGGAGGATGAATCAGCTGTTATGATGCAACTTGTATGTTTGCATAAGTCTGTAGTGATACAAATTGGTTAACATGCTCTAACTTTGACTCCAAGTTAAAATTGCAGTTTCCCTACATTTGCATTGCTAAAGATGCACACATAACACTTGCATCATATCAGATTACAGACAGTCCTCAGACTTTTGACACAGTTGATGCCTGAAAATTGCATCTTAAGTCAAAATGTTGCAACTCAGAACCAATTTCCCCATAGAAACAATGTTACAAATGGGGGGTTGGTTCCTTTACCATGCTTGACATAAAAGCCTCCAGCTGGTAAGTCTGTTGTGGTGGTGGGGAGATCAAGGCCCCTGAAGCAAGGGAGGGATTGATGCTGTGGCTAGGATAGAGGCATTTTTTTTAAGGGGAGTGCTTACCACTCTGGGGCTGTTGCAAGCTCTTGCTTGCTCATGGTGTATGAGGGAAAAGCCTCCCCCAGGAATCACTTTAAGGGGAAAGTGCGTGGCAGAACACACCTGGTGCCTGCCACTTTAAGAGCTGGTGGCACATGTTGCCCCAGCTCTTATGAGCAGCCATTTTAGATCCAGGCCAGCAGAGCTGGAGGCAGCAGTTTTCTGCCTGATGCCATTGAAGGAACATCTTCCAGTGGAGCTGTTACTCCTGCAACACCTAGGAGGTTAGGGCAGGAGCTAGGCACAGTTGTTAGAAACATCTGCGAGGCATGGGACACATTAAGGGATGGCAGGAGCATGCACTTTTGGACCTTAGACATCAGGGCCCTCGCAGTGCAGCCTGCCACTTAATGACCAACTATTACTTAACAGCAAGGCGTGGCAGGTGAGATAGGCAGGCAATATGCCCAGAGGCAGTGGGAGACCAGCATTGTAGCTGATTAGGGACCTCCCATATCACCAAAGGCAGCTCTACTCCTCCCTTTTCCCTAAGCATAAGTGTCAAAGGTTTTGGTGTGATGGTTGCAAGACACCATACATGCAGATTCATCGGCACCTAACTAGACTTCTTGCATGTACACCATGATCCAGAGGATCAACAGTTACCTGCTATAATGATCTAAAATAAACAAAGATGAGGCTGGATATAGCTACACTACTCCCACAGTGCTTTTTCTGGAGACATTCCTGAACATGCTCTATCCTCCCACTCCTGCTCACATGCCCCAAATCTAAAATACAGCCACAAAGCAATATTAAGGACTAGATGGGTGGAGATGTTATTCTCAAGATATCTGCCTCCAGCATGCTTGAGATTGGTTGCAAAAGACAACCTTGAGCTTGGCAAGGGTGTGAACGGCAAGGGTGTGAATTGGCAATTGGGCAGAATGTGCTGAAGTTGCCTAAGGATGCCACCAAACACGGTAGTGTCAGAGTGATGTTGTAGCCATGATGGTCCAGAATACTGTAAACGTACCACATGTGGTTAGCAATTTAAACAATTATTCCTAGGATCAGTCGGTCAAATTACTAAATTAGTACTTCATTTTCTGTGTTGTGTGTGGGTTCTCCAATTTACTGTTGACAGGAAAAAACAACCCTAAATTTCACTTTGTACTACCTAAATTATGCTTGCATATGAACACAGATAGTGCACTACTCTACACATAGTGAAGGAAGGGGTTCTAGCAGCCATGAAGGATTAAGGGGACTTGGGAATGGAGATGCTTGAGAGAACCAGATAGAAATTGTATATGAAGGATGTGCCTGGAAAACAGCTTTAAAAATAGTGAGTGTCAAAAAGGGGGATGAACAACGTTATCATGTTTTTTGTAGTTTAAATGCCCAAAGCCATTTTAATGCAAGTAATCCAGAAAATTTCCATCACTGAATTTGTGCATACATGAATGACTATGTGGTCGTTGATCACATGACTGTAAAATACTCAGAAGAAAGCAAGAGAATCATACGAGAAAAATCTGTCCAAACTACTATTAAATTTGGATATAAATAATAGTAATTGGGAAATATGGATTTAACCCAAAGTAAATGAGATCACAGACAGAAGAATATCTACACTGCTGTCAAATAAGTAAATAGGCAGTTTTTGCTGCAATTCTTACCCAATAAATTGCTGCCATCTATGTTTATGTGTGGCATGAAGAAGCAGGCAGCTTAGATAGGACAATCATTTACAGTGATGCATCTGAACCACCTGCTGTCACAAACCGAGCTGATACATTTTATCCTGATATAAAGCAATGTGGTGAAGTTTATGGCAATGCTTTATGGATAAAACTGAATATAATCCAATAATAGGATGCAGCTTATGTCACAGAATCAAGGATATTCTGCCTAGAAAACAACCACTAGAAAAGGAAAATTAGATTTGTTTCTTGAACTATTTTCCTCGGTGTTTTATGATCAACATGTCAGTTGTGCCAAAATTAGCAGTCCAAGGATATGGGAAGGAAGTTTGAGGGTGTAAAGTAGAAGTGGAGAAATTTAAAGGGACCATTTCCCTGGTTTGATTTTTTTGCTTTGCATCATTTGTATATGCTTATCTATTTTTACTGCTATGTGGTCAGTACTTGAATTGACAGGCTGTGTAGAACTTTCTATGTGAGCAGATTCTATTACTGTTGAAATCTAAGTACATACTTGTACGTGTAACACAAATATGTCTACTTATTAAGCCTACCATAAATGATGGTTTCACCAGAATTCCTATATTCCTCAAAACGTTTTAAATAAGTGAAAAAAATGATGAACAGAAGAGGAATTTCAGTAGAATGTTGTTTGCCTGTAACATGCAACTATTCTGCTGTCACTTACTTTTAAACTAGTAATATGTGGACTAATCTAAATTTGTCCTGTTCAAGGTTTATTTTAGATTGGTTGACAATAGCCAAAATTTTATTATGATACCAAAAGTCTTGTAAACATTGCTTATATACTCACATCTTTGATAATGCCTACATTTCAAGGGGAAGCATTGATGACTAAGCTTTAAACTAAGCCTGCCTGGGGTTGGGGGGATTACCACCACTGCAAGACCACTGGACAAGCTTTGTAAATCCAGCAGGATAAGGCACTTAAGGGAATCCACCCCTACCCTAGCCCTGAAAATATCTGTAGGAAAGGCAGGGCCCCCCAGTGGAACACTTACTTGCCTGTACACCAATGCCAGGAGCTTGGGGAATAAACAGGAGGAACTGGTCCTCCTGCTAAACAAGAATGACTATGACCTCATAGGGATAGTAGAGACCTGGTGAAACTCCACCTATGACCGGGCCATAGGTATAGATGGATATACCCTGTACAGGCGAGATCATACAGATAAAAGGGGTAGGGGTGTAGCTTTCTGTGTCAAGGACAGCTACATGTCCCTGCAAATTAACATTGGCACCCAGGAGGATGACTGGAGTCTCTCTGGGTTAAAATACATGGGGAACATGGCACAGGGAACATCATGGTAGGAGTCTACTACAGACCTCCTAACCAGAAACAAAAGCTGGACCAGGAATTTGCCAGGGAATTGTCTGAGGCTGCACACTCACAGTGCATGGTTGTCATGGGAGACTTTAACTACCCAGACATTTCATGGGAAGAGCACTCGGCCAAATCCAATCAGTCGCAAAGCTTCCTCACGTGCATGGACAAGTTCTACCTGACTCAAGAAGTCTGTGGGACAACAAGAGGTAAAGAGTTGCTGGACCTGGTACTGGCCAAAAGGGATGACCTAGTCAGTGACCTAAGAATCAGTGGAAATCTGGGTGATAGTGACCATGAGCTGATCACCTTTACTATCCATTGCAAAGCTGGCAAGTCAGCAATACAGAAGTCCTTGACTTCAGGAAGGCTGATTTTGACAAGCTCAGGAGGCTCATTATCAAGGCCCTAAGGGACCACAACTCAACAGGAAGAGGAGCCCAAGAGGAGTGGTTGCTTCTCAAGGGAGCAATCCTGACAGCACAAGGGATGGCCATCCCATCTTGGAGGAAGGGTAGCAAAAGGGCACAGCAACCCCCTTGCTCAGCAGGGAACTTGAGGACCTCCTATGCCTCAAAAGAGAGACTTATAAAGGATGAAAGGCTGGAATTACCACCAAGAAAGGGTACTCAGCACTAGTCTGTACCTGCAGAGAATGGATCAGGAACGCCAAGGCTGCAACCAAGCTCCATCTGTCTTCACATATCAAAGCTAACAAAAAAGTCCTTTTTCAGATATGTACAGAGTTGGAAAAAAATCAAGGGTAACATTGGACCCCTGCAGAACCAAATGGGACAGCTGGTAACTGACGGTAACTGACATCCAGGAAAAGGCCAATCTGCTTAATGGGTACTTTGCATTGGTTTTTCATCAGTCCAATGGGACTGCCCTGCCTAGCAATATGTGGGATGTCCAGGGTGAGGGTGTATTTATACCCAGCATAGGTGTTGATCTAGTAAAGGATCACCTTAAGAGGCCGGACACCTTCAAGTCAGCTGGTCCTCACAGATTACACCCTAGAGTACTCAAGGAGCTGGCAGGTGTCATAGCCCAACCATTGGCAAAAATGTTCAAAAACTCATGGCATTCAGGTGAAGTACCTTAAGACTGGAAGAAGGCCAATGTGGTACCCACTTTCAAGCAAGGGTGGAAAGTAGATCCCAGGAATTACAGGCCAATCAGTTTGACCTCAATCCCCAGTAAGAGTCTGGAAAAAATTATCAAGGAGACCCTTCTGAATAAGCTGTCCGAGGGCAACATCCTGAGGGACAGCCAGCATGGGTTTATCACAGGTAGGTCTTGCCTGACCAATCTCGTCTCCTTCTATGACCAGGTGACATATCAACTGGGCAAGGGAGAAGAGATTGACATAATATATATGGACTTTAAAAAAGCCTTTGATCTGGTGTCCCATGACCTCCTCATGGAAAAATTGGCCAAATAGGGCCTCAGCTATACCACAGTCCAATGGCTCGGAAATTGGCTCTGAGGTCAGACCCAGAGAATAGTGGTCAATGGTAGCAAACCATGGCACTCCATGAGCAGTGGCATCCCCCAATGCTCTGTCCTTGGACTGGTTCTCTTTAACATCTTTATCAATGATGTGGACATTGGTGTCAGAAGTACACTGCCCAAGTTTGTGGATGACACTAAATTTTGGGACATAGTGTCCATACCTGAGGACAGGCTAGTGATCCAGGCTGACTTGGATAAACTTAGTAAGTGGGCAGATACAAACCTGATGACATTCAATACTGATAAATGTAAGGTACTCCACTCTGGGAAAAAAACCCTGCAGCATACATATAGGCTTGGCAGTGCTACGCTCGCTAGCACCATGGCTGAAAGAGGCTTCAGGGTCATGATTGACCACAAGAAGAACATGAGCTACGAATGTGATGTCACAGCTGGTAAAGCAAACAAAACTCTGGCTTGCATCCATAGATGCTTCTCAAGTAAATCTCAGGATGTCATCCTCCCACTATACTCAGCCTTGGTGAGGCCGCAGCTGGAGTACTGCATCCAATTCTGGGCTCCACAATTCAAGAAGGATACCGAGAAGTTTGAGAGAGTCCACAGGAGAGCCATGTGCATGATCAGAGGGCAAGAGAATAGGCCTTATGAAGAGAAGCTGAGAGCCATGGGACTTTTCAGCCTGGAAAAGCGCAGGCTCAGGGGTGACCTGGTGGCTGCCTATAAGTACATAAGGGGTACACATCAGAACCTGGAAGAACATCTGTTCACCAGAGCACCCCAAAGAAAAACAAGGACTAATGGTCATAAACTCCTCCAAGACCGTTTTAGGCTGGACATAAGACAACATTTCTTTACTGTCTGAGCCCCCAAGACCTGGAATAAACTCCCTCCAGAAGTAGTGCAGGCATCTACTCTGGACTCATTCAAGAAATACTTGGATGCTTATCTTGCTGGGATCCTTTGACCCTAGCTGATTTCCTGCCCCTGAGGCAGGGGGCTGGGCTTGATGATTTTCAAGGTCCCTTCCAGCCCTAATGTCTATGAAATCTGTGAATTTTTTATACCCTGTATGGAAGGCAGGCTGTCCAGCTCACCGGCAGGCTGGATTGTTATCTTGAGCCTAATGGGCTCAGGTTCCCATTGGTGGAGGCAGTTTCCCTTCTTCACCAATCAGCGACCAGCAGGAAGAAGGCAAGGGTGAGGTGAGATGAGAATGAGGACCTGAAGGGGAACTAACCCCTCAAGCTTCCTGACTGGTCCATTCTCAGTCTAGGGGTGGAGCCTCCAAAAAGCTGCTGCAGCTTGAGGCTGATTCTCCTAGTCCTGTCTCCTATGGCCACAGAAAAAAATCCATTTCTATCCTTTCTATAAATGTTCTTCAGGTATTTGAAGACTGTTATCAAATTCCTCCCCCTGCCCTGCCCTGCCCCGCCCCCCAAGTCTTCTCTTCTCCAGACTAAAGAACCGTAGCTCTTTCAGACATTCCTCATAAGTCATGCTTCCCAAGCCTCCAGTCATTTTTGTTTCTCTCTTTCAGACTCTTTCCAAATGCTCCACCTCTTTCTTGAAGTGTGGGACTCAAAACTGGGCACAGCACTCCAAGTGAGATCTTCTTAGTGCTGAATAGATTGGAAGGATCACTTCCCTCGATTTACTAATGCTACTCCTATTAATACAACCCAGTATACCTTTGGTCTTTTTTTGCAAAAAGAGCATGCTGTTAGCTTATATTCAGCTCATGGTCTACTGTAATCCCCAGGTCCTTTCCTGAAGTACTACAGCCTAGCCTATTTTTCCCCAGTCTGTATTTGTGCGTGCAATTATGCTGTCCCAAGTACAGGACTTCTTGTCCTTGCTGAAGTTAGTTTCACTGATTGCAAACCATTGTTCCAGTCTATCTAGGTCATTATGTATCCTTGCCCTACCCTCCAGAGTGTCCACAAATGCACCCAACTTGGTGTAATCCACACGTTTGTTAAGCATGATCTCAAAACAATCATCCAAACCACTGATGACAATATTAAACAAAACCAGACCCAAGATGAACCCCTGAAGAAACGCACTTGATACCTCCCCCCAACTAAACACTGACCCACTGATGACTACTTATTAACTTCATAGCACAATGGTCTAACCATTTATGTATCCACCTTACAGTACTTTCATCTAATCTGTATTTCCTTAGTTTGAGCATAAGAATGTTGTGAGAGACTGTGTCAAAAGCCTTCCAAAAGTCAACGTATATCACATTCACTGCTTTCCTCACAACCACAGACCATGTCACCTTATCATAGAAAGAAAGCAGGTTGATCAAACATGACTTGCTGTTGGTAAATCCAATTCTGGCTGTTCCTGATCACTTTGAGATGGGAGGAGGAGGAATATGGTAGTTGATGAAAGAAATTATGACTAAATAAACAACACCTAAAAAGGCAACCACCCATTGATATATCTTTTAACATGTTAAGAAAAAGAAACTGTTAGTAGATATCAACATGAGGCCCACTAAACTTTCTATCTTAAGGAATAAGCTTGTTTTAAATTGTCATTTTAAGAATGACTACATCATCTGACAAACTAATTTTTATCAGGTTTTGAACACAAAGTCCTGTCTGCCCACTTATGCAGGGCTCCCTTATTCTCCAGGTCCCTTTTCTATACAGAAAGTGGGTGGTAGTATGGCTTAGCCCCTCCAAAATATTATATTAGGAATAATGGGCATTAATCGTGAAAAAGTATTTCAGTTTAATTGCATAAACACAAAAGTCAAACGCACATTTCTGTCTATTGGTACCAATATAGGGGACAAAAATATGGTAATGAGATCTAATCAAATCAGATTCTCTGCATAACCCACAAGTCAGAAAATTGTCCTTGCTGTTTTTTTAACTTGTCAAGTACAAAATAATTTTCTATCATATTGCATCTAAACATAACTTCAGTCATGACAACGGAGGCCCTGACTGTACTGCTACTTGGGTTGTCAAATTGCTGCAGCCTTGTGGAGCCATAAAGTTAATATTCTTTTCTGCATGCAAACTGAACAAACCACATGCAAGACACTTCTATGTGAGGGCCCCATGTGTTATGTCCTGAGGATCTTTTCCAAGATATCAAATAGACCACACTTCCCCATAAATTTATAACTGCCAGTAGATAGCTAGGTATCCATCAAATCAGTGATATGGTATAATCTCAAATACGATTACACAAGTGACCCATTTAATGGATATTATTAAAATTTCTACAGTATTTTCATAACTTAATAGGAATGCTTGTTCCAAGATCTGCATTTATAGAAAACCATCTGGTACTTCACAGTGACTGAGTTTGCTATTACCAACAAACTGGAAGGGGCTGATTTCACTAAATATAGAAATGTTATAATTATCTACAAGTGTTATTCTACCACATTTTAAAATAACAGATACGCCAATTATATAATATTTCTTTAAAAGCTACTGATAATACAAAACACAACCATTTCAGCAGACTATATAGTGACAGATAGTGATACTATTACACCACTACATTTGTGGTTCACGTAAGAGTGACTTAAGTGAATTGAGTTTGGGAGGCTGGTTCTTATTGGAGTAATCTTTGAATTAAGTAAAATCATATCACTGTGGTTTCTACAAAATTGCAGTTTTACAAGATTGGAGAGTGGCAAACATTTTAACAGTTTGAACCAAAACATATTGAAGTCGCTGTGTTTACTCTCATTACCAAGAAGATTTAACAGTGGAGAATGGGCTGAATGAATAAATGAGACTAAAAAGTGAGCTACACTCCTCAGAGAAACCTGAATGTATTAGAAGAGCAAAGTGGGAAATTATATGGTTCCTTTCCATATTGTTCTTGTAGCCAGATGGAGGACTTCAACCTCCTGTGCAATCTTGCTTTTTCCTCAACATTGAGTCTGTCATCAGAACAACCAGGAAAGGAATTGGCCAATGTATTTGGCCTTTTGTAAACTCCTTGCTTAAGTCCCTCATAAAATTTGGTGTAATGTGCAACTGAGATCAAGAAATGAACATACTGTTAATTTGATTTATTAAAAAAATGGAAAATATTATATAAAAGAATTTTGCCTTTTTAAAAAGCACAGAGGTATATATCACTTAGATTTGGATATTCAGTGGTTCCAACCTTAGCTACATAAAAGATAAAGCAGAACTAAATGGGGTTCAGAAACTGGAGACAGAAGTTATAAGAGGTATAAAAGAAGATTGAAAAGTGGGGAATTTTTAAGATAAAGAGGGGCCAAAAGAATGAATGACATGAGGCAAGTGAGGTGTTCCTATTTATAGCTAACTAACAGGACTCATAGCTACTACTGTAAAGAAGACAAGTTGAGGAAGATAAAAAAGTAAAAAGAAAAAAAAACTGTTTTGAAGGGACTACAAGACTCCCACAACTGCTGTAATAAGGCGCTTGTACACGTGATGGTGATCATGAGGTACATGTGATGAAAATGTCATTTGTGTGGCTAATGGCCTCACACATTGCATGTGTGCCAGTTTTGGGGGTTTTAGATGAGTTTGCATCATTGCAAACTAAACTACATCCAGACATAGTATAGCACGCTCACCTTTCAGAGCTTGGGTTGAGTCCCAGGCTTGAGATCCTGCTGTTTTGACTGGTGGAGCCCATCCACCAATCAGGAGGTAGCAAGGGAAATAAAGTCACTCCCCTTTCCTGAGAGGACAGGGAGAGGAGCTTACACAGACCTGATTGAAGGCTGCAAACTGTCAGGTCCAGAAGACTTCCGGGGCAGAGCCCTGGAGCATATAAAAGGAGCTGCATGCCCAGCACGAGGGAGATGCATCAGGGACATGGCTTAGAAGAGCTAAGGAGAAGAGAGAAGAGCATGGCTTAGAAGAGCTGAGGAGAGCTGCTCAGCAGGGTGAAGCAGTAGCCCAGGAAGAGTCTCTGAAGACTTCTATCAGCGGGGAGCGGTGGACAGCTCCAGCAGTTAGGTTCTCAGCATGCAGCACGGCGCACTGCGTCCAGACCCTGGGAGCTGCATGAGGCAGCTCAGGTCTGCAACCTCTGGCATGCAACCAGAGACAGTGCACAGGCTGGTTCATGGAGCAGGATCTTTGGAGCCCCTTGGATGGCTCAGGTCCACAACCCCCAGCACAAGGCTGGGAGCTCAGTGCAGGAGGTGCTGCACAGAGAGTGAGAGACCCTGGGAGCCACTCAAGAGGGCTCAGGACAGCATCTCAGTGCAGACAACACTGCCCAGAGGGTCCAGGAGAAGACCAAGCACAAGGTTGTCCAGGCCTCCAACCCCTAGCATAAGGCGAAGCACCCACTACAGGCAGCTGTACATGTGGCCCTAAGCCAGGCCGGCAGCAGTGGGGAACAGAGCTCGACCTGGAGAAAGGGAGGCAACCCTCTGGGACTGTGGAGTAGTAAGTTACCCTGTAGCCAGGCCATGAGCTGCAGGCAGGCTGAGTGGCCCCTGAGCTGCAGGGGCCCCTCAGTTCTTCCCTCTACAGTCGCAGTGCCCCTTGGGGCCACCCAGGCAGGCTGCTAGTGTGCTGGGTGCTGCCCCAGTTCAGAGGCAGCACCTGGCCGCATCCAACTGTTCCCTGAGCTGCCTGCTGGAAGCCGTCTGGGCACTGCTCCCTGGGCGAGCTCAGGGAACAGTTGGATCACACCAAGTGCTGCCTCTGAGCTGGAGCAGCACCCAGCCTGCTAGCAGCACCTGGATGCCTCCGGGGGCACCACCACTGTGGAGAGAAGGACCTGGACCCCACTCAGCTCAGGAGCCACTCAGCCTGCCAGCAGCTCACCCCCTCCAGCCCTGGGCAGGCTCCAGCTCCAACAAAAAAGGAAGAGGATCGAGCCTTTCGCCATAACACCATGGAAAAAATGAAATGGTGGGTTTCAATTAAATACCCAGCATTTAAATTAAGGGGGCATAGAATAAAGCCCTAAAGGCTAAACTCCCATCACCTGTACAAGCACCCATAAAAACATACACTGTTTACATCTATATAAAATAAAGCAGTATAAACCCTTGTGAGTCAAGGGTCAAGCCTACCTCTATGGGGCGTAAGCAGAAACTTATCTTCAAGGTAGATTATTCAGTATTGTAATAGTGGGATTTATTGCACCTTTTTTCAATCATTTGGTGCTGTCTGCTCTCAGATTTAGGATACTGATGTAGGGGGAAACTTGGTCTGATTTAGTAAGGTTAATCCAAGCACACTAATTATACTTTGCATAAGCGTATTTGAACATGGTAGATATGCATGCTAGTTCCATAAGAATGTTGTAATCATGGAAAAACAAAATAAGCTTCAAGGTACAGAAACAGACAAGAAAAAAGCTCATGTAGAGTTAGCTTATAAATTGAAAAATCTCTAAAGAAGACTGAGCTGCAACTATATAAACACAACCTGAAGACTCAGAAAGGATAATGAGTGGAGACAGAGGTACAACTCCCAGCTGTAAGTCAGAATGTTTTTTGCAATGCATTCTGAGCATAGGCAGTGGGAAGCCAGAGGTAAAGGGGCTCAGCCCCCCCCCCC
>NW_017729002.1:13848207-13857355 GCF_001723915.1 Gavialis gangeticus
TTTGCAATGCATTCTCAGGAAAGGCAGGTGGAACCCAAAGGGAAAGGGGCCCAGCCCCCCCCCCCCCAACAGGGCTGTGGGTAGGCTGCAAGCTCCAGGTGGCTGCAGTAGGAGTGAGGAGGGGTGCACATGCACCTGGGATCACAGCCCAATGTGTGGATGACTGGCTACCCAGCACAGCAGGCAAGTACCAGTCAATTCTGTGAAGGGGAAGGGGTTGGAGATGAGGGCAGATTGAGGCTCCTGAGATGAGAGAGGGAGTGGGGCAGAGGCAGGGACTGGGGTGAATGAGGCGCTAGCTGGGAGGGGCGGTGGGACAATAAGGAGTGTGGGAGGCGGGGGAGGCTCCTGCCACTGCTCGCACCCCAGCAGAGGCCCAGAGGTCATGTGCCTTCCCGATCTGTGCGTGGGGTGGAGGCAGCTGCTGCTGCACACTGCACTTTGTGCCCCACTGCAGAAGCCCCTGGAGCAGTGCAACATCACATGCCTGCTGTCACTGGGCTGCACCGTGCCCCCTGGATGTAGCAAGGCACAGGATGCAGTACGCAGTGGCAGCTGCCTCCACCCCATGCACAGATTGGGGGGGTCACATGCTTCTCTGGCCTCCACCGGGGTGCACGCAGTGGCGGGAGCCCCCCTGTGCCCCTGGATGAGCTACCCAGGCTCCGATTGTCACCACCTGGCCTGGCTGGGGCCCAATTCACCCCAGCCCCTGACCCTAACTCACTCTCTCCCTCACCGCAGGAGACTCGATATGCTACCTCCGTGCCCCTTCCCCCACTGATTTACTTTCTGGGTGGGAAAGCGCTTGCACATGTGCATGCACACTCAGCCCCAAATAATTTTTTCTCCCTCCACCTATGGTGCTGAGTTAGAGCATTACCCCAGACCAATCAGAAGTTCACTGTTGGTTCCAGGGGGGAGGCAAATCTAGCTGGGGCTGGAAGCCTGCAGCCAGGTTCCCATAGCAATAGCCAGGCTTTCTGCCAGTGCTCATTGTTTTCAGAATGGGAAAGGGGAAAGGCAGTGGGCGGAGCTCATTCTTGGGACTCCCCAGCTGTTGCTGAAGGTTGGGTGAATTGCAGCCCCCCCACCTCAGTGGAGGCTGCAATATACCCACCCCACCCTCCAGGGGGAATGAAAAACTCCCAGACTGAACTCCCTCTGCTCTCTTTTCCCCCACTCATTCTGAAAACAGCAACAGGCTGGGAGCTCTGCAGGCACAAGTTACAAAAGACACTACATTTTGTAACATCTTTATCTGATACCTCATACAATGAGGGGTCAGATTTTCATCCAGTCAGCCATTTTGAAGCTGTTTACAACCATGCACCTATGTTTGGTCACAGCTATACACCGTTTCTATGGCCAGATCAAGTGAAGATTGTCACTTCTGTCTGTACCCAATGAGATAACATATTTCCTCTTTAAAGAACATTCTTAAAAATGATGTAGTACTAATCTGTTAAAAGGCTTGATGCTTAGCTATTCCCTTACACTGCTGAGAGCAGATACAGGGGACTTAATAGAACATATATGGGCTCTTTGAAATTCTGTTGGGGATATATGTCACAAGCATCCTTATCAGTCTGGTTTTGTTGACACAAAAAAGCATTAATACTGTACAAGTCAGATAACTTCCTTTTTTATCTCTCACTTACAATGGGCTCTATTATTTCCTTAATGACAGAAACTGTACTTTGTGACTGAAAGTGAGTGAAGTCTCAAGGCTTCCAATAGGCTATGAATTATTTTCTTTCTTTTCCACCTTTAAGTAACTATAAAAACTTGTGAGTTCACTACCAAAACACTAATGAGGAAAGTTAGTATTTAATGATACATAGACTATAGTGTTATTGTCATCATGTACAAAACTCCTAGGAATATCCAGAATTGTAATTCAGTGGACTTGAGTTTGATTAGCAATATAATTCAAAGTAAGAAATGTTTTTGAGATTACTCAGGTATGAGTATTATTCCCATTTTATTCTTTAAAAGTGATGACAATCAATTCAATCTAGCATACAAGGGCAATATATAAGACTTCTAATGTGACCAGCTGCTTTTACATTCTTGCTGCACTTATGAAATAATTTCATTTATACATCCTCTTTAGAATAATATAGGTTACACTATGACTGTGCTTATCCTGCAAACTCCATCTAAATTTTATCTGCTACTTGGTTGACAGGACTAATGCACTTCATATATTAACATCATGAGAACACACCTTCCTTCATTTAACCTTGGCTGGTATAACAATCTGGATAGTCATTCAAAGAAATATTCATTTAAGAGATTTTTGAAGCACACTTCAAAATTCATTATGTGTGCGCCTGTGTTTGGGTGTACAAGTTAGGTAATTACTTCCACTTACTAAGAAAGCAAGGGGAAGCTGAGTCTAAGAGGCTATCTGAGAGTCTTGGCAGACAGGTAATGTTTTTTGACAGAAACTATCATGCCACATCACCTGCTTCATGTTCACAGGGCAAACTATCCAGAAGAGAAAAAGCATTGCCCTGGGTACTTGCTTTGTCAGCATTCATCAGCAAGGGGAACTTGAGAGCTGCTGCCCCCACTACATCTGTAGCTATGATGCTTATAAAAATGGACTCCCAACTACAAAAAAAAAAAGTTCTACATTTTTCAAGCAACATCTTTGTGACTGGTTGGTCATTTTTCATGGCTGGTTGTGCATTTTTATTGATTGATAATTACTTTCCATGCATAACGTGTGTCATCTGCCAGGATAGGAATTCAGACATTGGTAAGTGGCACTAGACCTCAAGCTGCCCGAAATGAATAGAAAGATGTGTATTATATTCTTAGTCTATTTATATTAAGACCCTGATCCTTCCTGATTTTTTGTCCCATGTGCCTCAGTGATTGACTTCATATATAATGAGCGAGCTTTTCAAAAGTGATTAGTGATTTTGGATGCCTTGAGTCTTTGGGTGTCTAACCTGAAACAGCACACAGGTGTTTATTTTTAAAAGGTTGTAAGGCTGTCACTATGGAAATCAAGCTGAGTTTTAGTATGTGAAGCTGTGCATGAAAAATCCTACTGAATGTATGTCCAATGATGATTTCCTTGTAGTACTTCACATTTATAAAATATTCTTAAAAGGGTATTTCTAAAATGAGGAAAAGAGAAGAAGGCAAGTATTAATATGATTCCTAGTGTTAGGATTCCTAGGATTCACAAAGTATGGATGATGCAGTGGTGGGGATTTTAATTTTCATTGTGACAGACACTATATCTTTGTTAGAGTATTTGTATGGCAGTGATGCCCTAACTGAAACTGGACTCCAGAAGTGCTAGGTGCTGTGTATTCTCTGAAGAAACCTTGCCTCAAACTGCTTATAATCTAAATGGACAAGACTATTCCTATTCCAGCATTCCTTCCTTTGAATTATATTGTTTCATACGATGCTTAATGTAATTGGTTTATAGGTGTTATTCCACAAAAATAATAATACAAGCTAGACAAAAAAGTTAGACTAAAGGTGAAAGGAAAAACTAATAAGATAAATAAGGAATGAAATATGGTAATATCATTTTCAAAAGGAGAACAATGAAGTGGTACATTTTAGCAATCAAAACATGTACAATGGAGAGAGGGATGGTTGAAATGACAGACTGGGATTACTTAAAGCACTTGCAGCTGCCTGGATCGAGCTGAAAGTTTAGAGATGGCCCCAGAGGGCCAGACTGAAATATCATTCATCATTTTTTGAAGTCTGGAGATGCTTATGCCAAACCTACAATGCCTTCTGACTGCTCTGTACACTGTATTATTTAACAAAATTGACACGACAGACAAAAAATTAAATTAAACAAAAATGAGAACAGTGAATTCCATTTATCATTTCTATTCCAACTATGACAAGAATTCAAGAAGATTGCAATAACTGTCCTTAAACTTAGGGTTTATTTACTTGCTGTGCATCTGAAGTTTCTCTATTACTTCAATATGTGATTGTGGTGGGGTGATACTGGGAAACAATTAGAAATTGGTGGCAAGATGGGAAAAAGCAACCAGATAGATACAAGTATGATATTATCAAGAACTTCTGTCTCTGATAGTGTCTAGAACCACTAGCTGTCTAGTACTACGAGGTGCTTCAGAAAAAGAAACCTTGCAGTAGCCACGTATGGCATCACCCACTATTTGGGAAGATTTCCTTCTCTGTTTTCTCCTATGTTTACTCAGAGGGGTAGGAGTACCAACAGTTGGTGTCCATTCTAAATATTTAAGTGTTTTATATTTAGTTTTATACTTCTAGATATTCCTGTCAGCTACTTTGGACCACATTGAATCAAGTGAAACTACCTGGGATGACACTAGTAGTGGACTGCTTCCATTAAGACTCCCAAATGCTGACCTAAGAGGCAGTATGATATTTTTCCAATTCTTTTTGACAGTGCTTCCATTACTTAGTACTCCTGGAAGGTCCAGTGTATGGTGATTTCCCAAAAGAAGAATATTGCACATTATTATATGAAATGAAAAAATATGATTTATATGTTTGTATACGTATTATATGTATTTATTTTCCTCAATGTCTTGCAAACTCTGATGAATAAACCATCATGAACTAAGCGTGGCAGCACCACCAGGATGTGGTGGGGACAACAGATCACAATGCTCTCCCTGCTGAAAAGCCACATATATCCTCTGACAGTGCTGTGACATGGCAAGTACAAGTCACCACTATACTAAGCCTGTCCAGCCCCCAACCATGGGTCTACAAGTCCTCAATGGTGGAGCAGTAGGAAGAAGATGTTAGAATCTCAATAACTGCAAAGGTGGACAGGGGCTTCAGCAAAATGAGATCTTTAATTGTCTTGGTATCCTTGCCATTGGATCAAGGTCCTGTTCTGTCAAGGCCCTGATGTGGAAGCTGATGTGCAGCAGACTTTCCATAATTTAAAAAAAAAAAAAGGCATTTTCCATGAAAATGGCTTTAATAGACTTTTCGAGCCCTTCAGTGACCAGCTAGTGATGACAGGAGCAGGACTGTGAGGCTTGGAAGCTCCTAGTCATGAAGTGGCATAAAGGTGGTAGTTACAAGGTCATATAGCTTGGATTGGAAGGAGTGTGATTCATCAGCTGTAACTGAGACTGAGCAGTAGGGCTGTGTGAAGCTTCGATCCCTGATTCAATTCGGTGGAGATTTGGCCTAATTCAGTGGCCAAATCTCTGAATCTGAACTGAATCAGAGGACACTTTAATCTCCCCAAATCAAATCAGAACACTTTGAATTGATTTGGAGAGATTCAGAAAGATTCAGCGATTTGGACATAGACACAGCTTTAAATGTTTTTTCTACATACCTCAAGGTACCAGGCAGCTCATGAGTGCTGAGATGCTGGGGCGCATGGAGTGTCTCACAGAAGCAAAGGGGGCTTCCCACCATGCTTGGCAGCAGACCTGAAAGTGGATGAGAAGCACTTCCAGTCCACTTCTGGGTCTGCCGGGGAGAGTATGGGGGGGGGGGAGCCTGCACTCCCCTGGCTCAGCGACTGGTGTCTCCTATGTCTGGGGGGGGGCACCTGGGGTGCCCCTGTGGCTGATTGCCTAGCCAGGGGGGACATGGGGGGGGGCAGCATGCTCAGAAGCAAATCTAGAAGTGGACTGGAAGTATTTTCGGTCCACTTTCTGGTTCACCACCAAGCACATGGATGCCCCCCCACACACACACACACACACTGCTGTGGTACACTCCATCTGCCCCAGCATCGCAACATTCACAAGCCATGCCGGTACCTTGAGGTATGTAGAAAAAACCTTTAAAGCTGTGTCTATGTCTGAATCACTGATTCTCTGAATCAGCATCGAATCTTCAGATTTGGATTTGGTCAAATCAAATCAGGGACAGTGATCCTAATCAATTAATCAAATCACTGTCCCTGATTCAGGCTGAATCTGAATTGAATAGGGCCCACTTAGCACAGCCCTACTGAGCAGCCCTTTTTAGGATTCACTCTGCTTACCCCACATGGGGAGGGGGCTAGGAAAGTGCCATAAATATAGTCTGCCTCCCCAAACATTTCCTGCCTGGATGTCCAGTAGGATTACCTTTATTGCAGTCAAAATCAACAAACACACACATTCAGTTTTGGGATCTGGAACATCAGGACCCACATGGACAATCCTAATAGTTAATGCCCAGAGTCCTGCACTGCAATTGTGGGTCAAAGTAAAAAGAAACAACACGGACATCGCTGCACTGAGCAAGACGCAGCAAGCAGATGAGCAGCTCAAAGAACAAGGAGGTGGCTATACCTTCTTCTGGAAAGGTAAACAGGAAGGAAAACACCAACTTCACAGAGAAGTTTTGCCATTAAGAATGAATTCATAAACTAACTCAAATGAGTTCTCTATTGGACTTAATAAGCACCTCATGACTTGCCATCTTAAATTGCCCAGGAGCCAATATGCCACCATCATGAACACATATGACCCAACTCCTGTGGCCACTGATGAAACAAAGGAGGAATTCTATGCCAACCTTGATCAAGTCCTCTCTAACATTCTGTGGGGGGGAAGACAGACTTATACTGCTAGGTGATTTCAGTGACAGAGTTGGAGGTGTCTTGAACTTCTGGAACAGAACCATTAGCAAGGAAAGAGAAAGATCAACTGCAACGGCATCCTCCTCTTGACCAAATGCATGGAACATAAACTCACCATCACCAACACCCTGTTCTACCAGTAAAACATGTACAAAACATTCTGGCAACACCCACGACCTAAGCATTGGCACTTGATTACATCAACATTCATGCCTGAGATCACAAAGATTTCCACATCACTCAAGCTATGCTAGGAGCTGATGATTGCTGGACCAATCACTGACTCATCTACTCAGTAATGTCACTCAAACTGTGTTTCAAATGATGGCTGCAGCAGAAGAAATGCCAATGGATGGTCAAGGTTGAAGGAACCGTTCCCTCTAAGGAGTTGCCGTCTGTGAGCATGCCGCTTTGGTCCATGAGTGCGCCACTTCAGTCCCACCTCCCCCTTTCAGCACAGTGCAGTCCTCCAGTAAGTGTCCAGGTGGAAGCAGGCAGGATTTGGCCACCAGACAAAGGTAAGCTCCTCACTCCTCATGCAGGACAGGCAGTGGCTCCTCCCCAAGGTGAGGCGAGACGGGGGCAGGGACGGGGATGCTGGCAGGGACAAGGACAGGGACAGGAACAGGGATCGGGATGGGAACGGAGACAAGGACAGGGGCTGGTGGAGGCTCCACCGGCTCTGGGGAACTGCTCTGCTCCCTTGAATCACTTCGGGGAGTGAAAAGGCACATGACATCAGGGCTTGGGAGTGGAGCAGTTCCCCAGAGACAGCGAAGCCAACACCAGCCCCCAGCCCCACCTTGCCTCACCTCAGGGAGGAGCCACTGCCTGCCCTGCGTGAGGCTCTGCCAGCTCTGGAGAACTGCTCCGCTCCCCAGCCCTGATGCCATGCACCTCCTTGCTCCCCAAGGTGATGCGGGGGAGTGCAGCAGTTCCCCAGAGCCAGCAGAGTTTGCAGAGCAGTTCCCTGGAGCCAGCGGAGCCCGTGCCAGCCCACAGCCCCAGCCCCCATCTCCATCTCCATCTCTGTCCCCATCCCCATCCCCGCCTGAGGGAGAAGCCTCTGCCTGCCCTGCATGAGGAGTGAGGAACTTACCTTCAGTAAGTGTCCCATGCCAGCTCCGGTGCCTCTGCCACACTCCATGCCCAGCTACTCTCCAGGCGGATCTGCAGCCTTAAAAAGTTTGTGCACTGAAAGAATTTTACTTGTGCGTGGCTGTGCACATGCGTAGCTAAGAAGGAACACTGGTTGAAGGACTTAAGGATCTAATCAAGTGAGACCTCTGTTACCAGCACCTCAATGAAAAACTGGCAAATCCCAATCAAGAACAATGGGAGAATGTTGGCAGCACTGGGGGTGCCTTCAGGTCCACCATTCTGAGAAGAGACACTTGGATTCATTACCAGGAAACATCAAGAGTGGTTTGATGAGAATGACCAGGATCCAAGTCTTCATTGACTGTAAGCACACGACCATCTGTACTTGGAAGAATATCATCAACTCCAAGTAAAAGAAGCTGAATCACCAAAAAGCCAAGGCAGAGGTCCAAAGGAAGACCTGTGACATGTAGAACAGATGGAGGGAAGACAAGGCAAAGGAAATTCAATGTTTTGCTGATATCCACAATATGCAAGCTTTTTTAATGCCACCAAAGCCATCTACAGTCCAAGCACTCGGGGACCTAAGGATGGAGGAGACCTCATCAAGGAAAGGGGAGTGATCAATGTCCACTGGAAGGAGCTTTTTGAAGGCCTTCTTAATTGAGACTGTTGTTGACAAGAGAATTCTCAATTCCATCCTACAGCACCCAGTCAGAGACGACCTTGGAATTCCTCCAACCCTTGATGAGGTGAGGAAATCCATGAAGGAGATGAAGAATGACAAGGCATCTGGAGCATATGGAATCCCTGCTGAAATATTCAAGCAGGGGAGAAAGGAACTTACTTCACAGCTTCATGCCCTCTTCTTAAGGATATAGAATGATAAGGAAATCCCAGGTGACCTCAGGGATGCCATGATTGTGACAGTCTTCAAGAATGGAGACAGGTCTCACTGTGGAAAGTACAGAGGATCACTTTTCTGTCCACCATGGGAAAGATCATTGTGAGAAGCCTCTTGAACTGGTCTCCTTCCACTTGCTGAAGAGCTGCTCCCAGAATTTCAGCGTGGGTTTAGGGCACCAAGAGACACAACCAATGTGATCTTCACTGCTTGCCAGCTGTAGGAAATCTTCCAGTAACAACACAAACCCCACTACATGGCCGCCTTTGACCTCACCAAAACCTTTGTCACTGTCAACTGAGAAGCACTGTAGAGGATCCTTTTGAGGTACAGATGCCCACTGAAATTCAACATCATCCTTTGCCACTCCATGATGATATGCAAGTAGTGGTTCTCAGCAATGGATCTACTGCAGATCCCTTTGAGGTTAAGGCAGGAGTTAAGCAAAACTCCATCATCGCTTCGACACTCTCTCAATATTCCTTACCACAATGCTATAACTGACCACCAACAAACTTCCAGTCAGAGTAGAGCTAAATTATCAAATGGATGGTAAGATGTTT
>NW_017729002.1:13862355-13865964 GCF_001723915.1 Gavialis gangeticus
AAACTCCATCATCGCTTCGACACTCTCTCAATATTCCTTACCACAATGCTATAACTGACCACCAACAAACTTCCAGTCAGAGTAGAGCTAAATTATCAAATGGATGGTAAGATGTTTAATTGCAGCTGGCTGAGAACCAAAACCAAGACCACCCCAACCTTGATCATCAAGCTCCAGTATGCTAATGATGCTGTAGTGTGTGCTTACTCTGAAACAGATCTTCAGGTAATCATTGACGTCTTTACCACGGCATACAAGAAAATGGGACTCATGGTTACCATTCAGAAGACTAAGGTCCTCCATCAACAAGCACTTAATGAGCAATATCCAGCTTTGGTAATTCAGATGTACAGTGAGACTCTAGAGAATGCTATTTACTCTACCTCAGAAGTCATCTCTTACAGAAAGCTGACATCGATGAAGAAATCAATTACTACCTCAAATGTGCAACTGTAACCTTCAGACACCTGAGGAAACAGGTGTTCAAAGATTGTGACATCAGATTCAAGACCAAGCTCATGGTTTATAAAGCAGTTATAATCCCTAACTTACTGTACAGAGACATGGACACCATACAGGAGACAGCTCAAGTTGCTAGAGAAGTACCACCAATGCTCCAGTGAGTCCAGCGGGAAGACAAATGCACCAGTATTAGTGTCTTCCTCAAGCAAACACCACAAACATCAAGGCAATGATCATTCAACATCAGATTTGCTGGGCCAGCCACATCATCTGGATATCTGACTCCAGATTCCCGAAACAAGTTTCATTCTTCCAGCTCAATCGATGGGAGTGCTCAAGAAATGGGCAGAAAAAGCACTTCAAGGCCAACTTGAAAAAATGAAACAAAGACATCAAACCACAGTACACTACTGCCTAGAGCTGTCCCAAATGGAGGAAAAGTCTGCTGCAAGAATTTCAGTACTTTAAAACCTCACAATGACAACAAGAGACAGAAAAGTGAGACTGGCAGAAACAGTGTGTGGCCAACCAAACGGGAATCCAGAGGCATACACCCCACATGGAAACATGTGCCTGAGTTGCAGTAGAATCTGTTAATTCCAGATTGGACTTGTCAGTCATCTTTGGACCCACAGATAAGATAATCATAGAAGAAAATCATCCTCCACTATGAGGGATTGCTGATGACAGAGGTGACTACATAATAACTTAAATAAAGCCTTACTTTTGTATATTGTGTGGGGTGGGTATATGTGTGGGGAGATATGGGGTATGTTGAGGAGGGTGTGGGGTGTGTGTGTGGGGGTGTGGAAGGGGGATGTGGGGAGAGTGTGGAGTGGGTGTGTAGATGTGTGCATTTGTGGGTGTACGTGTGGGGCATGCTGGAGAATGTGGGGTGTGTGTTGGTGGGGGGGGGCCAGGACTGCCCTCACACTTCATCCTGGGAGCCAGCTAGGGGTGAAGAACATGTGCAACAGAGCTTGCCTGGGCAATGCAATGCAGGTGCATTCTGCTCCTCCTCCCCATCTGGCCTATGGCTGCCCCAGCAGCACTTCACATGGGGCTGAGCCCTTCCCACTCCCACCCAGGGCAGCATGCACCCACCCAGCACCCACTACTGGCACCAACTTAGCTCTGGCCAGTATGCACAGCTTTAGCCACCTGGGTATGCTCAGCTCCCCCTGTCTTGAGTGGCTTCTCCTCCTGCCCCTGCTGCACTGCTCCAAGCAACAGGTAGCACAGGGAGGCAGTGGTGGCTGTGGGGTGCATGCCAGGCACTACATGCCCAGCTAGGTGTTTGTGTGTGGTGGGGGAAACGTGAAGCCAAATGCCTCCTGCCCCAGTGCATTGGGCTCCAGCTTTGGCACCTGATCACCTTGCACTCACTGCACCTGCCCAGCACAATGAGCAGCCACCTGTGGGTAGCTCCCTCTGGGAAGCTGTGCATGTTGGCTGGGGCCAGAGCTAGGGACAGAGCTGCCAGTGGACACAGGACAGGTGTCTGAGGAAGCATGGTGCAGGCTGTCCCAGGGGAGAGCCAACAGGACTCAGCCTCCTGCAGAGTACCACAGGGCCAGCCACAGGCTGGAGATAATCAATTGGCAGGCTGAATCCAGCCCATGAGCCATATTTAGCCCATCCATGGCTTAAATATTCTGATGTGAGAACTAAAGTTCAGATCCTATTCTACCCATTAGGCATTTATTCAAATAAGATGTCTAAGTACTATCCTATTCTACTTTGTTAAAGTCCCTAAAAAAAAAAGTAACAAGCCTACTTTTATAATATGCCACCCCGTTAGCCCTAAGACTAAGTCATAAAAGCAGTGAGTAGGAAGTAGATCTACCTGTGTATTGCACTAACAGTTTTTCAGGGACTCAAGCTACATGGAATAAAATCACATTTAGATGACTAAATCCATTTAGGCACCTCCTATAATCCTTTTTCTGTCCTGCTCTAATTCCCCCCCCAAAACTGTTAATGTAAAGGTGGAGTCCATTCTGGCCTTTAAGTAAGTTGAACAAGAGATATATAGACACGGTGGAAATGCTGGATTAGTACTGAGGCATGCAAGGTTCTTTGGGTGGATGTGATATCTTTTATTAGACCAACTGAATAGATGGAAAAAAGTTCTTAGCAAGCTTAGAAAGCAGGGGAGGAAAGGCCAAAGAGAGACATTACAGTGATAGACTATAAGGTAGAAAAATCACCAGGTACTTTTGCCTCACCTGATCTCTTACATTCTTATTTTCCCCAACCTTTTCTCCCCTCCCCTCCCCTCTCCTCCTTTTCTGTTCTTTGTCTCCCTGATTTCCAACTATTTCCTTCTTCATTGTGAGCCTCTTTTAACTTGTATTATTATTATTATCACTGTAATGTCTCCCTTTGGCCTCCCCCCGCTTTCTTCCCCCTCTCTTATCTGCTTTACCTTTTGTCTTTCTAATTTCTAACTATTTACATTCTCCCTGACATCCTGCCACACTTTTAACTTCTCTCATTCTTTGGAGTCTCAGACCAGCAGAGACTCCCTATGCCTGAAGAAGGGTGACTGCACCTGAAAGTTTGCAAAGAACGTTTTTTTCTGGCTACTCAGTTGATCTAATGAAAGATATCACATCTCCTCAAAGATTCTTGCCTGCCTGCCTATGTCCTTAGACCAACACAGCTACAACCAAAAACCTAGTGGTTTAGTACTGAGGAATTCTGACTTTCATTTGCATTTTCTGTCCATAAAGTCACACTTCCTTTGGATATAAACCAGTAACAATAATATATAATAATTCAATATGCTGTGGGTTGCTGTGGCAGCAAAAGGTTAGCTACATTTTCAAGGACCAACTTTAGTAAGTTTTAAATGAGTATTATAATGGAAAGACTAAACTAACGCTTTCTTTTTTTTAACTGATGAAAAAACCTAATGATTTTAAAATCAAGGGGAAAATGGCAAAAGGGCAACCTTTTTTTAAAATTTTTGTTATAGATATTCTATTTTTCTTCCATCATCCATACAAGCTCTCTACTGTGCAATAGAAAATGCTGTGGAATAGGCATATGAACTTCTGGCAAAGCACACTCCAACCAATCACCACTCTTCTAGAATCATAGACTCATATCATAGAATCATAGAAGTAGAGTCGGAAGGGACCT
>NW_017729002.1:13866663-13870141 GCF_001723915.1 Gavialis gangeticus
CTGCCCCTAATGAAACCATGCTGGTTGCCCTTGAGCATCATCCCTGAAGCCGGCCCATCACAGATGTGCTCCTTGAGGATCTTCTCAAAGAGTTTGCCTAGGATTGAGGTAAGACTGTTGGGCCTATAGTTGCCTGGGTCCTCTCTCTTCCCTTTTTTGAAGATGGGGATCACGTTAGTTATCTTCCAATAATCTGGTACCTGGCCCAAGCACCAAGAGCGCTCGTAAAGCTGTACCAAGGGCCCTGCAATAACCTCAGCTAGCTCCCTCAACACCCTGGGGTGGAGAGCATCTGGACCTGCTGACTTGAACACGTCCAGCCCCTCCAGAAGCTCTCTAACCCGGTCCTCCCCAACCTGATGCCTGGAGGCGTTCCCCTCGAGTCCGTCTGGCATCACAGCAGGGAAGTCCCTCTTCTCTTGGCACTGGACTATATATTGTTTTTCTTGCCACTAACTGTGAGAACTATAGTGGCAAAGGTGAGAGTTGGTGGGGGAACAACAACCAACTTCACCAAGTTCACTGTAACTCCAGTTCAGCAAAGCATGTAAGCACATGCTCACATGCATCCTGCTTCAGCAACACAATTTAGTTTGTGCTTAAAGCCCTACTGATTTTAACAGTACTGAAGCATGTGCTTAAGTGCTTTACTAAGCATGGGTGGATATCTGGTTGTATATAACATGGTTTATTCAGTACTTTTTACTACTTATGCTGTGTCACAAACTATAAAAAGGAAACCTAAGTATTTCATAAACATATCTGAGTCAAAAAATATATTTTCCCATTTTATATCTCAGCCTATTGCTCAAATGTGACCTCAGTCTGAGCCATACCAGTTTCAAAGTCCGAGTTACAGATGGCACATCTTGGCCCTATTACATAGAAAACAGAAATTGAGCTAGCCTGCATACATTACTGACAGACTTAGGATCCTTTCTGCCAAATCTAGCTTATCTAGAGGCCACGTCTACACATGCATTAATGTACCTTTTCTAATGCACATTAAATTTAGTACCTCCACTTTGAGGTATTAAATGAAAGCACATTAGGCTAAACTAATGCACAGTAGCACATTTGCATGCTTTTTTAGTGATGCTTAATATGCAGTAGACTATTTTACTGTGCATTAGCATAGTGTCATGGTTTTTTATATGATGCTTTAATGGTCTACTACGCGTTAAAGTGCATGTGTAGATGCACCTAGTATGTATCTATTATCTCCTTAACTGATAACAGAGATACATGCATGTATTGTAATAATTCAGAGATACTTCTTTACATGCAACAAGAATAGAACTTTACCTCATGAAATATAGTGACCAATTTTAATTTTGACATCAGTCTTTCACTGGGATCCATGAAGAAGGATCCCTAGGTGCTCTGGGCTGCTTATGGATGGGGGTGGGGGGAGACACTTTCAGTTCTTCATGCTCCCACACCAAGCACAACACATGCCGAGAAGAGGCATTGTGTTAGTTGGACCTGGCTTGCCCAACATCTGTATAGATTGGGCGTGGGCGTGTCAGCAGGGCTTTCTGGCAGTTTATCTAAAAGCTGATTGAATCATCTTTAGATAAAAGCACCAAAAAGCCCTGCTGAAGAACCTGATCAATACAGACTCTGTGGAGCTAGGTTAAACTAACGCATTTCCTCTTCTGGTAAAACACTGTTTGTTTGGTTGTTTTTTGTTTGTTTGTTTTGGGGGAGTCATGTCTGTCAATAGATTATATTTCTGAACCAAAAGTAAAGACATTCAAATACATATTTATCAGAAGCTTACTAGTTAAAACAACCTTTAAAATGCCTACTGACAAAAGGTTAAAAATAATATTTAAAATACTGGCAAATTTTTTAAAACTATACCTTACAACTTATGCTAATCTCTCAATCATGGTAGGAAACAGTGTCTCACTATAACCACACCTTTAGTCACTCAAGGCATTACATGAAAATAACTGGCAGCTCTTTATACAGCATGATCATGAAAAAATAAAACAGAAACCATCAGCTAAATCTCAAGGGCCATAGCTGTTCTTGATTCATCACACATTTAAGTTTATCTTTGATTTTCTTCTCTCTAGTGGCCATATGACTGAGAAATTCTAGCTTTAAGTGGGAAGAGAAGGTGGGATGATTAAGATTTCAATTTTACAAAGAATAGGCACTGCTGATGTTTTAGGAAGTGCTTTCGGTGTTGCAGAGACAAAATAGGAATCATATTCCTACGGTTTAACGTTTCACTTAATTCTTTCATTTTCAACACTTCACTTTCCTCTAATCTCCTTTACTTGCTTTGAGAGAGAATGCACTGGATGAATCACAAGGCTAGACATATCTTAACAGACATGAGAAAGCTGAGGAGAATGGAAAGCACTTTGTACAGAAAGTACAGAATGCAAGAAAATGAAAGTGTCAGGTTATAGTCACCATGAACCTTAAAAGTTTGTTTCCCTCAATTCATATTATCCTATTCAGTCATCAAGCATCCTGTATTTTCAAGACATATTTATAATTGTCCTGCAGACTTACTTTTATGATGTGATAACTTAACATAAAGCTATCTGACTTAGATCTTGTCTGTACTTTATTTATGTACTCAGTGTAATTTTGGTTGGAGATGTCTATTTTTTTTCATTGAAACAGTTATAACCCTACTGTACTGCCCCTACAATAAAAAATAATTGTGACATAAACACCTTTATAACAGTTGCTGTGTCTACACTAAGGAGACTACACTAGCACTAGGTGCTAACAAGTTCTCCATCCCAATAATATCTGAACTATTGCAATCTTTATTGAATTATCCTGACAGTCTGCTGATATAAGAAAGAAGTATCATTCTCATTTTTAGATAAGGAGCTGAAACTCATAGATCCATATTCAAAAAAGAATGTAGGTACCAGTGGTATTTAAATTGGATTTAGATGCCTAAGCCAAATAGCTATCCCTTCAAACGAAACCTAATCTCATAGGCATCTAAAAATCTATAGACATCTATTTTTTTTTAACTTGTAAAGATTCCCAGGCACACAAAGTTCTGTATCTGTACAGACAAGGCACCTCAGTTTTTTTTCAGTTCTCAGTGGCTTGGTTTGCATCTCACATCCAAGCCTCACTGGTATCTAAAAACTACAGTTCCCCAGTATATGCCACCTGAGGGTCCCAATCTGATACGTATGGCTCCTAACATATCTACGTGACCTGGCTCCACATGAAGCCAAGCAGCAGTGGTGGTGTCATAGATGGTTGGCAGCAGTGATGGCTGTTATTTTTGCACCCCACCCCCACCAAGTTGGTGCCAGGGGGCTACTACCCTGCTTGCCCTCCTCCTTAGTTACTCTACTAACACAAAGCACAGTGGTGGATATCACTTTCAATCAAAAACATGGCATAATCTGGTATGGGGGTCTACTCAACCCCTCCAATGAAAGATGTTTCACTTCCCCCCCCCCCCAAAAAAATTATATTACTAAAT
>NW_017729002.1:13870167-13872760 GCF_001723915.1 Gavialis gangeticus
TTTTGGATGGGGGTCTCCTCAACCCCTCTAATGAAAGATGTTTCCCTTCCCCCCCCCCAAAAAAAAATTATATTACTAAATTAATTCCAAAAAATGAATTAATTGGTCCCAAAAGGGGGGTGGTTCTCTAGTCTAACAGTTATACTACTCTCTTGGGATGGGGGAGCACCAAAGTCCAGTCCCTGCTGCAAGGATTCTTCATATTTTATATATTTCATGTAAAAAATGTAAGCAGTCTTCAAAGCAGGGACTGAAACTCAGTTAACTCCCTTTTCAGCTGAGAGACAAACCACTTGGCCAGAAAGCTACATTCACACACTGCCTCTTTTCATGCTAACATAGATGCTTGTCAATACTAGGTCAAGGGATACAGACAACTTTAGTTTCTTGGAATGCTTTACTTCAAACTATTCCATTTGCTGATTTAAATTTTTCTAAAATATTACGGGGCAAATTTTCAATACATTCTATGCCCTTTAGCTTTCATTATGACACTTTCAATTAAGATTTTTCAAGCAGCCTGGACACTAAATGGAGGTGAAAATCTGACCTGATTCCTGAAATTCCTTGCAAAATAAACACGTGAAAGGGTATTTTTTCTGCTCACTATTGATATTTCCAAATGTCTTCCTGTTAGTGGGCTTCTCCCTTGCTAAATGGCCATATAGGTGAACTATGAAGCAAACTATCAAAGCGTATTCAAAAGCACAAAATAAACACACTGAGGAGATGAACAGGGCCACAGAAAAAAAATTCCGCCTCCAACCACATGCTTCAGGCTCAGAAACTTTATAGTTATTTGTAACCATAATGGTCATAACATTTTCTGACAGAAAAGTGATTTTCACACAATGAGTAACATAGGAAAGAGTAAAGATAAAACATAACTACAACCTTATATCTCAAGCTTTTGGGCAGACTTAATACAATATAATGATTGATACACCTACACTTTGTCAGGCACAAATAAAGTAGTCTGAACAATCCTGGGTCTCTTGTAGATTAGTGTAACATGAGCTGGGTAGCACAGATCAGAGATAACCCTGCCCTGGAGTGGTGCAATGGGTGCTTAAAACCAGTTTCAGGTGCTCGTGTGCAGACAATCCAGGGGTTAAGAGCTCCAGGAGCTGCCAAAAATTACCGTGAAACAAGGCCCTAATTCTGACTGATTTCAGTGGGCATTAGGGGAGCCTATGCAGCTGCCTGACTCCTGCTCCAATGCATTCTAACTAGAACGCAGCAGAGCAGACTTAATTTATTGAGGCTTAGTCAAACTAGCTTTAGTTAAAGTGCCCCTGCCACCATTTTGAAGCCTAGGTTGCTGAATACATGAGAAACTGGAGGCATTTTATTTAAAGCAGATCCCAAAAGATGCTCTAATTCACACCCCCCAACTCACACACACACCCCACACACCCTGGAGTATGGGTATGCTTAAGCCCTAGATGCTTAAGTACCAATTTAAAAGAAAACCTTAAAGTAATACACCACCGTATCAAACAGTATCCAATCTCTGACAAAGTCCTGTAGTAGATACTTCAAAGGAAGGTGCAAAGAACCACTTTTAAAATATAATTATGGAATAGCCTGGCCATGGTGAGTGTTTCTTCCTAATTCTAGTCAATGATTTGCATATGCCTTTAAACATGAGGGTTTGCATCTCTGCAGGTGTATGCAAAAGTTCAACGCATCTCATCCAGAGTCATGCAGCTTGCTGTAAGCCAGGTGACTATAGACTGGAAGTGGAACTGGACAGGTGAACTATTTGCTGGTGCAAGGAGCTGTGCTAGGAACCCAAGTAAGTAACTTTGGGGTTGGGGAGGAGCAGATGAGATTGGGGTGGTGCAGGGTGGCTGGAGAGATTTGGGTGGGGTGGTGTTGACAGATCTGTGGTGGGGGCCTGCCAGCTACAAATAGGCCAGTCAGAGCTATGCAGGTGTAGGAAAAGTGCAGTCCCACGGCTGGGGCAAGCGACTGAACTTTTCCAACCCCAGGACTGTGTTCTGAACATGTGCAGATGTTCACTGGACAGGGTTAGCCAATTTCTGATCTAAGTTAGTTCACCTACTCAGATGAACCAAATTAGATCACGCCCACCTTTTTGGCCCAATTTAAACCCCCTGAACATCTACACAGATGGGCATACTCTTAGAAAACAATTTTAAAAATCTCTTAATATAACTGTCAATGCTTTATTATCCATATAAATGTCAAATCCTTTTGTGAATCTTACTAATTTCTTAGCATTAATCTTGTGACAACAAGCTATACAGGTTAATTATGCATTGTGTAATATTCCTTTTAATCAATTTAAATGTTCTGCCTTTCATTTTGATGAACGTCCCCCCGTTTCTTATATTGTTAAAAAGGGTAAACAGGAGTGAACAATTTACTTATACACTACTCATTATTCTGAATCTCCAAGCCATGCTCTCTTTTAATAGCTTTCTCTTTGTATCAGATTGTTTTATGCTATTCAGTCTCTATATTGCAGGCACGAACTATTATCTGCAAACAAGCAACTGTGTGTGAAAAAAACCATGCATTTATGTACACAAAAGGTTGGACAGCTTTAAATGCAATTGCATGCTTG
>NW_017729002.1:13877760-13896920 GCF_001723915.1 Gavialis gangeticus
CTATTCAGTCTCTATATTGCAGGCACGAACTATTATCTGCAAACAAGCAACTGTGTGTGAAAAAAACCATGCATTTATGTACACAAAAGGTTGGACAGCTTTAAATGCAAGTGCATGCTTGAATGCAGAAGTAAATTCCAGTTGCAGGTGCAGTTTATAGTTTGATGTCTACAATTTTGGTTTATGACATACAGCCTGTGAGTCAGATCTGGTCCACAGAGCCCCGTAATCTGGCCCTCAGTGCTGCCCTGAACCAGCCCTAAAAGCAGAGCCTGGGAAATGCACTGCCCACAGTACTCGCCAGGCTGGTCCTGGGTTACATCACCCACAATGCTTGCTGGGACCGGCCCTGGGCTGCTCCATATATGGTGCTTGCTGGTGCCATTCCCAGGCTATGCCACCCATGGCATTCATTGGCGCAGGTCTCAGGGTGTACCGCCCACAATGTCCATCAGAGATGCTGAGCACTTCTGGACTGCATGACACTCACATGGGCTGATCCCAGGATGCACTCAAGATGTCTCTTACTCGGGCTTAGGCCTGGTCCCAGGCTGCATTGCATGGGGCACCCTCTCAGATCAGTGCCCGGATGGGTGCCATATGTACTGGATCAGTCCCGTGAACAGAGGGGTCCATGGGCCTAATCTGGCCCATGGAGAAGCACCATGTCACCCATCCAGCCCATGGACTCAAATGAGTTTGACATCCCTGGTCTATGATATCAGAAAAGTAAGCGCTTTAGTTTTTGGTAGCTTCTTTTGCCAATAAACACATTGTGTTTACAAAGAAACTGAGTGATAGAAAAGCTGATTTGGTTTTTAACCCCATTTCCTGATTGTAATTCACAGCAAGCAGCAAATAGTAAGGCAACTGATATTTAAGAAAATCAATACACTGAATCTAACTATAGCATTAATACTACCTACCACTTGATTACCAGCAACAATGGAGCCTAAGTCCAGTAAGCCTTGGTAAGAAGTTACTGTATTCCTTTCACAGATTTTTTCCCAGAAGTGTAGAATATCTCTGCCCAGCTTCACAGTGGCTCCGAAACACTTGTGATTTGCCTGAACAGGTCACATCACAACAATATATAAACACAAATACTATATTTTAAAGCAAGGATACTTCCACTGAGTGTAGGAGAGAACTCGAGCAGCACATACAGAGCTGCCACCAGTTCAGTTAACAGAATATCACTTTATGCAAAAGAGCTCATTGCTATGGATGGTACAGAGGGGCACTTCTCAGTTGTAGGATGATTCTCAATGCGTTTTCTGCCAAGCATTACATGATTATCCTTATTCTAAGAACTACTGCAATTTGCCTGTGCTTGTAACAAACCTGCCAGCATTACTCTGGTCAATAACAGGAAATTACTGGGACTACACCATTCATCCTGTGCTGCACATATTTCTGTCCATATTGCAAGCTTGACTTACTGATAGGATGTCTATTGCAGCTTATAAAATTATCTACACTTTATGATGATGACTTTGTTGGGATCAAGCTACCTAAATAGCATATGAACTCATTGTGACCTATGTATATATCTATTGCTGTCTAATCTCTCTCTCTCTCTCCCTCTCTTTTATCCCTTCAGATTTTGGAACGGCATTATTGCAAATTTATGAGCTTTTTTTATTGATCAAATTTATCTGCACATTAACACAAAATAAACCTGATGAGTCTTCTGCCAAACAAGGTGTTTCAAGCAACAACAAATAGAAATTGAAATCTGACAATTCAGTTCTTATGCTCAAGTTCTGAAGCTGCTATTGTGCTTGGAAAAACATTTATGCAAACTGCTCAGAAATTTGCCTTGCTCTACTGCCCATCCAATATCTCATTTCTCTGATGGAGTATCATTTCAATGTAATAATATTCCCAACAAAAATTGAATAGTGCAAGGATGGGAGACTTGCCACATTATTCAGTCCAAAGAAACTATGAAACACTATTAAACCTGGCCAACGGCCTCTGGGAAGGATATGGCAGAGGAAGGGGGTTCTTTACTTGACTATGTATAAAATATATTTTAAATTAAATTGTAGTTTTATAGAAAATATTGTTGTAGATCCCTTCACTGTTTCCTTCTGTAGAGACCGTGCTCTGTATGAAGAGGCATATTTTAAATCCTACAGTGGTAATTAAAGCTGAGACAGTCTAGGAAAACTTCAAAAATAAATATAGTTCACTAGCATCCCTCTGCCTAAGGGAAGTTTTAATTAAAAGTCACAGGAGAATAAACTTCAAGAAACAAAAATGAGGCAACTGCTGGTAATTTGGCCTAGGCCAAAAAAATATGCTCAAAACCTTTCACCATCAACTTTGCTACTTGCTGGTTTTGTTTATGCTAACACTTGCGGGAGAATTCAACCCCCCTCTCATATGGGTTCAGGAGGGAGACTTGAAGGAAAGTGGAACTGTGCCTCTAAATAACTTGGATGTAAAGTGTATGGAGAGGACAAGGAAGAGATTACAAGAAGATCCGGCAAAACATGACACCATAAGTCTCTGCAGACTTCCCTTTTCTACAGTATACGGGAAGCAAGTAGAGTTTGCTTGGGACTCGGGGACCAGTGCAACACATAGGATGCTATGCTCTTCCTCCAAATCTCAGAATTGGAGGCCAGCAGACCAGAATTTGTTAAACAACTTTGTTAATTAGCTTAGTGCTCTAGGTGGAAGAAGGCATGGTAGACTTACACCTTATAAACTAACTAAATCAGAGATGTATAGCATAAGCTTTTATAAGAAAAGGACTTACTTCATCAGATGCCAAGAGATTGGGATGAAGAACCAGCTTTCTTCAGGCATCTGGCATATCCCTGACCCTGCTAACTGTGCTGGAAATTGGCCTCTGTTTGTCTCCTACAGGACTACAGATGAGGACACTTGCCTTTTGTTCTGTTTACAGAGCTAACATAGCCCACATCCAGTCTGCACTTTCCTCTTCTGCATAATTGCTGCCTGATAACTGCTCTCTCTTCTCTGCTTCCTCCCCTCAATCAAATGGACCCCTTTCATTCACATAATGGCCATAGTAGAAGTGCTCATGTTGTGACCCTGTCAGATTCTAATGCATCTGCACATTTTGCTAAATACCTGTCATCAACAACTTCAGACACAATATGAGAAGATGACAATGACCACTTTGGTCCTCATCCAGTACCCCCACTGAAGGCCATGCCCAAGAACCTCAAGCCTTTTTGTCCCTTTTTATAGTTAAAAACCTGCAAATGCATGATGAGCAATGCAATAAATTTGGTTTAGGTAGAACACCTATACTTTGTTGTACATTGTGCCTTAATTGGCATCTGGTTTGATTTTTTTTCACTTAAAAAAAAGAACTTGCTTTAATGGATTTTCCGTTAATATATGAATTAACCACTAGGAAAAAGAAAACAGGAAAAAATATTTATATACTCAATAATAACACCACTAATTTCTATGTTATGGTTCAATATAATGTATTTTGTGTTTTCTGTCAATAACTTCTGAATGCTGGATGCAAGTGGCCAGAACAGACCTGTACTATCTGAGCTGTAGGTAGAACCATCATCTTTCCTATCAGTTCCCTAAATGTGTGCTGTTGTATAGTTTACCAGGGGAATACATAACTATCCAATAGAGACCAATAGAATGTTAAAGTTCCAGACAGCTAGCATCTATATGTTTTTTTATGAAAGAAATGTAGTGGCTAGACACAGAATTACCATATCACACACTATTTGGTATCGTCAGGCAGTAAGGCAGTGTAGTTTAGAAGTTAAGTCTTGGGCCTACGTAATCGGCAAGCTGCATTCTAGTCCCAAACCTAGCTGAAGTGACTTCATGCAACCTCTCTGTTAAGTTATTAATAAAGGGGGACGCAAATATATGGCTCCTTTCTAAGGTCAAATATGAGGCCTTAGTAAGTAATGAGATGTGTGACATGTATGGAAATACAAAGAAACTGATCTGAAGACTTAGGTTATTGGCTCTCAGCTTAGAGCATACTCTCCTCGGCAATAGAACACTTACGGCAGAATCACTGTCTCTTTGACAGACAGCCTGATTCAGTCCAACTATATATTATAGTGTAATATCTGTTATGTTTGAGATCAACCCATGCCAAAATATTTTCCCAAACTATGAACTCAACACTACTTTTTTCCTTGCTCTAGCCTCTGCTCTTGACAAAACCTACTTCCCAGCTTGCTCCTTAGCCTCTAGTACCTAGAACAGGCACTGTTAAAGTCACCCTTTTCAACTGTCCCATCAACACTGTTTATGGAATTCCTAAGGACAACATTTAAATACTGGTAGCACATTCAGACTTTTAACACATATCTATATACAGGGGTAGAGGCTGAGATTTCATCCTGGAGGAGGAAGAAGGGCTTAGATCACATAGATACCACCTCAGATTTAGTCTAGATGACCCGCTTGTCTCTCTCCAAACTAGGCAGACCTTCACAAGCACATTGAGGGAGGAAGCCAACAATTATTTTTGGTTTCGTTAATTTAATACAACTAAAAACCACTATACCTATTTCCCCTGTATCTACAATCCTGTAAATTTTAACAGAGGCAACTATTTATAATTCAGACATTTCCAGATAAAAATTAGCAGAAAATCAGTTCCTATAGTAGAATTGAGCTATTATCCTATATGCAGCAGGTGTCAATTTTCAACACAATCATGAAGTGTCATAATTATGAGTAAGATTACTTGTTAAAATTTTTAAAAGTAGATAGCAAGTAGGAATGATGATTATCCATCAAAATATGAAGAAAAGGAAAAAATTTGTCTCCAAAGAATTAGGTCTATTATTCTTTGTTCTAAAGAGTAATCTATATTTCCTAAACTTTTAATAGTCAGATTATACTTTCTGGAGAAAATTGTTTTATGTCTTTCATGATTTCTCCATAAAAGGCTCTAAAACAATGGTTATCTGTCAGGGTCCACAGAGGCATCCAGCCTAGTGGTTGGAGCCAGGAGTATGATCAGAGTTCGTAATCAACGAACATGGTGAACCAGGGAGTTACCAGAAGCAGATGTCAGAAAGCAAGCCAGTCAAACCAGGGTTTCAAAGTTCAGGGACTGGGTAGACAGGCAAGAATGCAAGAACAGGCACTAGGGAAGTCATATGGGTAAGAGCTGCACACAGACTGAGGTCAGCTGCTTGTGCAGCAGGGGCCAGGTCTTGCAACAGCTCCTTAAGAACAGCCATGGAAACAACCAACAGGCTCAGGCTCAGGCTCAGTTGGCCCTGCTTAGGGCATTGGGTGTTGCTGACCTAGTTGCTGGGCTTCAGTGTAGAGGCCTTACACTCTCAGGCTTTGGCCCACAGGTCCAGAAATTTGCTGGTGGGAGGGCAATAGTTGTGCTAATTGTTCCCAGAGCCTCACTACACCACTGCTAAATTTCCAGACCCGTGGGGAGCTACATAGGCCAGATGACATGCTCCTATATTGCAGGTTACCCCAATGCATGGTTGCACCATAGCAGACTAACTAGCACTCATGCGTCACCAAAGGCACAGACAGAAGTGCAGCTCCTCCACTGTAATTCATGGTGCTTTTCAGGAAACACTATGAGTTACAGTGATCCCCTGGACCCAACAGACATTGGTGCTGTGTCCTGGGGATTGGGAGATTCAGCTGCAGTTTGAAGCAGCTGTGAGTCTACAGCCACTCTCCCCTAGCCCTGCCTCTCCCCCTCCCAGCCCCTGCTCTGTCTTCAGAATGGGAGGTGGGGAAGGGAGCAGAGGGAGGTTTGGTCTGTGGGTTTTTTTTCAGCTGGTATTGGTGGGTGGAGTAGATGGAATGGAGCCCCCCTGACCTCAGGCTTCAATCCACCCACCCCACCCTCCAACACTGCCTGAAAATCCCCCAACCAAACTCCCTCCACTTCCTCCCCCCCCCCATTCTGAAGATAGCACTGGGAGCAGGGCTGGGATGCATAAGCTTAGACCTGCTCCTAGCAAGAGCTGACCAAAGTTACTGAGGGTGCTCCGTCTTGGAGCGTGGGGTTCAGATTGTCGCAGGATTGTGCCTTTTTAAAATGCTCTACAGCCATGCACTCATGTTTGGTTATGGCTGTAGAGTATTTTCAGGTCAAAAATTGTCACTTCTGTCTGTGCCTCAAGTCTAACTTCCTGCTAGCATTCCATGTAACTATGTCCATTAATTTATTATGTTACATCTTAAAACTGTTTTTTATCCCACTACTCCTACTGGAAGTCTGTCTTTGAATCTAACTCTTGTGAACTTTCTTCTAATATCCCACCTAATTTTATTCAGTGGCAACCATGGGTATGTGCTCCTGTGCTAATATTGTCCTTTAAGTTCAATAGCTCTTCTAATTCCCCAATGATTAGCCACTGGGGTGTGTGTGTGTGTATAATATATATATATAGAGAGAGAGAGAGAAAGAGGGAGAGAGAGAATGTAATCATACTCCTTTTAAGCCCCTTTTTGTAAGACTAAACACATCAAGCTCTTTTAGTCTCCTCTATTGGGATTCCCAACTCCCCTGATGATCCTGTATCCTTTTCTCTGAACACTTTCCAGTTGAAATGTTCCCACCTGAGCTTTGGGCTCAGAATTGTACACAATACTGCAGATAAAGTCTCATCAGTGTCCTGGACAATGGCTTTAACACTCTCCTGTCTTTATTGGAAATACTTCCCTTGATACCTCCTAAGATCTCATTTCCTTTTTTTTTTCAATCGTACTATCGCACTGATGCATTCTAGGTGCACTACATTCTCTAGTGGTGAGTGCTTTTCTCCTCCTGTTGTTTCCCTCTGAAGAGTTTCCAACTTATAGCAACAATCCTAGGTCGTGTGTAGATGAAATGAGAGGTGTGTATGCACAACACTTTCAAGCAGGCTAAATGCTTTTGCACCACTTGAATGGTGTCACTGTTTGCATGCCTCAGGGGCGTATTGCACATTAATTCCAGCCACTGTGGGAAATTGAACGGCATAATGCACCTTAAATGACTTGGGGTGCAGCAAACTAAAACTCCTTTGAGAAGTTTTAGTTTGGTGCCCCTACAGCCACAGAGTGAAGCACCAGGCTCTGTACAGCTCAGTAGCTCTGTAGGAAGCCCTGCAGGCAGCCTGGAAGCAGCCCAGGAAAGCAGGCTCCACCTAAAAAGAGTGGCAAGCCTGATCTCCCCCCACCCTGAAGCCTGCCTGCCTGAGCTGCACACTGCACAGGGGCCTGGTGCTTCCCTCTGCAGCTGCAAAACCCCCCAGGACTGCCCGACCTGGGTGCCTCTCGGCAGGTGCTGCCTGGGGGGGCCAACACTGCCACAGGTTGAAGCACCAGCTCCCCCCCCCCAAACAACAGCCCAGGGACTGCTCTGCCTGCTTGCCCTCCCCTCCCTGCCTGAGAGGCAGGTAAGTCAGTAGGGTGTGCGCATGACACAGGGATTAATAAGCTCTAAATTGAAGCAGAGTTTTTTAAAACCTACCACTTCAACTTAGGGCCCCTGTTTCGTTTACACACACTCCTAGTTGTTAGTAAGCAGATGTGAGTTTTTAGAGATCTGAGTGGTTAATGCAGGTCCTTAGTGTGTGATCAGAACCAAGCTGAGACTCTCCGAGAGAGTCCAAGAATGGCACTGATGGGGGTACTCAGCTCACTGAACCACCCAGGACCACTTCTGAGCCATTTACTTGACTGAATTGCTGACCTCTGTTGTACCTCAGTGGGAGTGAATATGTAATGCCTATATAGCCGCCAGTAGAAGAAAACCATAAAGAGTAAGACACGTCCTAAATACCTGATCTTGCACTTCGTACTATTCAATTTAATTCCGTTTTGATTTCTACCAATTGTATTATTACTAAACCATATTCTGTGCTTTTCTCTTCTTCATTCCCACCATGATAATTTTAGACAAACACACACACAAGACAGCACTATCCCTTAAATCCTATGGAGTAAAACACATTGAATGCTTCTCACTGTCCATTCCTCAGCTTTATGCATCCACTGCACATGTTAGTTGTTAGTATAATATTTTGACAATTACCAGGGACAAGCAGTGTAAAGTTCATTCTGCCATAATTTATCACAATCAGTTTAATACAGGGGTGGCATAGTGTCACAGACCAAGTTGTCTGCTGCATAAAAAGAATGTTTCGACTGAATGACACTTTTTTTCTTGGCTTTAGAGAAAAAAAATGAAGATATCTATGCCAGAAATCTAGGCTATTAAACTCTCTCAGGAAGGAGGCAATATAGCAAGCAAAAGGAAAGAGTGTGGGAATGGCAGGAGGGGGCAGTCATGCATCTGTTTAAAAACTTTACTTAACTATCCCTTTCACTAAACACAATGTGGCTATTTAAATTAAAATAAGAACAATTCACAGGCAGAGGAACTGGATCAAAACAGTGGTTCACCTACGCCCACTATCCCACCCCTGAAATGAGTAATGCCATATGCTTTATGGAATTCTGAAAAGAAAGAGGGGAAAAAAACCTGACCTGTCCAAAACTCATTCCTTTTATCTGGTTGGACAATTATCAAATCTCGTTGGACAGTTATTAAACAACATGACCATGGAGAAATTTTTTGCCAATCCCTCTGGAAAACTGGCTGTCTTACACCTCTAGCAGCTGAAGCTGCTATCACAAAAAGATAGGTCACTCCAGTATTGAACACAGATTGCAGTCCATTTTTTATGCAGCCCAGTTGGAAAAATGCTTTAGGACCCTAGCTGAGCAAGAGATGGCTATAAAAATGTGATACCTATGACACAGTTTTAAATCAATGGCTAGACTTTTAAAACTTATATAAAAATGTACAACTCCAAAAAGACCATTTTCCAGTTCATTTGCACCTGTAGGCAGGCACTAAAACAAATTTTTTAAACACAAGATTAGCTGATGCTGGATTAACTAGATGCATGTCAAAAATAAGATACCTAGTTATACAAGCATCTGCTAACCACAGAAATGAACTTCATACCTTTAAAATGGAAACTATAGGCCCGGTAGTCTTATGTCAGTCCTGGGGAAGCTCTTTGAGAAAATTATCCAGGAGCACATCTGCAAGGGACCAGCAGGGGAGATTATGCTTAGAGGCAACCAACATGGGTTCATTACAGGCAGGTCCTGTCAGACCAACCTGGTTGCATTCTATAACCAGGTTACAAAAGCCCTGAACACAGGTGTCACAGTGGATGTAGTCTTTCTGGACTTTAAGAAGGCGTTCGACACTATCTCTCACCCCATCCTCATTAAAAAATTAGGCGACTGTGGTGTCGATGCCTACACAGTCAGATGGGTCGCAAATTAGCTGGAGGGCTGCACCCAGAGAGTGGTGGTGGATGGGTCATTTTCGACCTGGAGGGACGTGGGCAGTGGGGTTCCCCTGGGCTCAGTCCTCGGGCCCCCTCTGTTCAATATCTTTATTGACAACTTGGACAAGGGGGTGAAAAGCACCTTGTTCAAGTTCGCAGATTTGGGGAGAAGTGGGCACGCTAGAATGGAGGGATAGGCTACAACTAGATCTGAACAGGTTACAGAGGTGGGCAAAAGAGAATAGGATGGGTTTCAATATGAACAAGTGCAAGGTATTGCACCTGGGGAGGAAAAACCAGGAGCATACTTACAAGCTGGGGAACTCCCTTCTTGTTAGCACAGAAGCAGAAAAGGATCTTGGAGTCACTATTGATTCCAAGATGAACATGGGCCACCAATGTGGGGATGCAGTCAGGAAATCTAACCACACCTTGTCATGCATTCATAGATGCATCATGAGCAGGTCCAGGGAGGTGATCCTCCTCCTCTATGCAACACTGTTCAGGCTGCAGTTGGAGTACTGCATCCAGTTCTGAGGGCCACACTTCAGGAGGGATGTGGATAGCATCAAGAGGGTCCATAGGAGGGCCACTCACATGATCAGGGGGCAACAGGGTAGGCCCTATGAGGAGAGACTATGGGACCTCAACCTGTTCAGCCTACAAAAAAGAAGGCTGAGAGGTGATCTGGTGGCTGCCTACAAACTTGCCAAGGGGAACCAGCAGGCAATGGGAGAATCCCTGTTCCCCCAAGCACTACCAGGAGTTAAAAGGAATAACGGCCGTAAGCTGACTCACAGTAGATTCAGGCTAGACATCTGGAGGCACTACTTCACAGTCAGGGTGGCTAGGAGCTGAAACCAACTTCCTAGGGAAGTGGTGCTCACCCCTACCCTGGGGGTCTTCAAAAGGAGGCTAGACAATCACGCGCACTTTAAACTAGCTTTGACAGAGGATGGAGCCGCAGGAAGACGTGAGGACACCTCTGAACCAAGACAGGTGACATACACAAGGAGTACCCAGGTAAGCAGCAGAGGTCCAGATAGTCCTGAGAATCAGGGGGTGGCATACGCACCAATTCAAGGCCTTAAATGCCTCTATACCAATGCTCATAGTATGGGGAATAAGCAGGAGGAACTCACCCTTTGGATAGCTATTTCAAACCCGGACATAGTAGGGCTCATCTCACAACTGGGATTCATCTCACAACTGGGCGGTCAATATTAAAGGCTGAGGCTATACAGGTGGGATAGAATAGTAAGGAAAGATGGGTGTGTGGTGCTCTATGTCAAAGAGAAATACACATCCTCAACCAGCAGGATGGGGTCAGAGGAGGGGCAGGCTGAAGTGTTCTGGGTCAGGATACAGGGGGGGTTGTGGGGAAAGGGACTTAATAGTGGGGGTCTACTACAGACCTCCCAACCAAGGGGAAGAGTTGGATCATGAATTTTTGGGTCAGCTTGCAGAGGCACTTAAGGCAAGGGATGTAGTTGTCATGGGTGATCTCAATTACCTGGACATCTGCTGGGAGGAGCAGTCAGCCAGGTGTGACCACTCACAGAGGTTTCTGGCTGAGATACAGGACCTCCACTTAACCCAGGAGGTTCACAGTCCTACCAGGGGGAATGCCCTGCTGGACCTGGTCCTGGCCACCCAGGTCCTCAACCACCTGGGCAATAGTGATCATCGCTTGCTGGAATTCACCATCCACTGCAGGGTGTCAAGGGCCTGCAGCAAGGCAGTAGTCTTAGACTTTAAGAGGGCCAAATTCAATGATCGGAGGCAATTAGTGGGGGAGGGGAACTGGGTGCCCAAGATGAGTGGTCATTCCTTAAGGAGACAATACTCAGAGCCCAAGGGATGACAATCCCAACACGAAGCAAAGGGGGCAAGAGTGCCGCAAAGACCCCCTGGCTTATCAAGGGCATTTGTGAATGCCTGATTGCCAAAAAGGAGTCATACACCCAGTGGAAGGGAGGGGCTATCACCAAAGAGGAGTATACCTCCACGGCTTGGATTTGTAGCGGGGCTGTTAGGAAAGCTAAGGTAGATACAGAACTAGGGCTAGCATCAAGGATCAAGGATAACAAAAAGTTCTTTTTTAAATACATAAGGAAAATGAAGAAGGCCCCGGGTAATGTGGGGCCCCTGCAGGATATGCTTGGCATTCTGGTGGTCACACCAGAGGAGAAAGCAGACCTCTTTAACAATTTCTTTGCCTCTATTCTCTTGTGCAGGGATCGGGACTCCCCTACCAAGATTCAGGATAGACTCAGGAGAAACTCTACCAAGCCTAGGGTCAGGGAGGACCATGTTAGAGAACTTCTAGAGGGGCTGGATGTGTTCAAATCAGCAGGTCCAGATGCTCTCCACCCCAAGGTGTTGAGGGAATTGGCAGGGGTTATCATGGGGCCCCTGGCATGGCTTTACGAGCACTTGTGGTGCTCTGGCCAGGTGCTGGACAACTGGAAGATGGCCAATGTGGTCCCCATCTTTAAAAAAGGGAAGAGGGAGGACCCAGGCAACTATAGGCCCGTTAGTCTTACTTCAATCCTGGGGAAGCTCTCTGAGAAGATTATCAAGGAGCACATCTGTGATGGGCCAGCAGTGGGGATGATGCTCAAGGGCAACCAGCGTGGTTTCATTAGGGGCAAGTCCTGTCAGACCAACCTGATTGCCTTCTATGATCAGGTCACAAAATCACTGGACGCAGGTGTCGCGGTGGGTGTAGTCTTTTTGGACTTCAGGATGGCCCTTGACACTGTCTCCCACCCCATTCTCATTAAAAAGCTAGGTGACTATGGCACTGATGCCTACACAGTCAGATGGATTGCAAATTGGCTGAGGGGTCATACTCAGAGAGTGGTGGTGGACGGGTCATTTTCGACCTGGAGGGAAGTGGGCAGTGGGGTCCCCCAGGGCTCAGTCCTTGGGCCTGTACTGTTCAATTTCTTTATTAATGACTTGAATGACGGGGTGAAGAGCAGCCTGTTTAAATTTGCAGATGACACCAAGATTTGGGGTGAAGTGGGCATGCTAGAAGGGAAGGACAGATCACAGCAGGACCTGGACAGGTTACAGGGGTGGGCAAATGAAAGTAGGATGGGATTCAATACTGACAAGTGCAGGGTGCTACACTTGGGCAGCAAGAACCATCAGCATACCTATAGGCTGGGGAACTCCCTTCTCAAAAGCACGGTGGCAGAAAGAGATCTTGGAGTCATTATTGACTCCAAAATGAACATGGGCCGACAATGCAAGATTACGGTCAGTAGGGCTAACCGTACCTTGTCCTGCATCCACAGATGCATCACAAGCAGGGCCAAGGAGGTGATCCTCCCCCTCTATGAGACACTGGTCAGGCTGCAGTTGGAGTATTGTGTCCAGTTCTGGGCGCCACACTTCAGGAGGGATGTGGACAGCATTGAGAGGGTCCAAAGGAGGGCCACTCGCATGATCCGGGGACAGCAGGGCAGACCTTATAAGGAGAGGCTACGGGACCTTAACCTGTTCAACCTTCACAAGAGAAGACTGAGGGGGGGCCTGGTGACCATCTATAAACTTACTAGGGGGGACCAGCAGGGTTTGGGAGAGACCTTGTTCCCCCAAGCACCTCCCGGAGTAACAAGGAATAATGGCCACAAGTTCTTAGAGAGTAGGTTTAGACTAGACATTAGAAGGCACTACTTCACAGTCAGGGAGGCTAGAATCTGGAACCAATTTCCAAGGGAAGTGGTGATGGCTCCTACCCTGGGGGTCTTTAAGAGGAGGCTTGACATTTACCTGGCTGGGCTCATATGAGCCCAGTTTTCTCTCCTCCCCTCGGTAGGGGGTTGGACTAGAAGATCCCTTCTGACCCTACATCTATGAATCACCTAGCCAGGGTTGTTTGACCCCAGCATCCTTTCATGCCCATGGCAGGGAGTCGGACTTGATGACCTGCTTAGGTCCCTTCTGACCCTACCAAGTATAAAACTATGAAACTATTTTAAAAAGTGTGTGTTTATGAATTTTGAGTCTTTTGGGTAAACTCAATACATTTTGAAGAACTGCTTGCCATTTCAACCTGAGTAAATAATGCAACAAATGGTCTTCCATAAAGAGAAAATACTACAGGAACAGCTGATCAGATTAATAGGAAGGGCTGTTACCTAATGCTCAGCATAGTATACTCTAAGGAAGAAGTACTGGGTTCCCACCTTCTTCTGTCACTAACCCTCTCATCTACAAAATAAGAGTCATTATATCAAGTGCAAAGTATTTACTATATCATTTACTGTTTTTTCCTGATCAGAAGCATGAAATTCTTAAGGTGGGGCTGCTTTCCTCTTATGCCAATACTATTGTTTATTTTTTCCTCTTTCAGCCTCCTTCATAGTGTGGAGGATATAAGAATTAATGAATAGGTCTCTGCTACTACATCAGAGAAGCCAAGTTATTAAACTGAAGCCTGACTTTTCATATCTTTAGCTGGAGCTACACAAAAGAAGAGACTGAGGGAGAGAAAGGAAGTGAGTGAGAAAGAGCATGTGCCTGGAAGCTTGAAACAAATTTAGCTATTGGAGAAAGAGCGATCTTAACAAGGCTCCATGGCTCTGCTAGACCTGATATCTTAATTACAAAAATCAGAACTATTAAAAATGGACAAAGCTTCAGGCCAAGATGAAGTATAACCAAAAAATCTATAGAAAAGTAAAAAGAAAACTACAGGATTTGTGATAACTTCATAAGTATGGAGGGGAGTGGAAGAGAACTCAAGTGGCAGCTAATAGAGTTCTTTTTCTCTTTAAAAGGTTCTAAGACTCCAAAAAGCACAAGACTATAACCCTGAAGTCAATTCTGGGAAACTCATAAGATTATTAAAGCACAGTTAGTAATACAATTTTGTAAGGGACAGTGACAGAATGTATTCAGAAAAGAGAAGGTCATGCCTGACAAATTTGCTTGAATTCCTTGACTATATTACCTATTTTGTAGACAATGGTAGCATAATTGACAATTTATTTGGATTTTATGAGATTATTTGATACTGTACCACAAAACAGATTGATTTGCACAGGTAGAGACCATGCTTCGAAAGAAGAATATGAAAGTAGATTCAAATGGATTTAAAATGGGAAGCAATAGATATCTAAAAAACTGGCAGAGTTTTTAAGAAAATCGGAAAACAGGAGAATTTTTAAGAAAATCAGAATTAGCACAAATTTTGATGATTTGTTCTAGTTGCAACCTGGACAATGTTATATTAAAAGTGATAAAAACCGCTTATGCAATCATCAGGCAGCACAGAGGCAGGAGAAAGAACAGACAATTGCAGAGTGATCTGGATAAATTAGGTCTATGGTCTTATTAGTGGTTTATGCAGTCCACATTAATTAGGCACCAAAAATAGTCAGATTATATCTTGAAATAAATGACAACAGAGAAAATAAGAAAAATAAAGAAAGAGAATTGTGCATAGTTCATTGAAAGTATATATTTGATTTTAATAGCAGTACGCAAACAAGGGATATTTGCTCTGAGAAGTTGATGCAACATAAATAAAGTGGAGATTATGCTAGTAGTGTACAATGTGGGCTCCTGTTTGGAATACTGAGCAGAACTATTTGCACTGTCTTCTAACAGGGGTCACTGCCGCAGCTGAGAGTAGAACAAGACATTTCTGCCACAATTTCCCAGTTCCAATACAGACATGTGAACCTTAAAAAGTGAAAATCCATTTGTGCCTACATATTTAGGAGATGAATTATTTGGATCCCTTAGATTTGCCAAATTCGACTGGATTCAAACAACCAGTTAACTGCGTTGAGCCCACCAACCCTTACACCCAAAAAGCAATAGCAGTCACTTCTGTGGCAATTCAGCACTTCTAGTTTTGATCTTGGCTAGCGTCCTGAGATCTTATAGAGAAGAAAAACAACAGGGAACGGGCTGTGCAATTTTTCTGAACCACAACATGTTTGTATTGAGATTAGTTCCAGATTCAATTTTTGGTTTGTGGAAAAGGTTTTTAGTTTATCCAAATTCACTTATGCTACTATAATTTCCTAAATAAAAGTTCTGAAAACAAAGTTGTATTCTTTGACATCATGGTTTGAAATAAACAAAGCGCAGCTAGAGAGAAGAGGTTTTCTTAAGAGTAGTGAATGAAAAGCAAGAGACTAGTCTTGAGTGGAAGCAGTAAGAAAACATGACAACATAGATTGATGTTGAGGTAAGAGACAATGTATAAGCAAATCAGTCAACCTCTCATTGGAAAGGTAGCGCACAGACTAACAATCTTTTATATACAATCAGCAGAAAAGTAAAGTACTGAACATGAATTTAAGATGAAGCTGGGTGCATTTTTTCAAGAGAAGTGTGCTGTGTTTTGGGGACTGAAATTATGAAGATATAAATTCATCTGTTGCTCCAGATAAAAGGAGAGGAGGCTTTGATGAATCTATAGTCTTATCTTGGTCTATAAGTATATTACTACATATTTATATTCTATGTTTTATAAGATAATACAGAAAACAGATAGTTTGCCAATTCTGATGTCCTGAGACAATGGCCTCTGACTGAAATGAGGAATTCATTAACTACTACTACAAGATTGCTGTTAAAAACATTTTGGGGGAGACTGTGGGATTACTGGATTTGTTACTTAGCACAAACCTACATCCTTTGTAGCCCATTAATGGAATCCTTATGTTGTTCAACTTTGCTTCATTCAATAATTGCTATATATCACATTGGATAATCAGAATGCAGGGCATAACCTTCAGTAGATGCTATTCATGAATTCCATTAGAATCGAAGTGGCAGCATATGTTAACTTTCTGTTTTATGTGAATATTTAGAACGTGTACGTGTGTGCCTGCAGACTGTGCAATTTATTATGTCCTTACCTTCACTAGTAAAGCTTATAGTGATAATTTTGGCAGAGCTATTGCCTAATGACTTTCAAATATAATTAAAAACATATTTCAATATAAAGTGTATTGCCAAAGTCAAATATATACCAGCTAAGTGAAATTAACCTTCAAATGATACTTGAATAACAGTAAACCACAAGGGTATGTAGAAGATTAGATATAGTGTAGTTTAATTATGTTACAATAATTCACCTCATTAATCTCCTAGGAAACAATAACCACAACAGTTAAATACTGTAATTAACAAACCCTATTTCAAACTTGATTTTAATTTTATACGACTTTGCAATATTATCCACTGCAATTATATATAAGACAAACAAAAGATAAAGCAAATATTAAGTTCTCTGGAGAAGACATCAAAAACATCCTGATGTCTTTAACCTGTGAGAGAAAAGAAATTAGGCCACACAGTTTTTTGTTGTATTTCTATATTTTGAGGGACATGTCAAAATACATGCTGCCAACTCTTAGTTCCATTTAATCTGCAAACAATCCAGAGAGCTAGCAACACTCAGCTTCTACTGGGTCACAGGTACTCTGAACATTCTCCAGTCCTCTGTCACTGATATTCCTGATTGAAATAGCACCTGTCAGACCTGAAAGGATTATTAGTTTGGATAACATGCTCAATATTTTTAGGCTGGTGGTTTAATGTGTGTTTGCTTTTTGGCATCGTGTTGTACTACAGGACTCTAGAAAATGACATGGAAAAAAAATCAGTCTCTGTCACTGCTTGACAAGGGTCTAAAATACCCCTAGGCTCCTTTATCTACTTTCTTGCAAATCTGTCATTTGAGTCACTGTTTTTACTTAGGCATCTAGAGAAGCATAAAACGATCCTCATGACTCATAAGATTTCAATCTGTATACCAGACTTTCTCATATACAACACTAAAAAACACACACCTTGTTTTGGATAGATGGAAAAAAATATTTCCAGAGTTATAGCTGTATAGAACAGAGACAGAGCCTAATCTTGAGATGAATCACCCTCCCTTCCCTGCTTAACTAAAACTTAAACCCTTGCTACCTCTGAAGACTGATCTCCATGGATTGATCTATGATTTTGAAAAGAGCTAAGGAGTGTCAAAGACTGTGAACTAGGAAAAGAATGACCAGGAGCAGCTTGTAAACAGCAAAATTGCCCTAAAAAGGGTGGTATAACACATCCAACTTTCACTATGTGCAGTTAAAACACAAGCAGACATGCATTCAAGCAATTTAGCATATAAGTGTCCTTGTGGCATTGCAAAGTTGTTCCATTTGAAGCATGGTTTATCTCCTAACAAGTACTAACTTCAATAGGTCACTGCATTCCAATGACTTGGAACTGCTGCAAATGCATGTGTGACAACACACAAAGGTAACTTGATTAGTGGAACATGAAGACCATTTAAAAAGAGAGCCAATCATTAATACCTCTGAAATGAAGAACCATGAGCCATTAAGTCAATTGACTTCCTCACCTACCTCAGTAGTAATATAACAGCTGCTGCACTGTGAATCAGAAATCAAAGTAGGGTGCTTCTATCCCAGGCAGAAAATCAGTTTCCTTGTTTAATACATATACCCTCATTTTGGTGGGCTGACTTTTGCAGAAAGGTGGGTGTTGTAGGCAAGAAAATATGGTGTTTAAGGAATGCTCAACTGCTCCTGAAATGCTGTCATCTTGGCAGGCATTTTGTTCAGAAATATAATACAGCAACTCTTGTATAGAATGCAGAATAGTTTTACAGCAAACGAGAAAGGCAGAATATAAATACGTTACATGCGTACAACATGGAGGACTATAGAGACCCTCTGATCTTTCAGAAGGTAACATAAGACATGATACAATTGTATACCAAACCAGTATAACTATTCATAAAAATTATACATCTCTGTCTGCAAATGGTGAGACAGGTATGTACATTACCACTTGTAGATCCAATACTTGGCAGGTATGCACCCCCATTTGATAAAGCAGCTATTATTTATTATTATTATTTACAGTGGTCCCAATGTCAGCTGTCCACTCATGTATCTTCACTCAAGGTAATGCAAGGGAGGCACCATGTAAGAAGACTTATTTAATATGGACTTAAAGAGAAGATCTACCACATCACCTCTATCACAGAAGGCAGTTCCTGAAATTTCATGCGTGCTTCTTATTTACTTGATAGCCACACATCATCCTGCTTAATTTGTGATATCTAATGAGTCCACAGCCTAAGTTCTTGTAGGTAGAGTTATTTTAGTATGGTTCAATTGAAGCATCACTTACTTCAAAGTAGAAAAGAAACACCTCACCATTTTCATGTTGCATAGAAATGCTCTCCTAATTATATTATATTTCAGGACCCACATGAAATGTTTTTATTCCTCTCTCCCTGCCATTGTTCCCATCTTGACCCCAGAAGAAGTATCTATTTACTTTACAAAATTTTTTATCATGGGATTTTTTTTATTTCTCAACTTCTATGGACGTTTTTCTTTGTACCAGTTCATAAAGAAAATAAAGTCTCTTTGTAGCAGTAACATTGGTGAGGAATAAGCAAGAGGTTTGTGTTTGTATAAAACAAAAATGAACATATTTCAAAATGCTATGATCCAATATCTGAATGCTACAGAGAACAAAACTCATTCAATGACAATATTTTTCCATTAAAACACTGTTATATGTACTAAAGTTCAAGTGATATATGAATGCCTCCTTGAAGAAGATGTTCTGTGTATCAGATGCACCATAAATACTGTAGGCTGTGATGCACCTCAGGCAGAATAGGCACATCCTTGAGTGCTTCTGGAAAATATACAGTGTATATGAAGGTGAATTATGGTGGTGAACAAATTTAATATATCTAGTTGCCTGGTGGACACCCACAATTTGCAATTTAATCATCCACGAGGTATGGCATGTTCATAATTGAATTAGACTTTGAAATAAGGCAAC
>NW_017729002.1:13896931-13898054 GCF_001723915.1 Gavialis gangeticus
GTACCAGTTCATAAAGAAAATAAAGTCTCTTTGTAGCAGTAACATTGGTGAGGAATAAGCAAGAGGTTTGTGTTTGTATAAAACAAAAATGAACATATTTCAAAATGCTATGATCCAATATCTGAATGCTACAGAGAACAAAACTCATTCAATGACAATATTTTTCCATTAAAACACTGTTATATGTACTAAAGTTCAAGTGATATATGAATGCCTCCTTGAAGAAGATGTTCTGTGTATCAGATGCACCATAAATACTGTAGGCTGTGATGCACCTCAGGCAGAATAGGCACATCCTTGAGTGCTTCTGGAAAATATACAGTGTATATGAAGGTGAATTATGGTGGTGAACAAATTTAATATATCTAGTTGCCTGGTGGACACCCACAATTTGCAATTTAATCATCCACGAGGTATGGCATGTTCATAATTGAATTAGACTTTGAAATAAGGCAACATTGGTTTATAGTGAGTTTAAAAAATAGCACACCTTTCCAGGTTCATGATAATCACAGAAGCAATGATAAGTTACAAACAAGCAAGGCAAATTAGATTAAAGCATCAGAGCAGCACTGAATAAAAAAACAAAACAAAGTCTTCTATAGATAGGATCTGGAATTTGCAATACATAGCAACATTTTCACCAGAATCTTCCTTTCCGGTCTTTGGATTTATACACAGAAAAAAATAATCTACTATTTTTATTTTGCAAGACTAAGAAGATTTATGTTTTTGTACAAAATGTCAGGCTCTAAAAATACTGAGATTTTCAAACAAAGAAGGAAAAAACAGGCTGGCCGGATCCAGATGTGCAAGCACATGCATTTCCCCGGGGACAATCAGTAGTGGTACCTGGGGTCTTGGAGACGTCCCAGGGCTCCAGCAGCAGTGAACCAACAGCAGGGAGCCTGGCTGGCAGCCAGAGTATGGCTCTGGCCAGCCAGGCTCTGATTTTGGGTGGTGCACGCTGCCATCATGTGCACCACCCCACTTTTTTCCACCATGGGTTTTTTTACACCAGGATCTCCCAGTGTCAAACTCTCCCTCCCCTCCCTTCCAGTACTTCCCAATACTTTTTCTAAAATGATACTTACTAAAAAAATTGTATTTCCAGTATATATTG
>NW_017729002.1:13898065-13898805 GCF_001723915.1 Gavialis gangeticus
GCTCTGGCCAGCCAGGCTCTGATTTTGGGTGGTGCACGCTGCCATCATGTGCACCACCCCACTTTTTTCCACCATGGGTTTTTTTACACCAGGATCTCCCAGTGTCAAACTCTCCCTCCCCTCCCTTCCAGTACTTCCCAATACTTTTTCTAAAATGATACTTACTAAAAAAATTGTATTTCCAGTATATATTGTACCCATTATGTAAATTTAACTGGCATCAACCAAAGGTTGTTATTTTGGCTGCAACAAATATTCACAGAGAGTAAAATTTTTCCCTGACAAATAGGTTAATAATAGCATGGACTATATTGTTTCAGATGTTAAAATATCAAAAAGTACATGCCTAAGATAATGTTGCTATCGTTAACCCTGAAGTACTTTGCCCTCACTATCAGCAATGAAGGCTTAAAAAAAATACCAATGACAATTACACAACAAGATCACTAATAAAAAAGGAAAAGATTAATTGGAAAGCTGCCTTGAGAGACCAAACGTTCCAGACCTGACAGTTTTATAATGTAAGTAATTAGGGCAACATTATGAGTTATGTTATCAGAGCCAGCAGCATGATCAGCAATTGTTTATGTTTCAGGGTCTATTCACCAGTACAGTATGTAGAAAGCAGGGAACTAAAAGCAGATGAAACACAGATGTTGATGGAATGGAGCTTGTTCCTCAGCTGAATGCTGTTATTGCTCTGCCAATGCCTTGAATGGGACATAAAAGACAGACAAATA
>NW_017729002.1:13903805-13916622 GCF_001723915.1 Gavialis gangeticus
GGGTCTATTCACCAGTACAGTATGTAGAAAGCAGGGAACTAAAAGCAGATGAAACACAGATGTTGATGGAATGGAGCTTGTTCCTCAGCTGAATGCTGTTATTGCTCTGCCAATGCCTTGAATGGGACATAAAAGACAGACAAATAAACAGTTCCCTATCAATGCAGCTTGTAGGACATATTAAATATATCTTATGCAGATGTCAGATCTAGTCATCTCTTTGGTAACATGAAAATTAAAGATAGGCATAATAAGTCAGGGGGAAAAACCTTCCTATCAAGCTCTCTCCTCATTAGTAGAATCTAAACCAAGTCAAAACTTCCTCAGCGATCTGAAATGAAATTGTTCTATTATTTTATTAGTATTATTATTTTCATTTGGTTTTCTTTTAAAGACATTGCTGGAAGCACATTTTACATAATACCCTATTCTGAAAATTTCAGACTCAAATCCAGAAGGAAACCATTCCATTTGAGTTTTGTTAAATGAAAGCCTAGTGATCTTTCAGAACACAAGCTGTTTTATTTAAAATGATTGCAACTTGACACACACAGCCTGAGTTCCAGCTTGGTCTCTCTTAGATGCTAAACTATGTCTGGAACTTCATGCAGCACAAGTACCAGCTGAGTACATTGCAGCTAAACATAAATCATTGGGCTTAACGGTAATAATCAATGGCTTTAGGTCTTCTTGTCAGCTGGTATCAAGCAGAGTGCTCCAGGGGTCAGCACTGGGGCTGGTTTTGTTCAACAACCTGGAAGATGGGATGGAGTGCACCCTCAGGAAGTTTGCAAATGACACCAGCTGGGGGGAATAGTAGATATGCTGAAGGGTAGAGCTATGGTTTAGAGAGACCTAGACAAATTGGAGGACCGAACCAAAAGAAATCTTATGAGGTTCAGTAAGGAGAAGTACAAAGTCCTGCACTTAGGATGGAACAATCCCCTGCACTAGTACAGTTGAGGACCAACTAGCTAAGAAGAAGCTCTGCAGAAAAAGACCTAGGGGTGCCTATACACATGCAGTATACACGTGAGCTTTACTTAAAGCACCCCCATTGTCATTTTTTATCACAGGGATGTTGATACATGTGGCACTCCAGGCACTTTAATTAGAGTGGCTCTTGGAATTACAGTGGACAGTAAACTGAATGTAAGCCAATAGTGTGCCCTTCTTGAAAAGAAAGATAATGGCATACGGGGCTGCTTTAGTAGGAGCATTGCCAGCAGACTGAGGGAAGTAATTATTCCCCTCTATTCAGCACTGTTAAGACCACATCTGGAGTACTGTGTCCAGTTTTGGGCCCCCCACTACAAAAAGGACATGGACAAACTGGAGAGAGTCCAGTGGAAGGCAACAGAAATGGTTAGGGGGCTGGAGTACATGACTTCTGAGTAGAGATGATAGAACTGTGCTTATTTAGTCTGGAGAAGAGAAGAATGAGAAGGGATTTAATAGCAGCCTTCAACTACATGAAAAGTGGTTATAAAGAGACTGTTCTCAGTGGTGGCAGATGACAGAATAAGGAGTAATGGTCTCAAGCTAAAGCAAGGGAGGTTTGGGTTAGATATTAGGAAAACCTTTATCATGAGAAAGGTAGTAAAGCACTAGAATAGATTACCCAGAAAGGTTGTGGACAAAGCTTTGGCCGGGATGAGATAGTTCTGGAAAGTCCCTGCTTTAAGCAGGGGGTTGAATTCTATTTCCCGAAATTCTGTGATTCTACATATATAATACTCAGTTGGGTCCTAGAATGTGTGATTTAGGAATAACCTTGCCTACTGAAACCTTTCCCTTGTTTTTTGACTGCTTCAGAATCATAAAGCACTGGTAAGACATGATCAACTCATTAAGCAAAGGTATACAAGTGAGTGCACAGCAGATAACAGATTTTACGCTTATATGCAACTTCCTCAGTTCTCTGCAGTTGCACTGGCAGAGCAAAACATCATATGGAAAGGTAGAGAACGCTATTTTTTAAATTTTATTTGCACTTATTTAAGAAAGTCACAATCCCTAAACCACAATTGATATTAAACATGTATTTCTCTATTTTGACTAACATCAGTTTTTGACAAATTATTTCTCATTTCTCAACCATTGCATTGTTGTGGTGGGGAGGGAGGCATACTAATAGCAAAGTAATTCCTTATGAGAAAACAGAACTACCTAAAATATAGCTGATTTAAGATGACTTGTCAATTAACCATCTCAAAATGAAAACAGTGTTGAATTTACAGCTTTATTTTACATTTCAAGAAAACCCCAGAGAAAATTAAAACAATGCAAGTTTTAATAATTAAAAGCTGCTCTTCCTTATAAAAGTATTCAAGTCAAGATGATGATATAAACAAACTCCTCTGGAACATACATCTTTAATGAAGACCTCCCTCCAAAACTACATTTTAAATCACCCTCCTGATATATGAATCATTCTTTATAATCTTGCAAATATGAAGAGAACATTAGGGAAATAAAAGGATACCTTTTATGCTGTAGGGGTGAAATGTGAGCAGGCAGCCTCAGGTGGATTAGAATGAAATATAGGGCTAGATACAGACATTCAAGATCCTGAGACAGAATAGATCTAAATTACAGTTTTCTATAAAAGACGTAGTTTAGATTGGTAGTGAACAGAACAGACATTCAGCATTTGGTGGAAAGAGCAAATCATAGACCAGGTTCTGCCATTTTAAAACTAATCTGTGTACTGAACTTCTGGTCTGTTATGAGTATAGACTGGTATCCGATCACTTATACCAGTAAAAGTACAATATCTGTACCTGGCCTAGATGTTGTTTATATGTATAGCCATTGACAATTTTGGCTAAGAGACAATATTCAGTACTTGATCATATAACACACAAGTCTGAGATAATTATGAAATACAAAAGCACGTCTGCATTTCCAATGATATACTTCACATTAGCATAGGAATAAGATCTAATTATGGTTTTGAACTTTTGATATTTGTTAAATGTAATCAGGTAGAAACTTGGGTTCCAATCCCACAAGAAAAGGAACATTAGCCAGTGATCAGTCTATCTGACTGTGGGACTACTGACATATTGAAAGTTAAATACATGTGTAACGATTTTGTTGGACCACACTTGAGTGCTCAGTATCTTCCAGGAGCAAACCCTTAGCATAGTATTGTGTCATTCCTTTTACTGTATGAGATAAGAAACAATGAAAGAGCTTCAGAAACTTCCCCTGCACACTGTGACGCTGCACCTCAGTCCCAGCCTAGATTACCCTTGTCATTCTAATTTCCCACACCAGAGAAACCATCATTTACACCAAATCTGGTAATACTACGCATTAGTGACTACTTGTATATTACAGCACTTCCTCAAGTTTGAGACCCAAGGCTTCTCTGCCAACCTACTTCGCAGACTTAGCTCTTCAGGAACTCATGGATGGAATAAGGAGGAAGACCCCCCCCCCCCATTTGTTATTCAGTTATGTAAATAATTTTACCCTTCTGACAAAAAAAATCACCTCCATAACAACCTTATGTACTCTTCTAAGTCATAACCTATCCCAACAACTTGGTGTATCTTTAATAAAAGCCACTTATTAAAAGGTCCAATTTTCATTCATACTAGAAGTAGATTTTATACCATTCTCGTAGTGTAAAAGGACCTCAGATGGGCATAAACCATTTTTACACTTAATATACCTGGTTTACTTCTAGAGTGGTGTAAATAGGGAAATAGGATCATTTTCCATTTGCACCCACCTTTTGCAGAACATGAGAAAAATATTACAAAATGGAATAGGCATTGCGCCCCTGGATTGGGAAGCACAGCCGTGCCTTAGAGTTGAACTAAAGCTTTAAAATAATTTAAACAAAGAAAAGTAAATAAACTAGCAATGATTTATCTCAGAGGAATAATACTGTAACTGCTGAATAATTACAAGCACCAATCTTTATTAGTATGCAAAGTAGCAAGATTTGGTTTGCTCCCAGAGCTGCTCAGAGGACAAAAAGCCAAGGAAGTGGTACACATAATAATAAATCACACACAAAAATTCCCTGTTTGTTGCAGTGAACATCTTTACTCCAGGGGCACAGAGAGTGTAGAGCATCTTCTTGAGATTAAAAAAAAGGCTGTTTAATTTATATTTTCCAGTGATGCATTGTGCCTTCAGAACTCATTCAGCTGAAAAAGTACAAAGGTTTCGGTTTACAGAAGTTTTGTAAAAATGATTACAGAATTTGCCATAGAACAATTTCTAAAACAAACTATGTTATTTTATCTTTATGATCCCCTTGACATTTTTACTTAACAGTGATATAAGTTTAGTTGTTTGGGGTTTATTTTGGGTGGGAGGAAGGGCGGGAGGTTGCATTGCTTTCCTTGATAAATTGCAAAAATTAAAAAAAAAAATCTTTAGGTATACTGAAAAGTCAAAGCAGTTAATTACTCTATGCATGTAAACAGAGAAAGCAGAAAGAAAATTGCAGAAATAAAAAGATGCCGTGGGCTGACATGCATCTTAAACACTTATCCTTTTCAAGCTCCATGGAAGAAGCATACTTCTAGAACTGCCACTTTTCCCCCATTGGTTGCATAAGTGTATATTGCAAATGTATTTTGAGCAAATGATAGTACCCATAACAACACTGTCCAATTTTCTTTAGACCCAACTCTGGTACCTCAATGAAACCAGAGCTTCTGCTAAACTCTGTCAGTTTTGCCTTTGTGAGAACTGCAAGATGATGCCCTAATAAACAGATTAAGTCAACCAGGGTTAGATAAGCACATTTGCCAAAAATAGGACTCGGAAGGTGCTGAACCTCTGATTTATAAGATCTTTAAACTAACATGCTAAGGCACCAGCCAATTTAATCAGCAGATTAGTCCTAGAACTAATCAGAACTTCCAGAGTTTGCATACCAGTCTGTGCAGGGTCTGGGATGGAGTCCAAGGTAGCATGACAAAACCACATTTGAGAGAGCTGACTAAAGAGGCCAGCTAAAATTGGAATACCTCATCAACAGAGAAAGGAGAAATGAAGGCACAGAGCTGTGAAGTAATTTATACAAGGTCTCAGGGATGATAAGCAGGAGAAGCAGGCAATAATCCTAGGTTACTGGACAACTACCTGTTGTCCTATCTGCTTCTCCAGACACCAAAATCCTTTCCCCCTGCTTCTTTTAAAAAGCTGATTCTGAGGGACATAGAAGTTGCTTCCACTGCAAGATTTGTACATGTGGTTCCCCACTGTGGTAATACCAAAGACCTGGTCTGACACCTGTAATGGCATTAACATTTGAAGAAATATTCTAGCCTGAGACAGGATACGTTTATTTTTGTAAAAATAAAATGAAAAATTTAAAGAATATTAACATTTGTCTGCAAGTAGATAAATGCTAAAAAGTCAAGTGAAGCGATAAGAATTGCAGAGGGAGCTGAGTATTTGAAATAAGTAAAGCTCTTTCTCTGTTAAACAAAAAAGTAATAATGAGAAATGTGAAGTAAAATTACTTGCAGTCACCTGGGGGGAGTCTTGTAGCCAACTGATCAACAGCCAAGCCATGCAAGATCTGCTTTTCCTGTGGGTGTAGTTCTTTTACATATTAATGGAAAATGTATCCATCAGGACTATTACCTGTAGTACAAGTCAGCAGCCTGCCAGAAAGGAGGCAGTCTCCTGGGATATGCAGCCTGCTGTTCTTGTAAGATGATTTTCCCCCTATCTCCTCCCCACAACTAGTTTTAAAGAAAGGAAGAAACAAAAGTTAAAGCTATATCCGTATCTGCAACAGATTATTAAATTACCAATAAATTATTAAAATTTGATCTGACGGATGCTAGAAACAAACAGCCAATGACAGTTACAGAGGTTTGATTTGCAAAAGCTGTTCCTTGGACCAGCCATTCTAGTTCCATTTTTAAAGCCCCTGCATGGGGAGAGGACAGTGAAGAAAGTTATTTTTTTGGCCTCTCATATCTACATTATATCAACTTAGTCTTTATAAGAGACTGACTCCACTGTTGGACACAATGATCCACGTCCATTTACAGTCTCCTCATGGAACTTCCCTACAGTCAGATATCACCTCCAAACATGGCCTATTGAATCTAGCTCAGTGTAAAAAAGGAGTTTAACTCTATCCCTGATTGTTAATTCCATGAGATTACTTGTGTGTAAACTTCCACATGGACTGGAGCAAGCCTTAGCATTGTTCTAGAAGGTCCTTTGAGAAACTGCAATCAGAAAAACTAGTCTTTAACAAAAATAGCCTTAGATAAAGAATAGCCATTTCAGGGTGGGTATAAAGCAGTATTTATGTAATAATTTATATTAGCTTGCAAGGAGAAACCTGACATTAACTCACCCTAATTGGACATTATGATGGAGTGCACCCCCAGGGGTGGAGCACCTGAAGCACAGTACTGAGTTTTGATTTAAAATTTAAATTAAAAATAAGCAGCAGCTCAGCCATCCAAATCACAGCTTAATGCCCCCTGTGATCATCTCTCATACAGTTACTGGGAATGTGAAACTAGGAAATCCTTTGTGACCCTCAAGCTGTGGTATCAAGATGCCTAACTAGTGATAGGTGTGTCAATCCTCATTTAAGTGAGAGTCACTAAGCAGTGCCTTGATTTAAGATTTACAGAAAAATCAGATTGTCAACATGAAACACTGCTACAAACTAATCATTCCCATAATCGCTAAGATTTAAAGAAAAAAAACACAAGATAACTAAAGTAAGTTTATTTTTTAGCAAAATATGGATGGTGGGGTGAATTTACTTGATATAAATCAGCACTAAAAACACTCCAGCTCCCACATGAAGGGCTAGGGGCCCCCAGTGTATTGTAAAGTTACTCATCATTCCTGTCTCATAAGCATGGATTATCATCATCTGTCTCTTCCACTCACCCTTTGGTCATTGCTATTTGGACTCCCATGTGCTAGTGGGGGTGAATCATAAATGGTACATAAGAATATGACATGTCACCTGCTTCTTAGCATAAAGGAGATACTTTCTTGCTGACAATGCACATAGTTAAAATTAGGGGAGCACCGATAGAGATTTTGGGGGCTGATTCCGATAGCTGATATTTAAGGAGGCATATCGGCCGATACTGATCCAATATCTGATACAGCTCCTTCCAGGTGGTAAATCCCATGTGGTGGAAGGGGAGGGGGGAGTGAAGGGGCGTGGGGGGGGCAGATCAATGCCCCCCGCAGTAAGGGAGGGGACAGGGGCAGGGGCAGGCACTGTCCAGAGAGGATGGAGGGGGCATGGGACATACCCATGGCTCGTGGGGTTGGGGCAGCTCCTGCTGCTGCTTGCACCCTGGGAGGGTAAGGGGGGAGTGTGCCCCCAGAGCTGTGTGGTGTGGGGCAGGCTGCAGCTGTGGGGTGGAGCCAGAGCCAGTGCTGCATGGGACTCTTCTCGCCAGAGGCTGGACTCAGAGTGGGCTCCAGAGGCTCTGGAAGGAGGCTGCAGCCACCCCAAATTTTGCCACAGCTCCACTCCCAGCCCCATGCCACTGCCTGGCAGAGCCCCGGCTGAATGCCCCACCTCCACCCAAACACCAGGTAAAGTCACGGAGGTGGTGCAGGGCTGTGAGCACAACTGCGGCAAAATTTGGGGTGGCTGCACTCTCCTTGCAGCACCACCAGAGCCCCCTCTGAACCCAGCCCCCAGTGAAAAAAGGCCAGCACAGCCCCGGTTACATTTTGCAGCTGCCACCTGCCCTGCCCCATGCACAGCCAGGAGCACACCCTCCACACCCTCCCAGGATGCAAGCAGTGGCAGGAGCTGCCCCCACCCCATGAGGTGCGACTCCTTCCCATGCTCCCCCCTGGCCCCGGCTGGGCAGCACCTGCCCCTGGCCCTAGCCCCTCCCTCCCTCACAACATGGGGCATAGATCTTCCCCCCACATATGCAGCATGGGAATTTATCAGCCAGAGCCAGTGGTGCTTGGTGGTGGTGGTGGCAAAGTGTAGGGCCTGGGGCAGTTGCTCCAATTCAGCCCCCACTAGGGACAGCCCTGTGTCTGCCTGCTCAGTGCAAATGGACTATAACCAGATCCTGCCCCACATGTTGTTGTAGTGCTGTGATAGCACTGAATGCAGCAAGTACCCCAAATGAGCTCATCATCTTTTTAGTACAGATATGAGTGTAACTTACCTTAAGTTACACCAACTTAAAGTATTGTGTGTCTCGACCCTTAGGATAAGGGCAGAAGTTCCACATAAAGTGGTTTAAGTGATCAGAAACTGGTTTAAACCTGTAACAGAAGTTCAGTGCACATAAACCAGTTTCAAAATGGCTGAAATTGGTTTAAGATAAACCTGGTTGAATGTAGAAATTAGACTTAACTGATTTAGGACAAACCAGTTTATGAAACTTCTGTTCCAGCCCTCTTCCTGGTTCATGTTAAATCACAGTCCCCCTGAATCCCAGAATTTTGCAACCCAGGGCTGGGCTGTACTGGCTGCTCCAGAGACCACGGCTGGCCCCACCCCTCTGCTCCCTAGCTGGAGCAGTGAGGACTGGCTCACTGGCCTCACTGGCTAGCTCACTGCCCCTACCCCAGGCAAACCTCTGCTGGGGTCTGGGGCCAAGGAGAAGAGTTAAACTTCCCTTGCCTTGAGTACTGCTCTGCCCTGCTTGCTTTAGTGCTGGCTGCAACTGTGGACTACAAATCCCAGAGACACCTGGAAGCAGGAAGAGGGAGTGATCAGCAACTTTGCAGAGTCCTGCTGCTATGATTCTGTATTGCAATTCACATAGACCTTGGGGGCAGCAGGAAGAGGAAGTGAACACACAGCCCTTGCTGGCTATGTGCCAGAGAGCTGTGCTCTTGTACACCCTGGCTTCTCACCAAATGCAGGCATGTGGCTGCATTTCCTGAATCAAAAGAGAATGTCTGTTCATTTGTGTATTGATTCAATCTTCACAGCTTAGACTAATCTACAAAGACTGGATCAATTAAGCCTCAGGCTTTTTGGCTGTCTATATTTATCCTGAGTCTTAGCCTTAGTGAAAAATAGCTAAAATACACTTAGCCTTAGTGTAAAATACTTTCTTTCTATTCTTCTTAAACTGGCATGTCCTTGAGTCATCTGCTGCAGAGGGGAAAGTGGGGGGAAGGGAGAGGAAGTGGGGTGACCAAGTGCTCAACAACATTTGTTGCAGTAGTCACCAAATAAATCAGCCCACTCACCTCACAAGTGATTCTGCTAAGCCAGCATATGTCCAAGGTGTTGGGAGTGGCAGGACCTGGCTATGGCCCCAAACCAGCAAATCATGTTTCCTTGAAGCTAAGCACCAATACTAGCGATCTTAGCCAGCCATCTGTCAATATTGTGGCTGGTTAACATGTTTATCATGGTCCTCTGCAAGGCTCCCCATGTGAATTTGTCATTGTTGGGCACACATGAGCTTTCCTACCTTCTCTTCCTCTTCTTCTCCTGGCACACCTACAAATAAGGGTGTAGGGAATTATCATTAAAGCATTAGCCAAACAGCCATTTCTCTTTGAAAAGGTGTGCAGTCTTTTATTGAGCTCAGTGTAGGACCCACCACCACTGTGGAAAAACATCAGAGAGAAGAATTAGTTTGAAGTTTTATATATGAAATGGCCTGTTTCAAGTGTTTACCCAGATGACCCACCTAAAATGCTCTGCATCTGAGCCAAAGTTTCAGAAATACAAACAACAGGAAACACCAGTAACTTAATGACAAGACAAAATACTGATAATTAAATGATTTTAATAGTGTGTCAAGATGAGGGATAACAGTCTTGGGAAATGAGACTGGTAAATTATTATCCCTGAGGCTTGTTCCACACACTGCCATTCAGGCGTGAAGAATGCAATATGCAAACTCCCTAGCCATATATTTAACTTTAACACAATATTAGCACCCACCACATCAGCAGTATTGTTCTTGAGGAATACATCCATTCAGTGGTTCTCACCCTTTAGAAGCAGACAGACTTGAGAGAAAGATTTAGGAAAAATATCACATTTTTTATCCATATAGATGTTTTAAAACAACCAAGCTCTGTGAGAATTTTTGTTTCCTCAAAGAAACCTGTTCTGCTTCTTTTTATAGTCTATTTCTATCTACATTTAATCATGAATTTCCAACTTACTGATAAAAAGGGAAATATGTAATGTGCAATTATCACAACTGTGGTATAGTGAGACATGAAATGCGATAAATTGTGTCTCTCAATATAGTGATTTGTAACCCTCATGGAATCCTTATATAAGGTTCTCCAGTAGCCTCTTCCTGATTTATTTGCCTGGAAGGTTCAACCTTTGGACCACAGTATTACACACATGCTGGTTCAAACTTTACCATAAATGATAAGCATTCAGCCCAAGTGTAGTCTATAGTAATGAATGCATGCATCTAAGAAAATACTATAACCTACAATGTAACTAAATTTATTTTACGTAGATGGAAGAATTTAGCCTGGGCCTTCATTTTGAGAAATATCAAGATCCACAGTATATATTAAAATATATTCACTCCCTTATGAGTACGCTTATACAGTTGAAAATATGATAGTGAATGTGCTATAAGTAGTAACTCTCCTACAGTTAGATAGTGATTTCCAACCCAGTAGGCACCAATCACCAGAGGCCCCCAGCATACTTCTCGGCAGACCCAGACGTGGACTGAAAATGCTTCTGGTCCACTCCCGGGTCTGCTCACAAGCATGCTAGAGAGCCCCCCATGCTTCTGTGGGACACTCTGTTGCCCTGTGGGGTCAGGCCAACTCTCAGGATCTCTATATTGCATTGTTAAACAGGAATGCGTGGTGTATAATTGCACGGGAACACACTCAAAAATAAATTAGGTGCATACACACACTCTAGGTTCATGCACCCCCACCAGGCATGCACACACACACTACCAATTCAGGCACAAACACATCCAAAATTAGCAGCCTAGGCAAATACACATCTATCACCAATTCAAGCACCTACACAAACTATACAAACCAAAAGAAATTAGACCAGAATCAATTACCAATACTTGCACATCCAATACACATACACGGATCACTAATTCATATATCATGCACACAGTGACATACATGTATATCAGTTCACATACTCACAGGTGAGTTCCTAACTTGGGTGTTATGGTGTGTATGTATGTGCTTGGTGTACTTGGGATGCCTGGGACAAGGTTAAGGTAAGAGAGAGAGTGAAAGTGTAGGGGGTGAAAGTTGCTGGGACAGGGATTAGAACCAGTAGACTAGGGAGAGCTGGGCTGATGCCAGTGCCAGGATTAGAACTGCCAGACTGAAGGGAAGTTGAGTTAACTTAAGGTTAATCAGTGTTAACTGAAAGCAGAAAGCTGGCAGGCCAAAGCAGCAATACTGGGGAGAAGCCCAGAGGCAGAAGCCAGAGCAAGGAGGCTACAGGGGAGCCAAGAGGTACGTGGGGAGAGGAAAACTGGGAGTGGGGCTGTGTGGAGGGAGACTGGAGAACACAGACAGAGAGTGAAAGAGAAGGCAGAGAGATAGGGATTGGGAAGAGGTGGTAAGAGGCAAAAAGTGGCAGGAGCGAGGCTGAGAGCCTGCAGAAAGCAATAGGGCTGAGAGCTGAGAGAGAGAGACACAGACCAGAATTTAAGACAGGGAAGGGACTGGGGCTCAGTAAAACACAACCCAACTCGGGGTTACAAATGATAGTGGTTTTATTGAAAAGGGGAGATGGTGACATGATATTTTATTGGTTCCTTTGCACGTGTGCGCACACACATACACACACACACAGAGGCAATGGCAGCAGGGGTTAAAGAGGCTTGGTGCAGGGACTGAAGTCTGGGAGGATAGAGTTCATAGATTTCATAGACATTACAGCTGGAAGGGACCTCGGAAGATCATCGAGTCCAGCCCCCACCCAAAGGGCAGGAAGTCAGCTGGGGTCATAGGATCCCAGCAAGATAAGCATCCAATTTGCTCTTGAAGGTGTTCAATGCAAGTGCTTGAACCACCTCCAATGGCAGGCTGTTCCAGACCTTGAGGACTCGGACAGTAAAGAAATTCTTCCTTATGTCCAGCCTGAAACGGTCTTGTAGTAGTTTATGACCGACCATTCAACCTCGTCATCCCTTGGGGTGCTCTGGTGAACAAACGTTTCTGCAGATGCTGGTGGTCACCCCTGATAAACTTACAGCTGGCCATCAGATCACCCCTGAGCCTGCGCTTTTCCAGGCTGAAGAGCCCCATGGCTCTCAGCCTGTCATCATAAGGTCTGTTTTCCTGACCTCTCATCATGCGCATGGCTCTTCTCTGGACTCTCTCAAGCTTCTCCAAAAAGAGAGAGAGAGTCCAAATTGGAGGAGGAAATATGCAGGTGATATCTACCTATCCCAGGCTGAAAGTGGGTCCTCGATGGCTAGTCAGGGTCTCCTTCAGATCAGTGTTGTCCAGAGGGGGGTCACTGGCAGGGCCTCTGGTGTGGATAGGTGTTGTGATGTGGAGCTAGTTTGGTCCAGATGGAAATGGCATTCCCAAGGAGTCAGTTTTCACTACCCTTTGTAGACTACCTCTAATCTCCTATGGTGAGGGTCTGTCCAGGCAATGTCAGTCCTCTTCCAGAGGGTTCCAGGTATTCTTACTGATCATGTGCAGCCTTGGCACAATGGTGGGTTGCCTCATCTTTTGTTTCTTGAATGCTGAAGGTAGTTGCAATGGCTGGGTCATTGGTCCAGGTACTGGTTTCAATGGTTCGGTCATTCAGAGGGAGCTATTTTTAGACCTACTGCCACTGTCTCTCAAGCACCCTCATTCATCCAGAAACCAAGTTACATAG
>NW_017729002.1:13921622-13921968 GCF_001723915.1 Gavialis gangeticus
GAGGAGGAATGGGAGAAGAGTCTTTAAGCAATATCCTAAGGGGAGGAAGGAAGGAGAGTAGCAGAATAAATGCTGTGGACTTCAGAAAAGCAGACTTTAGCAAACTCAGGGAATTGGTGGGCAGGATCCCCTAGGAAGCACGTCTGAAAGGAAAGGAGTCCAGGAGAGCTGGCTGTACTATAAGGAGGCCCTTTTAAGAGCAGAGAAGAAAGCTATCCTGAGGAAACAGAAGAATAGAAAGGGCAACAGAAGATAAGCCTGACTAGATAGTGAGCTAGAACTCAAAAAGGAATCCTATAAGAAGGGGAAACTTGGTCTAAGAGTATCGCTTAGGCATATGGGGAGA
>NW_017729002.1:13926968-13933724 GCF_001723915.1 Gavialis gangeticus
AAAAAAATCAATACAAACATAATAATTATCACTTATAAAATAATGGATATGTATTTCAAAATAGCAGGGCACTTATTTGCAGAAGGGAGAGAAATGAAACTTACTACCTAAAATAACATGTTAAAGCTTATCCTACATCTTAGCTTACTTATACTTATCTATAAGGAATACAGAGGGAGAGACAAAGTCAGAAATGGTTGGGAAAGGGGAGGGAAGGCATTTTAAAAGAAAAATAAAGAAGAACTGGGGGTTTTGCTACAACTCCATTCACCCCAGCATCTCAGCATTCACAAGCCCCTGCTACCTAGAGGTATGTAGAAAAAATATTTAATGCTGTCTCTATGTCTGAATCTCCAAATCTTTCTGAACCTGTGCGAATCAACTCAGAGGGTTACCATTTGTTTCGCAGAGATTTAAAGGTCCTCTGATTTGATTCAGATTCATAGATTCAGCCACCAAATTGGGAAGAATCTCTGCTGAATCAAATCAAATCAGGTCCCTGAATCAAATCAAATCAGGTCCCAAGGTCACTCAAAAGTTATTTGCAACCTTTCTGTAGTCAAATTGACTGAGGTGTCCTACAGGCATGAAATGTATTTTAGAAAAAAGTGCACTTAACAGAGAGGGAATATGGCAAATTACTCTAAAACACAAATGTATTACAGCACTAAAAGCATAACAATTAATATGTGTTGTGTGTGGTAATTGAATTCTCTTTGTGTATAGATTATTTATTGCACTAATGTCAACTTAATTGATGCACAATAATTAATTTAATGTCTCAAAAATTGCCACTTGAACTTATTTCCATTTTCACAAAAGCTGCTCTGCCATTTCCCATTTGTGTGAACATTACTTATGCTATTTTAATGGCAGCAATATGGTATTTTTTGGCACTCTGAGTATGTACAATACATACCTCACATACAACTATTTGAAACTGTTTTCTTGTCCTATTTTAACAGTTTTGACTTCAACTGAACATTTTAACAAAATTTCCCTTCTGTATATCGAGATATTTTGCAAATAGGGTTTCACCCTTATTTAATGTGAACCTTAGTACCAGAATTACTTGATCTGTTGCAAAAATAATTCTAAGCTACTGCATTTTTAATCATATGAATCAAGAAGCTTTACGTATTCTGTATAAGGACATGACACAAAGACATTTTCACATCAGGAAGTTTAGCAAAAGTGAGGGTTGCAAGCCAAGTTGATTATGCTTTAGCTCTATGAACTAAAAAAATTACATGATCTGTATCATCATTTCTAATATTATGGTCTGACATTTTTTCTATTGGACTGAAACTTCAGAGGTTCAAGGTCAATTTCTTTCTGTGTTCTTTTAAATGGGGAGGCAGGGGACATTACAGAAGAGAGGAGGAATGGGAGAAGAGTCTTTAAGCAATATCCTAAGGGGAGGAAGGAAGGAGAGTAGCAGAATAAATGCTGTGGACTTCAGAAAAGCAGACTTTAGCAAACTCAGGGAATTGGTGGGCAGGATCCCCTAGGAAGCACGTCTGAAAGGAAAGGAGTCCAGGAGAGCTGGCTGTACTATAAGGAGGCCCTTTTAAGAGCAGAGAAGAAAGCTATCCTGAGGAAACAGAAGAATAGAAAGGGCAACAGAAGATAAGCCTGACTAGATAGTGAGCTAGAACTCAAAAAGGAATCCTATAAGAAGGGGAAACTTGGTCTAAGAGTATCGCTTAGGCATATGGGGAGAAAATTAGGAAGGCCAAAGCATGATTTGAGATGCAACTGGCAAGGGATATTAAAGGCAATAAAAGGGCATACTCTGTAAGTATGTCAAGCACAAGAGCAAGACCAAGAAAACCATGAACACCGCATGCCCCCGCAGGCTGGGGGGGGCCAGCAAGCTCCCACAGGTGGCAGCAGCACTGCCAGTGGCAGGAGCATAATGGAGGCAAGCAGTGAACTCCCAAGGCAGCCTCAGCACTGTTGGCAGCGGGGGAGAGAGGGTGTTGTGAGTGCTAACCAGTGGTCAGCGACCACCTACAGATGCTGCCAGCAGCATCGGCAGTGTCCAGCAGCGATCAGGGATTGCCTATAGGTGCCAGCAGTGAGCGTGAGGGGGTAAGCGGTGACCACCCGTAGGCAGCATCGACAGTGCTGGCACTGGCGGCACTTTTTGCAGGGGGTGCACCGCCAATCTCAGGGGATGCATATGCACCCGAGTGCATCCCCTGTGTCGCCAATAAAGAAAACCATAGGTCCCTTACAGAATTGCGAAGGCAATCTAGTTATGGATGATGCAGAGTCTTCAGTATTTAATACCTTTCTAACTTCAGTTTTCAAAAACAGGGGCAGCTACCAGATGATAAGTGCAGCTGGCAGCAAAGAAAGGGAGGGGGACCAAGAGCCCAGATAAATGACAGAAAAAGTTAGAGATTATTTAGAGAAGCTATATGCTTTTGAATTGGTGAGGCCAGATGGGATAGACCTTGGGTCGTGAAGAAATTGTCTGAGGTAATTTCAGAGCCATTAACTATCCCTTTTGAGAGCTCATGGAGGTTATATGAGGTTCCAGACAGCTGGGTAAAGGGCAAATGTAGTGCCTTTCTTTAAGAAAAGGAAGAAGGAAGTGGGAAATTACAGACAAGCCAGTCTGACCTCAACACCTGGAAGGTGTTGCGGTCAGCAGGTCCTCCAGGAATCTACTGCGAAGCCTTTAGAGAAGAAAAAAGTAATGTGGAACAGCCAGCATAGATTCACCAAGTCATGACTAACCAACCAGATTTCCTTATATGATAAGGTAACAGGCTCTGTGGATTGGGTGAGAGCAGTATACTTTAATGTTAGCAAGGCTTTTGACACTGTCTCCCATGAAATTCTCATTAACAAGCTAAGGAAATACAGACTAGATGAAAGACGAGCTGATTCCTAACAGGTTGAATCATTATGCTCAGTAATTATCATCAATGGTTCAAAATCTAGTTGGGAGGAGGTATCAGATGTGGTTCTCAGGGGCCTGGTTCTGGGTCTGTTATTGTTCAATATCTTCCTTAATGATTTGGATGATAGGATCAAGCACATGCTTAGCAAGTGTGCAGATGACAGCAAATAGCGTGGAGTTTTGGGCATTCTGGAAGGTAGGGTTAGGAATGAGTAACTTGGATAGACTAGAAAAATGGTTCACAATGAATCAGATTAAATTCAACAAGCAGAAGTAAGAAGTCATGCACTGCAGTGGAATAATTGCCTTCACACATATGGACTGGGGAATGAATGGTTAGGTCGAAGTACTGAGGAGAAGGACCCGGAGGTGACAGTAAGCCATAAGGTGAATATAAGTCAACAGGGTGCCCTTGTTGCAAAACAAGGCCAACAGTATACTGGGTTGTATTAACAAGTTTGTCACTTGAAAATCAAGGAAAAGCAATTCTACTCTTCAGCACCATTGAGGCCTTGCCTGGAGTTCTGTGGCCAGTTTTGGGGTCCACACTTTAAGAAAGGTATGGACAGTTTGGAAAGAGTCCTGTGGAGAACAAAAATTATTACGGGTCTGGGAAATGTGATTTATGCAGAAAGGTTGAAAGAGCTTAGGGTTCTTTAGCGTGGAGAAGTTACAACAGGTAGGAGCGAGGCAGGGGGAATGGATTTGATAACTGTACCTGAAGTGCAACTATACAGAGAGGATGAAGATAACAGTTTCTCTGTGGCTGTAGGGATGGGACTAGAAGCAATGACCTTAAGCTGCAGCAGGGGAAATTTAGGTTGGAAGTTAGGAGGAAGTTTCTGACTATAGAAGTGGTCAAGCACTGGAATAGGCTACGCAGAGAAGTTGTGGAATCTTCATCCCTGGCCGTTTTAAAGGCCAGATTGGACAGACACTTAACTGGGATAATTTAGTGTGAAATGATCCTGCCTTGCACAAGGGGCTAGGTGACCTTGTGAGGTCCTTTCAGCCCCACTTTCCTATGATTCTATAAAAACATAGGCCTGCAAGTGGCTTCCCAAAGCAATTTAGACAGGGCACTAGAACAGCAGCTCTGAGAGAGTTTGCACCAGGGGAGCAGCAACAGACAGCAGCACTTAGCCTAGGGTACAAAACTTGCTACAGTGAAATCTTTGTTATCGGACATCCCCAGGGTAAGGGAATTGCCAGTTATGTAAAAATTCCAGTTATCTGAAATATCCCAGCAGGGGTTTTCAGATAACACTGCGCAGGGGTGATGGGGAGGAGTGGCGGCTGCACATGGAGTGGAGGATGGGGTGGTGGCGGCTGCATGCAGAGTGGTGGTAGCGCAGGGTGTAGGTGGCGGTGGCCACCACTGTGTGTGAGCTCCCCTCTCCCCTCCCGCCCCCCAGGTGGCCAGCCAGCCAGCCAGAAATTCCATTTAATAGAATTTCCAGTTATTTAAGTGCCGGATAACAAAGATTTTACTGTAGTTACACCTCTGCATAATAGTCCTTGCAGTCTAGAAAGGGAGAAAATGTATTTCCTGCCCTCAAATCAGCCCACTGATTTGATTCTGAGCATGTGAGCCAGATGTATAAATAAGCACTGAGAACATTTCTTTTAAATGAGGTTCATTCCACCAGCTAGTCTTCAGGGCAAGAAATTGGTGGGATTCTTACTCCTGATGAGCAATGGTAGCATCAGCTTGTTAAGCAGTTTTGTAAGATCAGTAATTTGAACCTCCATCTTTCACATCGTAGGTGAGTATTTCAGCTACAAGGAGTTCATTACTTTTAGTATAAACGTGCCTGCAATTTATATGCAAACCTTAAATTAGAAAATATGATCCATCCTGATGAGATGATATCAAATTTGCTGAGTGCCAACTTCACTCTTAACTATTCTGAACCTAAATAACAGACCAGACCAAAATTCTGAGTAAGTTCCTCTTGGTAATAGCAAGCTGCCAAAAAATATCAGTATCCAAATCAATAATGCCAGAGTCTCTGGTTCAGGGTTAGGGCACTCAGAATGGGGTCAGCTCTGCTCTTTGACTGGGCCCAGTACATTTTTTCTGCCTCCATAACAGATTTTATATTTGGGAGGTTGCCAAAGTTTGTCATTTGTTCCACTACGAATGATAAATTGGCATCAGCATTTCAGCAAGGCTCCCATACTGCTCACTAGAGAGCTATTGAGGGTGTCATTAGCTGTACAGATATATTATCTTTTAATAACAGGTCAAAAATAGTGAATTGGTACCTTTGGTGAAACAATCACCATAAAATCATTTTTCAAATGAATAAGAGATTTTTTTCTGTTATTTTTCTGAAGAACAAACTTGTTCTTATGTCCTGCTTTATGGAAGCAATTTTATTGTCTAGGGAAAAGATCAGCCTCTCTAAATTAATAAAAGCAACCCAAAAAAACCAAGAACCCCCCCGCAAATGATGGCATTTTAGCAGATCTCCAGAGTCTATGTAGAAGTGTAACAGGCAGGCAACCAGGGTCTATGTCCTAGGCAACACTGGCAGCAGAGGCCAAGCTGGTAATGGTAGTGGCTGCTAAGTGGGCACCCAAGGCTGGTACCCTAATGACTCACCACTCGTTATACCACTGCATCTGTGTGTTCACACAGAATCAGGCCCCAGGACCTCATGGACAGGAAAAGGGACAGTTTAAACATTAGGTGCTTGTCCTACCCATCTGTGACAGCACCAAAGCATTAAAGAACTGTGTTTATGCTAGGGGATTTTGGCAGCATTGAACTATCACCAAGAATCATGCCCATTCTATGGTGATAGAATAACATTGCTCTAGTACCATAAATGCCCTTCTTCAAAAGCTTAGTTTTTAAATTATAGGCCCAGCAATTAGGATACGAGGCAATCAACATATTTTTCTAAAGCCTGGCTTACATTTAGAAGTTATACTAGTTAGAAGTGCCAACTAATATTGGCTAGGCTACTTCATTTTTGGTTATGACCCCTAAATGCTAATGCAACACAACTAATAATGAGGATCTGGCTTCTCATACACATTTATGACAAGCAAGAAGAGTTCCAACAGACTTGTCAGGTGTTAGTAAAAATGTTACTGCATGGGCCTAGATCTTTTTAGGTGTAAGGGAAGATTTTCTAGACAGAATTCCTCTACTATTGCGGCTTCAAAATATGCTCTACAATGTAAAGGGGAACAGACAGAGACTCTTTTAATCCTAATAGATCTGAATCATCTACACATATAGCATGCATACCACACTGAGATAGTTTAGGATAATGCTGTCCAACTGGTACCCCATTGGCTCTACATGGCCCCCAAAGGGTTTGCATGCAGCAAAAGATAGGGTGACTACCTTTTCAAAGGGGAAAGGCAGGACACATGCCCGCCTTTCCCTCCATCCCCCCCCACACACACACACACACTGCTGCCAGTGGTAGTGGCATGGCCAGACCAGAGCTGACCAGAGTGGGGGCAGATGCAGGTTTCCCACTGCAGGCTTTGGTCTTCCCACCCTACTGCCTTTCCCTCAGGAGCCCCATGCCGGCTGTGCACCCCCTGCCCACCTGGCAGCAGCAAGGGGGCACAATGCCATGCCATCATTACCCCTGCTGCTGCCAGGCAGGCAGGGGGCACCTCGCCATGGCAGTGCAGCCAATGTGGGAATCCCTATAGTCCCTGCCTTACTGCGGGGCCCCTCCTTCACTGTGGGGGCCCCAATCTGGCCCTCCTCCTCTCTATACCCCTCCTCCCATAGACTTACTTGCAGGGCACTGCTCTCCAGGCTGCCTATCTGTGTTCCTGGGCATGTGCATGTGTTCATATGCACGACACCC
>NW_017729002.1:13938724-13942984 GCF_001723915.1 Gavialis gangeticus
CAATCTTGTCAGCTCCACCCTGTAGACCTGCTAACCTCTCCAATCCCACCAACCCCCCTGATCCCACAAAACACCCCTCCCACAGACCCATGAGCCCCTTACAGAGCCCACCAACTGCACCATGGACCCACTAGCTCCCTTGATCCTGCACGATGCTGAAAATTCAGGACAAATGCTGTCCCAGAGTCACGCAACCCAGGATCAGACCTTGAGGTTCCCATTCTGGGATTGTCTCGTCCAATTAAAGATGGGTGGTCACCCTACCTGTGGGCTCCCAAAACAGTCTCCTCTGCTACACCCCACTCTTGCTGTTGCTACTGTACTAGCAGCCAGGTTCTTCAGGCTCCCCAACCTTCCTCCAGCTTCTACACCATGCCCTTGTTCTTGGGACAGGGCAGCATACTGGGAAGAGGCTGGAGTACCCACATTATACACACAGTGGGGGAGAGGGCTGGGTTGCTCATGTTGTACATGAAAAGGCAGGAGCAGGGCTGCCCAAACTGCAAGTGGGCATGTGGCCAAGACAGGAGGAAGAGGGAAGTGGACTGCCTGTGCTTCAGAGAGGTAACTCCCAACAGGGCTGGGGAGATGGGCTGAGCTGCCCACATGGCCTGGAGAGGAGGGAGGAGCCAGTTTCCTTTCCTGTGTGCTTACTTGGAAGGCAAGGGCACATTAGTCTGCCCAGCAAGGGAGTGCTGGAGGGGAAGCTGTCTGCATAGAGAGTTGTCTGTAGGACTGCAGCCTGTGTAGCATACAGCCCTTGGCTCCCTGCAAATTGAACAACCCTGGCTTAGGACAACCTTGTCCTTCCTCTTGAAACCAGATGTCAATAAGGCTCCTGAAGGAAGAATAAACACCACGGTTTCTTCAACCAGATTCCTCCAGAATTTGTTAATTGCATCTAACCTAAGTCAGGTTGATTACCAGATGGTAGCTGCTGAGTGACTTGCCCAGAATAAAAGAAAAGCTGGGATCAGTCTAGTTCCTAAACGGTGGCAACAAAATACCACCACCAAAAAAAGAAAAAAATAACCAACATCACCATTCATAGCCTTGTTACTGGTCTCATTAGAGTACATACACCTAGTATAGTCAATAACAATGTTGATCGAAATGTTATTTATGCTCACAAGCTACTCCAACTAAGTTTTTTAGGGTCTGTAATTCCATTCACCAAAAGTTACAAAAGAAAATATAAGTTGTGGTATCTTACAGAAAACTTCTATCTAAAAAAAAAATCCAAAAGAAATCGCTGCAGATGCCCAAGCAAGATGGGAAATCTTCCATGGTAATTCCTGAATTGCTGGGCCTGTCAAAGACCTAACTTTAAGCAGTAATGAGGAGAAATCTATGCCCTATGACCAGGAGATGACTATTCATGTTTTGTTGTCCTCTTAATTCATAACAAGGAACTGTTTATACTCTGCTTCACATTGTGGGCACTTATATTTCCTCATAAAATATAACCTATGCCCTTGTGCAGAAATGAGAAAAAGACTGATTCCATCAGAATATATTCTTTGAACCTTCAGTCAAAATACTAGTCCACAAGGACTTTCCACCACCACCTTTTGATTTGTTTAAATGTCACCCAGTTTGGTTAAGAAAAAAAGTCTACTGAACATTTATTGAAACAAATATCTTTTGGCAGTACTGTAGTTCCAGTCCACTAGTTATTGAAAAATCTGACTCATAGGCTCATTGGAGAGCATTAAACAATATCCTGCCATCTACTGTTTACCTTCAAATTATCCAGGGGATTTCTCTCTCTTTTTTTCCCCCACTGGCAAATGAACATTGGAACTGTCACACACTGCTGAGCAGATCTGAGATTCTATCAGAACAAATCTAATGTGCATTTTCCCTTGTCCTGTGAGAAACCATGTCCATGTTTACCTGTGTCTATATTAAACAAGTTACTGTGGTTGATACAAAAAATCTGTACATGTTATGAGACTTAAAGCTTTCTACATATCTAGTATTTTAAGAAAGACATTTTTCAGGTTCAATGGATTCTATTGGGGAAAAAAAACAGTATTTACCCACAATTATCACCACCAGTGAAATTTCTTGTCTGACCTAAAAAACCCTCTCTACCCAGTAGTTTTTGCATCAAACCTATAGCTTCTGCTACAGATATTGTATATGTTTTTAAAAGATATATGCTTCCTATCCTAAACACAAGGTAATCATGCTGTAGTCCTAAGCCTATTACACTAATTTTGGTTACTGACTATATTATATTGACTAAAGCTGATAAAGAAAGGAAAAATAGTTTTGTTTAACTTTTCATAAAAATGAATCTTTTAAATTAAAACATTCAATATTTTAGGATCCTTCCTCAACCACCTCCAAGCTCGAACATTTTCTTTGGAAGCAGTGGGTGCATCTACACACACACAATTAGGGTAAAGATACAAGCTCTGGAGCAGTTTGTACCAGATATTATTTCTCCCAGGCACAGTATTTACACATGCACCCAGGGCCACAGCACATTGAGCTGGCATGAAGCATCCCCAGGCTGGCAGAGGTCCCCAGGGGTCAGCCCCAGGCTCCAGGTGGCAGCACTGGGTGGTTGATGGTGCACAAAGGTGCTACAGTGTGGTGCTTGCTGGCAGGCAGCCTCTGTACTGTAGCATCCTCATGCCCTAGGCAGCCTTGGTCAGGTCTACACATGCATTGCAGCAGTGTAAATTACTCTGCCATAGGATAGTACTTGTCCTGCAAGGTTCTATCCTATGGCAGAGTTAATTAATTTACCATGCCCTAATATTGGCTCATGTTCAAACAGTGATGCATTATCACAGAGCTAATTAGTCAACTCCACAGTAAAGCTCACATGTAGATGCACCCACTGACCCTTGTTTAGAAGGTCTAAATTTACCACTGTGTGATGATTCAGCATTATTCCTCTGCACTATTAAAAGCTGTATAAACTCCTTTTGAGATCTCAGAATTTCATCAGAAAATGTCACAGATAATCCGCTGGCACAGAACAATGTTATTGCTATTGCATTATGTATCCAGTTTCTCTTTGTATGTTATTGCTATTGCATTATGTATCCAGTTTCTCTTCATATATTAGTGTAGGCCTTGCTGAAGAATGAATTAATACAGGGTAGGGAGAGCCTTTCTTCCAGCCGCAGCAACAAGAGCCCATGCCTATACCCACACCAGCAGCTGGAGTGCACGGAACTCAAGGTCTGGCAGGTAACACAGCCACCACTGAGAAAAGATTGCCAAGTTGCTGCTGGAGCCCCTGGGCTGATAGGCATACCTGGGCAGGCTGAGCAGGGAGCAGGCACAGGAAGGTTGACCCCACTTATCACTGTTCCCAGCTGACCTGTGGGAGGTGAGAGAGGACCCCAGGGCCTGCTTTATCTGGGATTGTGGTGAATGTATATGCAGGATGCTGGGCGCAGCTGAGACAGTAGCTGTGGCACACAGGTTCCCTCTTGCTGCCGCTGCTCTCAGCCAGGAAGCTATCAGGGACAGCTAGGGCCAGGAAGGGGGAACCTGCCTGCTGCTATTGTTCTGTGCCATGCCTGGCACCCCACACAGGTGCTTCCACCCCTTGCCTTGATGGGGAACACATTATGGGACTGGACAAGAAAGAAGAACCTGTCCACTGCTGCCTCTGTCTCCAGCCTAGCTCAGTACCCTGCCCAACTGCTCCTTGTGGCTAGAACACTGAGGAACACCAAAGGGCTGGGCAGAAAGCAGGTGCAGGAAGGAAGGACTTCCCCTTCACTATACCCTGCTGCCGTGAGCAGTTTCTGCACAAGTCCAGGCTTAGCTGGGGACAGAAGCAATGTCAGCTGGGATAGGCAGGTCTGTCTTTTCAGTCTTGCTCTCTACCTGGCCTCCCCTCCCTCTGGTGTCCCCTGCCATCCCAAAAGCTCCAGATGTGCCTCAACCCCACCCTCTGATGATCTGACTGTCAGAGCCAGTAGCGCCTGTCACATCCCCCTTTCCCAACTCCTGGAGCAAACCATGTAAACATACTACAAAGGATTTGCACAGTACTAGTTTGTTAGTCTTCATAGATCAACAGGCAAAGAAGGTATGGCCAAGATGGTATAGACACCAAAACAAAGATCAGAGTGGAGTGACGTGGCAAACAGGTTTCTGTATCCGTGGGAAAGTCACACACTGTTGAGAACTGAGAGATACATATTGTAAATATAAAGTTGCTTTGATCAGTGTATAGAAAGGGACCTTTTTTTTTTTTTTTTTTTTTTTTTTTTTTTTGGGGGAAAT
>NW_017729002.1:13943099-13946133 GCF_001723915.1 Gavialis gangeticus
TTTTTTTTTTTTTTTTTTTTTTTTATTGTTCTTAGGGGTAATGTCTCACCATGACTATGAATAATCTGGCCAGCACCCTGTGCCAGCTAGCCATAGATGCCAGTGTTTAGGCTTCTTTGTGGACAATAAACCTGGCTGAGATTTTGTTGCTAAGAGCCAAAACCTGCATCTCACGGCACAATGAAGTCACTAGGGTACAGCATCACAGATGGTATCCTGATAAGTGCATGCACAGACCATTAAAACTAAGGGCACCTGATGTAAACGGGAACACTGATCCCACTACCAACATAAAGAAAGTCAAATAACAGCACTGAATGACTCTGCCCCAGGAACACTGATGACTTCTCTGAAACCTACACTCCTGATCCCAACTGCTTATTTGTAAGTAACAAACTGCCCTCTTGTAGGATGACAACCTATGGAGATGGTGGTGAACTCAGGGCCAGGAAACCCCTTCTTGACTTCCCTTCAAATTCCAACAGACCTTAATGAACGTTGGAACCAAATTAGCAAACACTTAAGATTCCTTTATCATTTTGGTTTATTTCTTCGATTTATAACAGGCTGGACAATTATTTAGGCTGGAGGGCCACCTACGGAGTTCTGGTGAACTGCTGAGGTTCAGGGGGTGGGGAAGGGAAGAGGTGCTGATTTGTCCTCAGCCCCCATCATGGCTGTTTACACCACCCACCATAGCAAGGGAGGGAAGTGGGGAGATGCCAAGTGATTCTATTCAACCCTGGGCTCATCTGCCTCACACCCACTACCAGGGGCACCAGATGGAGCAAGTGGCAGGAAGGGTCTCCATGGATACTGGTATGTGGTAATCTTTTTTTACTCAAATTTTCTTTATGCTTCAGACAGATATTTTTATTAGCATGGACAACATTGTTGACTAAAAAGCAATAAGTCTGGTTATTTTGTGTGTACACTAGAAATGCCCATTTCAGTCAATTCACTTTTACTTGGTTAAAAGAAAAAAAAAGATCATTCAACACAAAATACAAGTGACTATTAAGAGAGGTACAATTTTATCAGGATGTTTTGAGCATGAATTGTTGTAATCATTATGCTTCCAGTCTGAAAGGAAATGAAAGCTATCTGAGCAACAAGGAAGGTACTGGGTGATTTTGTCCGTTTTCAAGATGAACACCAATCAACCGTCATTCTGCCGAATTCTGTGCATATCCTTCTTCCAAAAAAATGCCACTTTACTATACTTCTATAGAAAGTTTCACAGCCACTGGGAAAAGCCAAGACTCCACAAAGAGTCTTTCAACCAGGATGTCTGGTAATCTCAACATGTACAGATTAGGAGAGAATTATTAGAAATGTTTAAAAAAATCTGTTTATTTTCTACATCAGAATGTAACGTTTAGTCAAACAAAACTGATGGTGAGAAAATACAATTTTGATAGAACTTTCCCACTTTTTCTGGTGAAAAACAACAGAATGCTTAAAATTAAAGATGGTATTTTTTCTCTACATATGCCTTTCTAGAGGGGGTACAGAAAGAAAGTATTAGAAAATAAGAAGAGAGACAGATGTCTACTTTTCATTATTTCTGAAAGAACTGTCATTGCAGAGGATGTTCTATTTTTTATTCTAGGCGAGTTGGTTTGAGGTTTTTTCCTTGGAATAGGAAAAATTAAATTTTTCCAGCCAGCTCTATAATTTGCTTTTAAGTATTTACTGCAAAACAACCACTGCACACCAGATAGGACAGCATCAACACGTTTGTCTCACATACATAATTTTACAAACTAAATGCCATTTTTAGACAGTTATTTATAAAATCATAAAATAAACCTTCCTCATACACACAGATAGGTGACCTGAGAGTTAAGAGAATGGGCCAGAGATACATATCTGATCTTCTCCTCTTATCCATCCACCTTTGAAGAACATTTCTTATGTTTTTCTTAGTCTATAATGTGTTTGGTTCATTAGAGTCAGAGCCTTGTTACACCTTACCTTTCCTTTCCTTCTTTGTATCCTTGTGACAAAGTATTTAGCAGAATTAGCAGATTTGTTGGAATCTGACAGGTTGCCACCATGAGCACTTCTGCTGTGGCTTATATATTATGCTGTGAGCCATACAAATGTTAATGGGTTTTAGCGCTAGCTCGAATTTGGAGCAATTGCACTTCAGGCCAGCAGGGGCCTGGAGAATGAAAGCTAATAATGCTCCCCTTCTCTTATTCCAGGTCCCCCCCCCCACACACACACACACACCTCCCCAGGGCTCCCCTGGTCCTCCCTACCACTCCGCTTCCTACCTCTCCGCAACTCCTGGGGCATTAATTACTTTTGGCTGCCCATGCTGTCTGTCCCAGGGGAGCAGGTATGGAAGGGTTAACCTGTCTGCCCTGCTGCAGGGCTTCTGCTCTTTTGGCCTGGAGAGCAGCATCAGAGGTGGCCAGGCAAGCAGCTTAACCCTTCCCTGCCAACACCCCTTGGACAGACAGTATAGGCAACCACAAGTAAAGCAAGGGAGAAAGTTGGGGGGGAGCAGTAAGCAGGAGTGAGCTGGGGTGCTCGGGGAGAGGGGAGGGAAGAGTGGGCCTAATGTGGACCAGAGAGGGACACAGGACACATTTACACTAAGATAAACCTAGTCTGACTGGACCTTAGCAGAGCATAAACTGTGTAACACAGATCAGAGATAATCCTGTCCTAGAGTGGCATAAATTTGAGCCTCAAAACAAATGCTTAAAACTAGTTTCAGGTATTAATTTGCAGGCAATCCAGATGCTAAGAGCTGTAGGTGCTTCCCAAAATTACTGCTCAACAAGGCCTTCAATCACAGTATTTTCACTGAAACCATTTCTGTCAGAAATTTAAAAACTATGTTTTCTTTCCAATCAAAATTAAAACAAATATTGAAATCTTGAACTTTCCAAAAAAACACATTAATAAGTTTGATCATTTCTAAAATCAATGCATGCCAAATTTAGGAAAAAAGAAACAAGGGGTATGTGAATAAGGGCCTTGTTACACATTGCACTTTCTACTTCTCAGACATCGATCA
>NW_017729002.1:13951133-13953559 GCF_001723915.1 Gavialis gangeticus
AATCAATGCATGCCAAATTTAGGAAAAAAGAAACAAGGGGTATGTGAATAAGGGCCTTGTTACACATTGCACTTTCTACTTCTCAGACATTGATCAGTGCTAGTGTTAGCTCACATTTGCAGCAGTCACAGCTTAAGGCTAAAATCCTTCTCTGACTGTTCCCCACCTGCATAGCTGTGACTTGCCACTAGGGAGCTGATGAGCAGGGGCCTGTCTAGGAACTACTGCTGAGAGTTACCAGTACAGGGGTGGTGAGCCAGGTAGGTTTCTATCCCTGCTCTAGATAGTGAGGTGTAAGAGATGGGTATGGGGGAGGGGGTGGAAGCGTGAAGCTGGAGGCAGAGAATTAATGGGATGGGAATGAGTAATGAAATGGGAGGTGAAAACGAAATGGAGGAAAAAAATTAAAAGAAATAAAGAGGAAGTAGATTAAACAAGGTTTCATGTTTTAATAAATTGGGGTTTGGGATTGAGGTGTGCAGAGTGCTGATCATGCTTCCAGGGGTGGCTGTGAGGTGGGAGTGATGAGGGAAGGTGCTTTTGGGGAGCTACTGCCCCTTCCCTGGGAAAGAAGCCCCAGGTCATGGGGACCTGATCCAACCCCCTACACGGTTACTCCTCCACATCCACTATACTCCTGGACCTGCATGTCCTCTGACATGGCTAACTGGCATGTGCTCTGCAGGCTGTTTGCATGGGGTTGCACCATTTGGGGGCAGGAGGGGGTGTTTAACATGGTGCCAGAATTGCCCCCGGGGCAATAGAGTTTAGAGGATGGAAAGTTTGTCCACACAAAACAGGACGGTAGGGGAGGGGACACTGCATCCTGGAATGCTGGCGGACTACCAGTTGGACAGCTCATCTGTGGGGAGTAGCCATACATTAATGGAACCACGAGCTAAGTAATGCAGATCAGAAATAAACCTGCCCTGGAGTGGTGTAACTTTAAGCCATGCTTAAAACTAGTTTTAGGTGTTTGTGTGTGGATAATTCAGAGGTTAAGTGCTCCAGCGCAAGGTAGAAGAGGGACAGACGGAAAGCTAAAACCAAAAACATACACAGGCAAAAGGTGGAAGAAAAGGAAGCTGTTTCTTGGCAACCAGGCTTGACTCTGTCATGTCTTTGCTAAGGTTGCTTCAAGTGGAAGTGCTTGTACACATTTTCCATCACCTCTGTTCAAGGAAAAAGGACCTAAATAAAATGACAATACAAGACATTTTTGATCCACATCTCCATTTTCCAAAGGGAAAATGACTCATTACAAAGTCTCCAAAATCTGCTATCACTCAGTGAAGAGGCATTAACATTATCAAGGCAAAAAGCTGTATAAAGATGAGAAGAAAAATAAGAAATACATTAATATCTCAGCTAGTGTTCCTGTACAAATGATATGAGACTCTGTAATTCAACACAAATGCTACTCATTCACTGTTTAGAAGACACTGGTATGTCACTGATTAATTCTTAGCACGGGGGTCTTCAGAGCTTTCCTCTGAAACAGCTGATACCTGCTAGGGCTGTGCGAAGCTTCAGTCCCTGATTTGATTCGGTGGAGATTCAGCCCGATTTGCTCCAAATCGGAATCAAATCAGGAGATCCTTTAATCTCTCTGAATCGAATCAAATTGAAACCATTCAAATCCATTGGGAAGGATTTGGCGATTCGGACACAGACACAGCTTTAAGTGTTTTTTCTACATGCCTCAAGGTCCCAGACAGCTCATGAATGCTGAGATACCGGGGCAGGCGCAGCATCCCACAGGAGTTGGGCGGGCTCCTCAGCGTGCTCAGCAGCAGACCTGGAAGGCTTCAGGGTTCACTGGAAAGCACACTGAGGGTCTCTCTGTGCCCCCCGGCTCAGTGACTGGTGCCTCCTGGGTCTGGGGGGGCACCCGGGGTCCCCCCACAGCCAATTGCCAAGCCAGGAGGGCACGGGGAAGGCCCCCATGCATGCTTAGCAGCAGACCCAGAAGTGGACCGGAGGTACTTCTGGTCCACTTCCAGGTTTGCTGATGAGCACACAGGGGGCCCCCACCACGCTCCTGTGGGACTCTCCATCTGCCCCACCATTGCAGCATTCACAAGCCATGCCTGGTACCTCAAGGTATGTAGAAAAAACATTTAAAGCTGCGTCTATGGCCGAATCGCTGATTCTCCGAATCAGCACTGAATCTTCAGGTTTGGATTTGGCCTAATAGAATCAGGGGCAGTGACCCAAATCAACGAATTGAATCACTGTCCCTGATTCAGGCTAAATCCAAATAAAATACGACTCATTTCACACACCCCTAATACCTGGTACTTTTAGAAAGAAGATACTGGAGTGCATGGTCAGAAGTCTAATCTGGTATGGTCATTCCCATTCTGCTAATGGAAAAAGCGCAGTGAAAGGACTGAAAACAGGGTTTTTAAGTATAAGGAATATAA
>NW_017729002.1:13958559-13972951 GCF_001723915.1 Gavialis gangeticus
GTGCATGGTCAGAAGTCTAATCTGGTATGGTCATTCCCATTCTGCTAATGGAAAAAGCGCAGTGAAAGGACTGAAAACAGGGTTTTTAAGTATAAGGAATACAAAGCTGCACCACAGATTCACTAGGTAGCTTGGAGCAAGGTACTTCCAATTGTGTATCTCATCTTCCCTACCTATAAATACATACATATGTGCAATAAGGATACTTATGCTCCTCCTTTTTGGGGTGTTTTAAGGATTAATTTATTGTGTGTATAGTGTCTTTTTTTGTGTATCGTGTAAAAAAAAAAAATCCAGCATTCTCAGTCATTATAGGTTTGCGTTTCTCCCTGCTGGCACAGGAACTCCACAAAGACTTCACAGGCAAGCAGACAGACACAATGTTATCACATCAAAGACCTAATTGCATATAATTGTAATACAACAAACCCTGTATTTTAGAAAGATACTATTTTTTGTGTATTAACTATTCACAGTTCTGTTAGCACCTACAACATGACCAAACCTTTTAATCTTTGCATTCATATAATTTATTGCAAAAGTTAATTGCTAGTTGCTTTGTGATACATATACAATAAACTGCATATGTATATCCTGACAGTCTTCTCTGAGGCAGGTGACTGAATATACCTGTTCCATTAGTACTGAAAACTGAAATAATTTATCTGTTAACAGCATATATTACTATTCAGGCCAAGAAGAATTTTCCTCCATACAGTACTGTAAAAATACCTCAGCACAGCAGTATACAAAATACTTATACCATTTGGTAGGGGATAACAAAATATGAAAAATATGGTTACTTTCTGTATGTTTCTTGTGATGAACTGGGATAATTTTAACATCTCCAGCATGAGATGGTGTTCATAGACTTTTAATGATTAGAGCAAAACCTGACAAAGAGATGGAGCAAAAACAGGTGCCAGATAAGTTGTAAGTATTTACAAGGATACTTCTGTTTAAATTACAGGTGCTACTAATACTCTGTGAGCAGCTGGACTGTGAAGCAAAGCAAAGTGATTTTATACTGTAATTCATATGCAGGTAAACGTTGAAACTGAAAGAAAGAATTATCTTGTGCCAAAAGCTAGGTGCTGCATCCCTGCTTGTTGTTGTTGTTGTTTTTCTTTTTTTCTTACAAGGCCATGCAGCAGATTAGGAGTAACCCATCTTCATTTATCTATCAACTATATAACAAAACTACCCAAGAGGTGTAGTGAGGATTAATTGCCTATAAAACATTTCAAAATCCTTTGATGTAACTCATGACGTGTTATTATTTAGGTAACTGTGGATTTTCCTTTCTTTTCTCACATCCTTCATATCCTTTATGTATTTCTCACAAGAGTATAATGTAACCGTTTCCAGAGTAGAACATAAAAGCCATAACAATAATGCTTGAATGACTTCACAGCACTTTAGGGATGAGTAGTATAAAGATTGTTGCTTTATAAAGAAGGAAGATTTTCATCTTCATATTACAGATAGGAACACTGAGGGACAGGGGCAACCAGACAACCAGTGACAGAGCTGCAAACAGAATTCAAACCTTTTGTGCTGCAACCTACTTTAATTGGATCATGAGTTAACACCAAGACTTAGTAACAATGACTGCTAGAGGTCAAACTATATTCACGACTAAGAAGCTTTAAGATTAACTCCAAGTCCTATCAATATTAGTAGTTTTGACATTAACCAGAACACAGGAGTCACATACACCTACGCGACATCTACATGAGATACTACTGTGCGGTTGTTACTGCGCATTTATTTGGTACTTGTATAAACGAGTACCAAATAAATGTGCAGAAACCCGAGTAACTGCACAGCAGTGTTGGCCTTTTTTGTGATGCTACTGTGAAGTAGCCTAATACTACTGCACACTAGCATCGCATCACAGTTTTTGCCATGCGGTGCTACTGCACAGTAGTATCAGGTTACTGCACAGTCAGCGTCTCATGCAGATACGCCGCTAGAGGTGCATGTTCTTTAACTACCACATCCATGAAAAAGAGGTGATATTGACAGGAATAAACCTCACCAGGTCAAAGAGGAGCAGGGACATGTAGGCAATTGGATAAAGAGCTTGACGTACAGGTGTGGATCTTGTTGAACTGCCCTGAAAAAACCCAGACGTGGACCATAACATCACTGAAGTAAATGCATGGCTACAAAGATGGTATCAGCAAGAGAACTTTGGTATCTTAAAAAACACATTAGTCAAAAGAGGATTGCTTTGTAAACACTAGATTGATGTGATAAAAACTGGAAAGAGGATCTTTTGACATCACTTAAAGAACCTGGTGAAGAAGTCTTTAAAATGTGAGGTAAGGTGACAAAAATCCACTGTCTAACATACAGGAAGAGATGAGGACCAAAACAAGGGGCTTAATTATGCAAAAGGGATGAGAAACCATAAATGGGCTAAAAATGGTTCAAGGAGGCAAAAATAGCAGAGAAGCCTGAAAATGATCTTAAATGACAATATGCAAGTAGTATGAGGAACAAGCTGAAAGAACTGGAAGTTACAGTATTTGGAAACTTGATGGGATAACTCTCAAGATCAAATATCAATATAGAGCAAAGATCAAATATCAATATAGAGCAGGTACAATATATTTTTGGAGGATCAGCACAGGAATAGATACTCCTGCATTTGTGATGGGATTGAACCAGATGCTCTGGGGACCGTTTTAGCCTGCAATTAGGATCAGCATGATTGTCAATATTGTAAGTTGTCCCAATTCTTTAAATTAAATTACACAATGGTAAAAAAAGCAAAGTGTCCTTTCTCTGGGCATATCTACACATGCATTTGATCCAAGATCAGTTTACTTGCAAGTAAATTCCTTGTGAGTAAACACTCCTGGGAAGATATTTACACATGCAGGGACATGGCAGCAGATTTGCTGCTCTTAGCCCCAAATTGCTACCACTTCCTGTGGCCCTGCAATGAGCTGTCACTGCCACTGGGGGAGCTCCAGACCACAGCTGCAGCTACCAGCAGGTGGCAGCCCTCTTGAAAACGCAGCCCTGCTCTCTGCAAATGTCTCCTCACCACCTCTGCCTCCCTGTGCTAGGGTTGTTCCAGCCCATGCCCTTGACAGCAATGACCAGCACCCTGGACTCCTGCTGGGCACCACACTGGTCCTGCTGGCCTGCTGCAATGAACATTGGCTGACCCACAATTGTGTAGGTGCCCCACATGCAGCAACCACCTCCCCAGCCCATCTGCACCATCCCAGGGCTGCCATTGCTGCACAGGTACCACCTGGACTCTGGCTGGCTGGACCAAAGCAGGGATTCCAACAACGTGCTGCTGGATGCTGCAGCCAGAGCCACCCTTGCCTTCCTGGGCCCCCAGTTCCACTGGGCAAGCCACAGCTGGTAGCTACATATCATCCAGCAGACCTGGGACAATGAGCAGTGGCTGGAGGCATTCAGGATGACTTGGGCCACTTTTCTGGACTTCCTGGGGCAGCTCTGGCCATGAGTGGTAAGACACTGCCATGTGGCCTCCCCTCCCCACAGACAGTGCCATGTGGTTCTACCGTTCCTCATCATGGCCCCTCCTACCCAAGTTCATGCAGCCCTACATCAGCCAACTGGACTTGTGCCAGGCTCACTTTAAGTGCTGCTTGGGACAGACCTACACCCTGGTAGAGTGCATCTTTGGCTACCTCAAGAGATGCTGGCACACCCTCACCACCCGCCTTGAGTTCACTGAGGACAACCTCCCATGGGTCATTGTCACAGCGCGCATGCTGCATAACATCTGCGAGGCCTGGTGGGAGCTCTTCCATGAGGCCTGGGAGAAGGAGTTATGGCAGGTGGAGACAACCTGGAAGTGGGAGTACCACCTGTGGTGCCAGTAACAGTGGTGGGCTCCCCCTTCCAAGGTGAATTGCACACCTGCCACAGGGGGCCGAGGCACCAGGTACAAGAGGAACTGACTGACCACCTCCTCCTGCACTCCCTGCTATAGCTCACCTGGACCACCACCCATGGACCCCCCACCTCCCTGCCCACCCCCAGCATTGCAATCACTACAAGCATGTCTCAAAAGACCAAGTTTTTATTCCCTTCACATCAACCAGAGTCTTTCCCTTTCCCCCTGCCCCCAACAAACAGAGCCCCCACTCCCCTTCTCAGGATGAGGGAGGTCCATGCCCACCTTGCTGCACGGGCATGAGATGCTCAATAAAGTTTTGCACTGTCTACAACCTCCCTGCATGCTGTGGAGTGGGAACCCACAGCCAGGGGAGTGCAGCCAAGCTGGGTGGGGAGGGAGGGCAGGAGCAGAGGAAGGGGCCAGGGCCTGGGTGCAGGGGCAGGAGGAGCCCTTCCCCCAGTGCAGGCCTTACCATATGGCTCAGACTGGCATGGCTAGCATCTCTGCTCAGTCCTGGCTGGTGATGACAGCGTGAGGCTCTGGGTGGTGTCCTCAGGTATCAGGGCACAGCATGTGAGCTCTTGGCTGGGGCCTCCCCAGGGAGGAGCTGGTCCTGCTGGTGGCTGGCAGTGACATAGCTGGCCATGCCTTGTGGTAGGGGCTGAGGAGCTGTTGGGGAAGGTGTTGGCCCAAGCTCCCCAAGCTGCTGATGGAGGCTATGGCCTGGGATCTCAGCAGGATGGGCTGTTGGTGGCCCAAGGGGCCCTCCCTTGGTGACACATCCCCACAGGTGCCAGGCCAGGGTGGGGACTTGGTCAGGCTGCTCATGCTGCTGTATATAGTAGAGCTGTGGCATGGGTTCTGGGGCACAAAGATTGCTGTCAGTTGCTGCATAAAGTGTATGGACTTGTGGGCATTCTCCAACCATTGATTGTGGTATGTCATGACCCACTGTGCGCACAGGGCCTTGACCTTTATGTGGCACTGCTGCATATACCTGTCATGTGCACACTTCTGCATCTGGCCTGACATCCCCTCATAGACATGGGCATTTGACCAGCCACCCCACACAAACTGGCACTGCACCTCTGCCTCACCCCACAGTGCCACAAGGTCACCAGTCTCCTCCATGGACCAGTTGGGGCCCCAGGTGGTGGGCATGGACATAAATGAGGACGACACCACTGGGGCTCCTGTGCCAGGTCTCTGGGCCTCTGTGTGGCTGTCCCTGTGCTGTTGAGCCTAGACAGCTGCCTGCAGTGCCCAGAGCAGGGGCACAGCATGGAACTGGGACCCGCACAGTTAGGCAGTGCCTCACATCACCTTCAGGCTCCAAGTAGGCTGCTGGGGACAGGCTGCAGGAAGCTCAAGCTGGCCTTAGTGCCCAGGAGCTACCTGCAGCTGGGCCTGGGTGCTGGCAGGCCTGACAAGAGCCTGCAGCACCCTGTAGGCCTGGATGGCACAGGCCTGGCAGCCACACCACACTAAGGTGCCAAGCAGCAGTGCTAGGGTTCAAGGAGGCTGACACAGCTGTCCTGTAGCCTGTCCAGTGGGACACAGGGACCTGGAGTGGCCTCAGCAGGCAGCATTTTCCCTAGGGCTCAAAATGCCTACAGGCTTTTAAGGGCCTGAGACTGGGTCTGTTATAGAGAAGGCCCAGCCCTGGGGCAAAAGAGGTTCCCAACCCAGAGCCCTGGGGTTAGCCTCAGGCCAGCTCCCTAGTGGCAAGGCTGACTGGGAAAAGATTTACTCCCAGTTGGCATCTACATGTGTGTTACTGCACAGTAACTAAGCATGAGTAAATTTGCTACTTGCATTTGCCATGAAATTTACTCATGAGTAGTGTCATTTACTGTGCAGTAACTGTGCACACGTGTAGATGTGTGCACTTATTGTGCAGTAAACTAGGCTACTATGCAGTAAAGCATCTTGTGTAGACACGCCCTCTAAGTATAATTATGTCAAATTAAGGCAACTTTAAATGATGCATTTCATGAGTGATAGCTAGTATTTAATATTTCTATGTCAAACTAAGGGATTAAGTCATTTGTTACATAGAAAATTACTGTATTATATATTGATATAGTCCCATTTTATATGATATTTATATAGATATGTGCATCCTTCAAGCTGTGAAAGGAAATCTTTTATTCTGTAAAAAAGAGTAATTCAGTGATTAATACATAATGATTTATCAATAATTTTAAAAAGTTGCTAAAGCTGCAGGCTCTTTGAGGAAGGATCTCCCATGATGGATAGTTTCAACAGCTTCTGTATTTTGTGGAGATGTCCTCCCAGCAAGAGGAAGATTGGTAAACAGGATATCTCAGAAAAGAAATCATTGTGTAAAACAAATTTTCCCTTTTCCCCCTATAAAGTCTTTTTACAATGGTAGTAATATTTACAGACTGTGATCAGACATTCATTCTTTCAGACAAAAGGAATTTATAAGCCTACTTGGCAAAACTAAAGTTTCATTTCACTTTTTTCCCCAGTTGTAACCACCAGCTGCAGTATTGTTTAAAACTAATAATGGATCACTATTCTCCTACCTTGTGATAATTCAACAAATTAAACACAACCCAATCAGGAAATTATCTCAATGAATAATATGTCAAAATAAAGTAAGGCACTTCAGCTCATATTCAGACGATGGATTTAAGACCAGTCTTTAGGAAATGATAATGTTATTCTGAAGATGAATCTACTCATAACAGACACTCCATGGCAAATTATTTATTTTCAGACCAGCAATTTATGAGGACCAGGTGGAAGACGGGATAAACTTAATGAAAGTTTGGAAACATAATAGGACTGAAAGCAGTGCATCAATTTCTGAATCTCCAATCAAGAAAGTAATGTCCTTAATGGTTTTTAGAGATTTGCTTCTCAGAGCTATAATGTTAAGTTATACAACTCAAGCAGCTCCAATGATTTCTAGTCTTGCTTTCCTCCCCAATGCCAGATTATGAAATCCATTTATCTTTGCTGTGTGGAATACTGTAGCTATAGCCACAACACATTCTTTCTATCAGAGAAACAAAGTGCTATGGCACTCTAATGATACATTTATTAACTGTTTAGTGTTTCTTTATTAGAGGAGCAATATAAATTCTGCTTGTACAAAATACCCAGGGATTCAGTTATGTTGAGAGTGACTGAAGTATGTTAGTGCACTGACTACTTTAAAACAAATGTTGATTTTCACCTTGGGATAAGTATGCCCAAATCTAAACTTTTTAGCTCTGTAACAAAAGCGATATAGATCAAATCCAAATTCTCTGAAATCATGCTCCTTGTCCACACTGATCAGTTACGGCACATATCTGAGAAATAATCATGAGGATTCAGTGGCCCCAATCCTTCAAGTTGCTGTATATACAGGGGTAGCCAGCAGCATAAGGGCAGGAAATACATGAAAGTATAACTCCAGTACTAAAATATTTGGCAATATTATTTTGTGAATTAGAATCAGGAGGGCTGGCTTAGTGCTAATCCACTGCTGCTTTTATTCACTAGTTAGTAAGAAAATAATAAATTCACAAGAGTGAAAGTTTTGCTTTATAGCCATGATAATGTCTGAGGAAAATCATTGCAAGTAGATGATAGTGACATGATATATTTGCATAACATTTTCTCACATTTGCCATGGGGGGGGGAAGGAATATGAATCAGGCCATAGAGTCAAGTACTATGAATGTTTGCAGGGGGGGGGAAATCAAGAAAATAAAAAGGACACATTCTGTCTGCAAAATGTAATCCAATCAAAGAACAGAAACCATTTCACACATCTTGGGTATATGCACACATTCCTGGGACCTGTTCTAAATGTAACATCTACTTGTATACCTTGTGACTACATGGATGGACAGACAAATGAACAAGGAGTATGCAGAAAGATCACACTGAAAGTAGCTTAGGGGCCAACAGTTCTTAATGTAACAGGGAATCAAGCAGGAACCCCGTTACTTGGGTTACCCCTGGGAGGAGTGACCTCCAAATGCACCCTGCCAGGTGGAAAGGATTTCACACCTGGAAAGAGGTTGGATGATTAGCCCACGAAAACTGGGGATAAAACCAGCAGCGGGACATTTACAAATTGCCTTTGGGCACCAGAAGAGGAACACAGGGGTAATCAAGACCCTAGAGAGAGAAATGGAGAGATGTCTAACCTGTGACTGGGAAGCATGTTGGGAGCTCCAGCCTATCTAAAGACTCAACAGGTCAGATCCCAATGAACACTGATACCAAGAATCGTGCTGCTGTGGTGAGTCTGGAGAAACATAGGTGGTGGGAATAGGCTTGGCAGAGAGCCAAATAAAAGGCTGAGTCTTTGGGACAGTGTGTGGGGAAACAGAGCTTCTGATGAGTCCCTGACCTTGCTGGGACAACAACTGTTTAGGTAATATTCAGAAGAACTGTGGAGGAGCTGCAGGGAACCACACTTGGCACCAGCCGCAGATGAAGGGCGAAAGACATGGGGATCACATTACGCTAATGAGGCAATTAGCGGTTTAGATTAGTTTAAACAATGTATCGTCAAAAGTTTCAGTTCAGGGCTTTTCTCATTTTCAAGTCAACTACCTTTGCCAATGAAGTAATTGGGAAGGCTACTGTTACTATATCTTCTACTTCAAAAAATTAACCTATGATTTGAGCGTGTAACATCTGGGTTCTATTCTTTGATCACGGGCTTGAGCAACTTACTGATCTCCTTCCTTTTTTCGTTAAATCTAAGTCGTGGCAGGAAAGTACAGGAAGAACAAGAAGATACTACCCAACAGGTTCACACTTAAGATAACCTAAAGACCTGTTTTATTTGTGGGTACTCTGCAAACAGAAAAAAGTCAATAAATACTTTTGTGCTTCAGTGTTCACCCAACAGTGCTGGGAAGCATTGCTAGCTTCTAATGACTAAGCTTGCCTATCAACATCAACTTAAAACCAGATTACCAAAACTGTTTAGACACCTGACTGTCTGTTGAGCTTTTGGAAAATATAATTTTTCCCATAAGATAACTTTAGTTAGAATTTTTCCTTTTAATTATTATTATTATTATTATTATTATTATTATTATTACACATTATATATGTGTGTGTGTATCTAATACATATTATTCTATATGCATTATAATATAGAATGAAATGTTATTACATTATTAGTGATATCGCTATTTCCTCTCTGTTACAGTTCCAACCATCAATTTAAATAATTGGGGGGGGAAAAAAACCCATTAGGCTTAGGCTAAGCTTATACTTTCTCTGGCCCAGGTTGGGATCCTTGCCATGAAGCATCATGACTTTGCCATAAAGTCATGTTAGGGATGGGCCAACAAGCTTACTGTCTTATGTGCATTTAAATGGCTCCATTCTATCCATTTTGAGGTACTGTGTGCACAGATTAGAGTGCTATATTTCACTGTGAAATTTCCTAGTGCACTTCATACCTGATGCAGAAGTACCCAATGCTAAGGCTTAATTCAATTAAAACTGTACCAGAAACCAGCAGTGTTAATCTTTGTTCCTAGAGCTCTGAATAGAGTAGATGAAAATAAGACCTTATTTAAACATAATAACTATTTATTGGTATTGCCATAATGTCTAGAAGGTCCCTGAGATAAAATGCCATTGCTCAAGGCTGTACAGAGGCAGAACAAAATGAGTTTCTGCTAGTAATCTAAATGCAAGACAAGAAAAATCAGGTGAAAATATTGACAGATGGCAGTACAAGGAAACAATAAGGCAGCATTGGTCAGCATAATAAGGTGTGGTCTGAGCATACCACCTCTCACCAGTTGACAAATATCTGGTAGGCATCACAACCAAGGGTAGCTATAAAGAGAAATCTTACAGCAGATTATGAAATAGCCTTGTAGTTATGAACTGAGAGCACTGCCTGAGCATAAGGGACTAAAAGGAATGAAATACAGAAAATCTGCTTGAAAATGTGATCAGATTTCTAGGAACCTGGCTTTACTGGATCATCAGATGAAGAGGCTAATCTATCTATAGTGAAAGAGATGATCAGGAAGGTAAAGATAGACCAAGAGGGGGCCTGAAAGTTCCTATTTGATGTGACAGAAGAAAGAACCAGTGGATAGAAATGCAAAAAGTAGGGTGTCTCAGTCAAAGCAATGGGCTTGGAATATTATCCTTGCAACTGCCCTCTGAAAGGACAGGAATATGGAAGGACAGCACTGAATTTGTTTAACCAAAAGAAAAGATGTTGAGGAAACATAAGAGATGGGAGATCTATACGTGTGCTCCACGGTGGGGAGGGAGGAGTGTTTTAATTAGAGCACCTTTTGGGAGTTGCTCTAATTAAAATGCCTGCAGTTTCTTGTGTATTCAGTGCTCTATGTTTCAAAATGGTGGTGGAGCACTTTAACTAAAGCTTCTTAACTGGACTTCTCCTGTCACCATTTTGAAACATGGGAACACTGGATACATGCGACCGCGAGGCTGTTGGAGCATTCTGATTAGAATTAATCAAATCCAACTGAAACATGTAGAAGCAGGTGTCTCATGTGGTACAGGCACTGTAGGTAAAGTTTAGCTGAATAGGGGAAAACGTATCTTAGAAAAATGCAGAAAGAATCTGCCAGACTCAGGTAGAATATGTCAAGGCCAAAAGAGAGATCTAGGCTCCAAGACAGAATATGTCAACTCCAAGATGACGTCTAGGCTTTAAGGACTTTTATTGTTCAGAGTGACTGAAAAAGGGGATGATTGAAGTACTTTAGACAGAAGATTAAGAACTCTGTTACATTTATGTTGAGCTTGAGTTGACAGCTAGACATCGATAAGAAAATATCACAGAGACAAGCTAACATTTTAATTTTGGATAGAAGGAGACAGTTATGGAATAGGGAAGAAGATCTGTGGTTTGTCAGTACAGAGATGATATTTGGATTTGCGGGTGAGGTTTTCCAGATATACTATAAAGTGCAGAGGAAGAAGAAAAGGGGATCAAGAGGCAAGGCTCATGGAACCCCCACATAAAACTGCAGGGAGGGAATGAGGAAGAGGATACTTTAAAGGATAGGATGAAAGGGAAATTAGTGTGGTAGCAGAAGAATGAGGAGAGAGCAGTGGAAGCCCAGGGACAATAAGACTACAAGATGAGGTATGTGATTGGTTATGTCAAAGGTGGCAGCAAGATGAGAACTAGGTACTTGTTCTGAAGTTTAGCCAAGAAGAGATCATAAAAATTTTGCAGAGAACAGTTTCAGAGGTCTGACCAGATTGGAGACGTTCTAAAATGAATTTGGATAGGCAATGGTTGCAAATCATGCATAAAGATGAAAGTTGGAGAGGCAAGTATGATAGAAGGCTGAGAGCTGTTTTAATACAGGAAATACTGTAACACATTTATATGGCAAGTAGAAAGGTCCAGATCAGAGTGAGAGACTAAAAAGAAGCATTAAAGAGAAATAAAAGAAAGAGAGAGTGAACATAAGACAGATTGGGAGGGGAATGGGAGTACCAGGGCAAATGAACAAGGAGAAGGAAGAGACTAGCCAAAAAACTTCTCTATGACATACGAACAGAAAGAGAAAAGTTTGATTGGAGGAGAAAGGAAGGGAATGGCAAGGTATAAAGAAATAAAAGGGCAAAAACAGTTGGAAAATTTGAGCTAAATAAATTTCTGATGGTGAAATTAATTAGTATGTGGAATTGTTTTCCCAGAAAAATGATCTTACTGCTCTGAAGAATTATTATTGCTTGTTACAGTATGGACATTCTTTACAAAAGGCTTCTTGAGCTTCTCATCTTTAATATGAGATTTAGCTGATGGAGCATCGTTCTTCTTTTTAACCTGAGGAAATACAATTATCTCCTGTAATGATGTACTGAGTAAATCATGTGTTTTTAAAAAACTGGCTAAAGATCTACATATTTCAATAAATATTATGTAATAGCAGTATGTCTGCTTGCATCTGAATGGTAAAGCAAGGCATAAAATGCATCCATATTAATTCCAAAGCAATAGCTATGCCCGACTTCAAGATAAATCAGTGACCCCATTTCCCATGTAACTACCTCAAAACATCCAGAGAACTGAATATTCAATTATATTTGAATGAGCTGAAGTCACCCTCAATTTTGCTTGCACAAAGTGCGAATTGCAATTTGAACATTTTATATTCCCTTCGTATATCTCTAAGGAATACAATCAGCAAAAGACTGGCATGAAAAACAATTAGAAAATTGCTATGGTCCCTGGAGATAACAACCTTTTACTTACACTTACATACCTACAAGAATCCCTTTCCATGACACATGGGACTACTTGGCACTTTAGATAGTACTGACAGATACCGCAGTCATGCAGAAATTCAGCATCTGCCAGAAAACTTTGGTGGATAGAATCAAAGTTGCTATTTAAGTCTGTAGTGATAGTAATCCACTTAATCAACCCCAGAATTATTTCTAGTAACTTTCAAGTGCACACAACAAACATTTCAGGTTCAGATAAGGAATAGGATTCTGTGGGTGTGTCTACCCGTGAACTTAAGGCAAAGCAATAAATTCCAGCATATATCTCATTGACGTTTACTGACTCCTGTTGCCACATCTTCATGTGCACCCAGGACCACAGCATGTTGAACTGGGTCAGAGCAGCCCCAGCCAGCAGGAGATCCAGGGGGTCAGCCTGCAAGCATGGGGATGCTCTGACCTGGCTCAATGTGGCCACCCTAGCACAGCAAGAGCTTCTGCATGGCCACAACCTTGGCTCATCCCACATGGGGGTCAGGGTCCCTGCAGTGCCTATTCCGGACCCGCCCACCCCAGGCCACAATGAGCAGCACTGGCCAGGCATAAGTTACTGCTGGATGCAGGGAAAAAGCAGGACCTGGAGATGGGCACAGCTGCCTTCCCCTTGCCGCCGCCAGGCCATTCTCGATGCCACCACCTGGAGCCCACAGCTCCTCCCTGCTGTCCCTTACCCCCTGCACATGCAGGCAGTGAGAAGGGCCTGGCAGTGGCGCAGGGGAGGGAGCTGTACCTGCTGCCAATCCTGAACCCAGCAGCACCTTCTGCCCACCTGCTGCTGCTGCTTATCATGGCCAGGCCAACCCTTGAAGCTGGGTAAAGACTACATCTATGGATTCAAGGTGTAGGGTAAGAACAGGTCTATGTTCTGGTATTTTATTTTGTTTGTTTAACCTTATACCTCTGACTGCATCTCAACACACAGCTACTGGTTTCTAATGTTAGTTCTGTTTCTATAATAAAACTAGCCAATTGCCCATCAGGAATGATGGGAGGGAGGGGAGTAGGCAGGGATGGAGCACTGCCACCCACCAACCCGCGCTGCCACCACCTCCTGACCAGAATGCTCCTGGAGCACTCTGATTGGTTGTTTCAGTCAGCATTGTGATTGGCTGCCAACACAACCAATCAAAGTGTGAATAAAGTGTTATGGACAGACAGACAAACTAGGGCTTTTTAATATTAGAATCTTTTGCTGTTTGTCCCCATACTACTTGCCTGTGACTTCTGGCAGGTGACAGTCCAGGTCAACCATCTCCCTGGAGAGAAAGATTTATAATTCCTTCTTTCATAACCCAAAGGAGAGGGCCACTTGGGACTGGCACAAATCCCTCACTGCAGCTGCAGAGTCCAGCTACGAGGGCAGAGAATCTCAGATGCTGAGATAGAAAATTAGCTCAGGGCAACCTCAGGTCTGTTCCTTGGGGTGAGGGGCAGCACAGTGGAGAGAAAATCAGGGCTAAGGGTGTCCCCCACTTACAGATTTGTAATGGAGGCTTCTGCCCGTTTTTAACTTGGAACAGTGCCAGCGTTAGAAGGAGTAAGAGGGCCAGAAGCATCACAGCCACAAGTTCTTCAACAAAAGCAAAAATCAAAACACCTGTACTTTCGGGGGGGGGAAGCTTGCCCTGCCTTCCCCTCCAGCCAGCACCCTGTGCAGCTGCCACCTCCAGGGAGCAGGGCTAGGGGTGGGGGTGGCTCTGCTCCCTGGAGGTGGCAGCGGCATGGGGTGCTGGCTGAGGGGAACACAAGGGATAGTGGGGCAAGCTTCCCCTCCCCCCCCACGACACTGGCCTCATCCCCCCGCTCTGTCACTGCCACCTCCAGGGAGCAGGACTGGGGGGGGGTGGGTAAGGCCTGCAACGCTGGCCTCACCCCCCACTCCGTCCCCTCTGGCTGTGCCATCATGGCAGTGATCTGCTGTGCTGCCACCACCTCCTCCTTTCCAGAACACTCTTGGAGCACTCTGGTTAGTTGTTTCAGTCAGCATTGTGATTGACCGCTAAGACAACCAATCAGAGTGCAAATAAAGCATTACGGACAGACAGACTAAGGCTTTTATTATATTAGAATATTGCATGAGGGAACATTGTTGGTTTAGAGAAACTGCAGTAGGCTTGTTTCCTCATGCCCAATCTCCTCCTCCTTTTTTGGTTTAACTGGGGGTAGAGGGAGGTAGGGTGGGTGTGCTCCAGGCTGAGGTGAGCAGGCTGTGGGGGATCA
>NW_017729002.1:13973057-13977108 GCF_001723915.1 Gavialis gangeticus
GGGCGGGTGTGTGTGTGTGTGTGTGGTAGTGATGGTGGCACCGAGAAACCCTGGGTGGAAGAGCAGCAGGGGAAAGAGCCCCAAAGCAGTGGCAGGCATCTTGGATCCTCCCCCCAGTCATGGCCTCTGCTCCAACCGTGCCACCAAACAGGAGGGAAGGGGAGGGCAGGAGCAAGGCTCCACACACTGCTCTGACCACAGCAGCTGCCACCTCCTATGGATGGCAGCCAGGGTTTGGGCACTGGTGGGGGAGCAGGGGACTGTGGGCCCTGGCTCTGGGGCACTTGGAGGAACATGGGGTGGGTGTAGGTTGGGAGGGAGAGGCACTGGCAGGACCAGTGCACTGTGGGTCAGGAGTGAAGGACTCCTAGGGGAATGGGGAGCTGTGGGTTGGGAGTGAGAGGCCATGCTGAGGAAATGGGGTCATAAATTAGGTCATGCTGAGGAAACGTTTAGGAAACACTGACCTAAAGTATGTTTACACTGCAGTCAAGTGCCCTTTAAACTAGTTATTTCAAGACCTGCAAGGAATGGAGTTGCAAGCAATATCCAACTCAAGTCAGCCAGTCACTTGAAAACACACCCAGCTGCTTCAGCAGGTTTTGTAGCCCCTGCTGAGCTTCATGAAGTTTTATGTTGCTGAGTGTCCTCATGCTAGATTGTTTAAAGCAAGTTCGATATATCAACACAAGCTGTAGTCGCATCTTTAAAGCATTCAAAAATCCAAATAAGAGTATTTTCTCGCATCTACTTCACACCAACCATGAAGGGCTCCAGCATACTTAAAACAACAGATCAGTGCTGCCTAGACAAACCAGCCACATCATTTATCCCACCCCCTGCCTCGCTGCAAGGACAGTAGGAACTTCTCTGTCAGTCCTTTGCCAACAAAAAAATTCTTGTGGCATGGAGGTGATTCTGCAGAGCCGATAGCTCTGTGGTTACCAACTGGCTTTTAGAATCAAGAGGTTGTATTACACTGGGCAATATGGCCAGTAATACTTAAAGGTCCTTATTTTTATACTGTTGTCCATTTGGCAAGAATTAGGCCACTGGCAGTCACACTGGGGATGGAGACTCCGCATATTGAATGGAGCTAACTGATTTTGGGTGTGTAACACACACAAAAAACCCCCAAAAAACCCTTTGGTGTCATTGGCCAAAATTGCAGAACCTGTGATAGCAAAACATTAGACAAATATGAGGTTTTTTTTCCTACAAATTAAAAACTGTCAGCTTTCCAAATGAAATATTACATTTTTTTAAAAATCAAGATGGTCTAATTTTATCCCAACCATACAACTGGTGCAATAAAAGATATCACCCACAAAGATCTTTGCCACTCACATTATTTGGAATTATTTTGTTTCAAATTTCCCCTAATGATATTAAAAGCAATATGAAAAAAAGAAAAAGTGGAAATCTAAAGGATATGGATTATTTTTGTCAAAATCATTCTACCCAAAGTATTTTTCCCACCAAATTCCAAATTGGCCTGTATTTTGTGTTTTGGTTCAGAATGAGAATGAACTTTTTCAAAATTTCAAAATCCTTTTCTTGTTCTCTGCCCTGCATCTGCACTGAGTTATATCAGTCAAGATTCTGGTTCCTTGTATTATTCTCTGTTACTATGGGTATCTGCTTGCTTTGCTTACTTAAAAAACAAAGAAAAAGACTCTTAATCACAGAAGTACATATTGTGCTTCATCATGTAATTCTCTACCTCTTGACAACTTTATTATACAGAATTTTATTGCATGAAAAGGGCAGTATGATGATTCACACTCCAAGGACAAAGTCAGAGGTCCCACATTTCTAGGAAGGTCTATAATCAAAATTATCTACTCTGTTATATTTTAGAGCCATATGGACAGTGATCAGCAGTTACCAGTTGAAATGGTTGAGCAATAATTTTTTAATTCTTGGACCCCTGATGAGGGCCAACAGTGCAAAAGCAATGATAAGGCTTTTAATGCATGCAAATTTGCAAGGCATGATACATTTAATAATCCCTCATCTGAGTATGTTGTAAAGAAGCCAGCAGGAGGAATAATTAATTTACATTAATAGCTCTCACTGTGGTTTGCTATAGTGCCTCAGTCAAAAAAAAAATCTGAAGAGCTAGAAATAAGAGTTCATGCTGCAACAACTATTTGCATTCTGATCCTCTAAAAACCTATAAGTGCATAATTAGATACCAAGCACTTGGTACATTTAATAGAGAACAAGATGTGCCAACAGCAAACTATAGTCACGCAGCAATTTGCAAAAGAGTGGCAAAAACTGCTTTTCACAAGCGTTTAGTTTACAATTAGGGAAACATTTCAGAGAGAATCCTCATTATCCTGCATGATGGCAACTGATGGATCATTCTCATAAAGAGTCTTTTGAAGGAAAAAAAATAGTGATAGATTCATTGTATCGCGGCCTAATGTGGCACGTTAAATTGTATGGTGTATTGTGAAATAATGAAACATAACGAACTCTTAACCCAAAAAACTTCCTGCTCCTACTAATATCATTCAGAAGATTACAAGAAAAAATAAGAGTTCTTCCATGCAAAGAAAGGTAACATTGACAGCAACCATCTCTTTCTTAACTAATCTAGCTCCAGCTAGAGATAGACTAGTTCTGTTAGTGCCAGTGTTATAGTCAAGGGAACCAGCAAAATATTTGTACGATTTAATATCAAATATACCTCCTACACCTTCACATAAAGCAGCTAGGTCAAATGACTGCTGATTTTAGATGCTTCAGGTTTGGGGTGACTTATGAATGGGCCTCATTTTCACTGGACACCCAAAAATCTGCACAGTAGTAATGATCAGTCCCTCTTGGCATCCCTATACTAGTATATTATCTTTGACCAATGAAAGACAATTTTGCCTATATTAAAATAATGCTAACATTTGTTTCTTGTATTTCCAAAAATTTGGAAATGCTACCTTCTGCTTATCCATAATAACTAACAAAGCAGCGCTGCACAAAGCGCAGTCTTTAGAAAAAGTGACAATCCACTCAAAGAGGGCCCAATCTTGAAAGATGCTGATCAGTCAAAAGTAGGAACATAGGGTACATATCACATAAATAATCCTTGGCCAAAGTTTGCATGAAAGCAAATTACTATGCCTTTAGCCCAATGTTTTCATGTAAATTTTATACAACAATTAAAGCATATGCTTCTGATATAAAATTATTAAAATGTTTTCATAGGAGATGAAAATCACTTATGCCACAGTTGTATGTTTGCAATGAATCTAACCACAAATTCCATTAAAAAGCTGTTTTGCAAATTGGAATGGGTCTCATTTATTCAGATGTCATGCCCTGTATAATAATGGTTTAATGAAATAAGCATAAAGGACTGCACATAGGAGTATAATGAGCAAGTAAATCACAATAACTTCCCTGTCCCTTCTGCACACACTTACATTATTTACTTCTTTATATTTTAGGAGTAGCCTGATTTAAATCAACAACAAAATGTACCTAATGCATTTCATAAGATTTCTGAAAATTTTCCCATAAATGTGTTATTTGGAATTTTTTTCCATGGAAACATTTAAAGGACATTTTTCATCAATATAAAATAAAAATGTGTTACAAGAAATTAAAATATTCATTTTGTTTCAACCTAAGATGACATTTAATTTCAGCTTTTTTAAAAACAAAACAAAAATAATATAATTTAATATAGTTGGAAAAAAAAATGTTGGTTTCAAACATCCCTGTAAGGAAACCAACCTGATATTTTCCCATGAAAAATGTGTTTTGGAAAATTTTCCAAATATGGCTTCATATTTATCACCTCATAATGTTGGATAGATTGTGACACTACTGAGTACCATTGTACCCTGTGAGTTGTCTCATTAATAGGATTCCACTACCACAAATTGCCATATTGGGAAATCAAGGTGATCAAAAGTGAATGAATCTGCAGATGAATGAACTCAGCTTAGGGCAAATAGCTCTAAGCACTTTAGACATAAGTTTTTACTTTAATTCTAGGGGATACCAAGGATATACTTTCCTTTCTACTTGCATATATGTA
>NW_017729002.1:13982108-13982734 GCF_001723915.1 Gavialis gangeticus
TGATCAAAAGTGAATGAATCTGCAGATGAATGAACTCAGCTTAGGGCAAATAGCTCTAAGCACTTTAGACATAAGTTTTTACTTTAATTCTAGGGGATACTAAGGATATACTTTCCTTTCTACTTGCATATATATAATGACTTATGCAATATATCTTATTTTAAGAGTGGGAGTCCCTTTGCACATTCTGTTTTCACAAATAATGCCAATGACTTGCACAGCATTATCTGCCTAAGTAGATACGTAAGAGAATTAAACCCTGGTTTGGTGTAACAGTAAATATTTCCACAAGTTTTATATTTCCCTTACCCCACAGAACGTCCCCGTGAGATAAATGCAATGTCTTGTGGAAGAAACTCCTTCGTAACTGACATCTTCACGCTAGTGAAAAAAGTTCTTAAGGAACTCTCTTATCTGTTCAATCCATATAAAAGATACTGTAAAGCACCCATACTAGAAACAAATGCAGCTTAAGTCAAAGTTACTTACAAACCCTGACTTACATTGGCCCATTTTGTTCTAAAAGGGACAAGCCTAGAATAAGTGCATGACTTTCTAGTACTGAGCAAATGATATTGACACGTATACATATAGACACATATTCTCACACACACACACACACACAC
>NW_017729002.1:13987734-13988037 GCF_001723915.1 Gavialis gangeticus
CACACACACACACACACACACACACACACACACACGGTGCCTCATGTTATTTGAATGTAATAACTTCCCCATTTTTAATGCAACCTTGCAACCATTGTATTCTCTGCTTTTGAAAGGATAACCTGCAGCAGGGAAGATTAAGGGACATCAAACCAAACTAATTAATGATCTCAGGAGAAAACCAGTCAAATCCTTCTGGGTTCGAGAGGTTCCAGTTCAATCATGTTTCTTAATCCTTTCTTAAAATGTGGCATTCTGTTTCCCTATGCCTTTTCAGGTTTTGATTTTATTAGCAGCCAGTCA
>NW_017729002.1:13993037-13993543 GCF_001723915.1 Gavialis gangeticus
GAGTAGGCTCCTGCTCCTGCTGCAGCAGCCACGGCCTTCTGTTGGGGGTAGGCAGGGAGCTGAGGCCCTGGGTCCCTTGCCCCGTAGCTCTGGCAGCTGGGGCCCCCCTCTGGTAGGCCTGGGGGGCAGGGGCTTTGGGTGGGGGGAAAGGGGCACAAGCAGGGCATCCTGCCATGTACCCCCTGCCCTCATTTTGGTTTTTTGGCATGCCGGCACTCCGGCACCTTCCAAGGTAGGCATTGTGGGATTTTTCGGGACCCCAGCCAAAAACATTGCCTACCCCTGATATATACAGTTCTGTAAAAGCAGGTATTGTGTTAGTATGGTTGTGTTGATGAAAAAAGTGCGTTACAGAAACTGCATGAAGCAATGGACAGGAGAAAAAAGACTGTTTATATGCTACAGTGGTAATATAGTGATGTCATTAATAGCCATAGTCATTCAGTACATAAACCAACATTATAATTGTTAATGATAGCTGATAAGATGGGATTTTTATAAATATA
>NW_017729002.1:13998543-13999393 GCF_001723915.1 Gavialis gangeticus
TTTTTTGCAAGGGGGTATACACGAGACGACTTGAAGAAGTATCAGATGCATTCAGTGAGTTACTAGGACCTGTAAAATACAGATTAATCCAGAGCAAATTAAGTACATAAACATGGGAACGATGCTCAAGTTTTATATTGTAAGGCATAGTCACAATCACTGTTATTTCTACTCTTCATACGTATGCTACCTACCCATACATATATGCATGCTTTTATGTTAGACTCTTTTAGTGCACCCATTACAAGAATAAACCATGTGCAATGATGTAGACATGACAGATAAGTGAGCTATGCAACTTACTTTTATATGGACTCTAGAGTGTAAAGTCTCTACTAATGTCTTCTCTCCCCCTCAGCCTTTTTGGTTCCTCATTCTCCCACCTCTGAAACGAACCTGTTGCAATGACTGTGAAAGGTGCCAGACTGCTTAAGAGTAAACAACTCTCTGAAAGCAGGTAATTAGCTCAGTGTTTTCTTGCACCGCTTCCTTTGAAACACAGCGCACTGGTGCGTGCTGTTGGAGGCTTCACTCATAGTAGTAGGTAATAAGTTCTTACGCATTAACTTGCTATCTTTCTTGATCTAGGAGGGGCAAATCTTGCAGGTGAGAGAATCGTTTCTCTGCACAACATAACAGTTTTGTCTTCTCTCCCAGACAAACTTTTTGGGACATGTGCTTTCTTTGTTGAGTGCTTGGTGCGTGTGCTTATGGCTGCAGCTAGGAGGCTCCAAATTGCTGCTGCCTCCCTACCCCTGGCCACAGCCCCAACTGGTGCAACGTCACCACCTGCTGCTTTCCTGGAACATGGGGCCGGGGCCGGGGCTGGGGCCGGGGCCAGGGCCAGGGC
>NW_017729002.1:14000357-14001339 GCF_001723915.1 Gavialis gangeticus
TCCCTTCCGACCCTTAATCTATGAATCTATGAATCATACCCGCCTTGCCTCTCACGCAGATCTGGGGGGTGCAGGTGTCCCCTGGCCCCTGGGAGTGCATGCTGCCACTGGGAGCCGGACCCACCCCACGCCCAAGCCCGCAGCAGACAGCAGCAGTGGGGGAGTAGGCTCCTGCTCCTGCTGCAGCAGCCACGGCCTTCTGTTGGGGGTAGGCAGGGAGCTGAGGCCCTGGGTCCCTTGCCCCGTAGCTCTGGCAGCTGGGGCCCCCCTCTGGTAGGCCTGGGGGGCAGGGGCTTTGGGTGGGGGGAAAGGGGCACAAGCAGGGCATCCTGCCATGTACCCCCTGCCCTCATTTTGGTTTTTTGGCATGCCGGCACTCCGGCACCTTCCAAGGTAGGCATTGTGGGATTTTTCGGGACCCCAGCCAAAAACATTGCCTACCCCTGATATATACAGTTCTGTAAAAGCAGGTATTGTGTTAGTATGGTTGTGTTGATGAAAAAAGTGCGTTACAGAAACTGCATGAAGCAATGGACAGGAGAAAAAAGACTGTTTATATGCTACAGTGGTAATATAGTGACATCATTAATAGCCATAGTCATTCAGTACATAAACCAACATTATAATTGTTAATGATAGCTGATAAGATGGGATTTTTATAACTATAACAGTATAAAAGGAAAATGTTTCTACTTCATCACAATCTATGATATTTATAGATGATATGAAAACAAGATACTATTGAGAATCATAGAATCATAGATAATTAGGATTGGAGAGGACCTCAGGAGGTCTAGTTTAACCCCCTTTCTCAAACCAAGACCACCCCCAACTATATCATCCCAGATAAAGCTTTGTGTAGGTGGGTCTTAAAAACCTTGAAGGATAGAAGATCCACAACCTCTGGATATACAACCTGTTCCAGTGCTTTACTATACTTCTAGTGACAATATTTTTGCCTAATATCCAGCCTGATTCGCTG
>NW_017729002.1:14006339-14006762 GCF_001723915.1 Gavialis gangeticus
CTATCTTTCTTGATCTAGGAGGGGCAAATCTTGCAGGTGAGAGAATCGTTTCTCTGCACAACATAACAGTTTTGTCTTCTCTCCCAGACAAACTTTTTGGGACATGTGCTTTCTTTGTTGAGTGCTTGGTGCGTGTGCTTATGGCTGCAGCTAGGAGGCTCCAAATTGCTGCTGCCTCCCTACCCCTGGCCACAGCCCCAACTGGTGCAACGTCACCACCTGCTGCTTTCCTGGAACATGGGGCCGGGGCCGGGGCTGGGGCCGGGGCCAGGGCCAGGGCAGGAGGGAAGCAGCTGTTTGTAGCCTCCCAGCTGCAGCTGGCCCCGGCTCCTGGTAGCTGCCGATAGCCACAGAGCCCACGCTGCTCCCATGGAAGCCCTGCTGCAAGCAGCCTGGGCTCCATGGCTATCAGCAGCTACCCAG
>NW_017729002.1:14007480-14008260 GCF_001723915.1 Gavialis gangeticus
CCATAGTCATTCAGTACATAAACCAACATTATAATTGTTAATGATAGCTGATAAGATGGGATTTTTATAAATATAACAGTATAAAAGGAAAATGTTTCTACTTCATCACAATCTATGATATTTATAGATGATATGAAAACAAGATACTATTGAGAATCATAGAATCATAGATAATTAGGATTGGAGAGGACCTCAGGAGGTCTAGTTTAACCCCCTTTCTCAAACCAAGACCACCCCCAACTATATCATCCCAGATAAGGCTTTGTGTAGGTGGGTCTTAAAAACCTTGAAGGATAGAAGATCCACAACCTCTGGATATACAACCTGTTCCAGTGCTTTACTATACTTCTAGTGACAATATTTTTGCCTAATATCCAGCCTGATTCGCTGACACAAAGATGTGGGGAGAAGTGGGCGCACTGGAGGGGAGGGACAGAATCCAGCTAGATCTAGACAGGTTACAGAGGTGGGCGGATGAGAATAGGATGGAATTCAATGCAGACAAGTGCAGGGTGTTGCATCTAGGGAGAAAGAACCTGCAACACATAGACTGGGGAACACCCTTCTCAACAACACATTGGCTGAAAGGGAACTTGGAGTCATTGTTGACTCCAGGATGGACATGAGCCTCCAATGCGAGGAAGTGGTCAGTAAGGCTAGTCACACCTTGTTGTGCATCTACAGATGCATCGCAAGCAGTTCCAGAGAAGTGATCTTTTCCCTTTATGTGGCACTGGTCAGGCCACAGTTGGAGTACTACATCCAATGCTGGGCACCACA
>NW_017729002.1:14013260-14013706 GCF_001723915.1 Gavialis gangeticus
CTGGGCTCCATGGCTATCAGCAGCTACCCAGAACCTGGGCCAGCTGCAAACATCTGCCGCCTCTCCACCCCGGCCTCAGTCCCAGCTGCCTCGCAGCCCCAGACTTGGCCCTAGGCTCCGGGGAGGCAGCACATACTGGTAATGCTCCCCGCTGTGCTACCCCCGCTGCTTCAGCAAAGCAGCGTTGGAACCAGGCACTTCAGGGCACAGCGGGGGCGCAGAAAGGTGCCTGCTTCCAGGTCCCCGCTGCCCTGCTACACTTCTCCTGCAGGCGCGGGCTGGAGCGAGGGGCACAACCTTGCATGCTGCCCACACTGCTCCCATGCATACAGGGGAAGTGTGGCAGAGCAGTGGGCAGCTGGGCTGCTTTGCAGAAGTGGCAAGGGGAGCACTGCTGGTATGTGCTGCCTCCCCGGAGTCCAGGGCTGGGGCAGAGAGGCAGCAGA
>NW_017729002.1:14018706-14022455 GCF_001723915.1 Gavialis gangeticus
TCCCTTCCGACCCTTAATCTATGAATCTATGAATCATACCCGCCTTGCCTCTCACGCAGATCTGGGGGGTGCAGGTGTCCCCTGGCCCCTGGGAGTGCATGCTGCCACTGGGAGCCGGACCCACCCCACGCCCAAGCCCGCAGCAGACAGCAGCAGTGGGGGAGTAGGCTCCTGCTCCTGCTGCAGCAGCCACGGCCTTCTGTTGGGGGTAGGCAGGGAGCTGAGGCCCTGGGTCCCTTGCCCCGTAGCTCTGGCAGCTGGGGCCCCCCTCTGGTAGGCCTGGGGGGCAGGGGCTTTGGGTGGGGGGAAAGGGGCACAAGCAGGGCATCCTGCCATGTACCCCCTGCCCTCATTTTGGTTTTTTGGCATGCCGGCACTCCGGCACCTTCCAAGGTAGGCATTGTGGGATTTTTCGGGACCCCAGCCAAAAACATTGCCTACCCCTGATATATACAGTTCTGTAAAAGCAGGTATTGTGTTAGTATGGTTGTGTTGATGAAAAAAGTGCGTTACAGAAACTGCATGAAGCAATGGACAGGAGAAAAAAGACTGTTTATATGCTACAGTGGTAATATAGTGATGTCATTAATAGCCATAGTCATTCAGTACATAAACCAACATTATAATTGTTAATGATAGCTGATAAGATGGGATTTTTATAAATATAACAGTATAAAAGGAAAATGTTTCTACTTCATCACAATCTATGATATTTATAGATGATATGAAAACAAGATACTATTGAGAATCATAGAATCATAGATAATTAGGATTGGAGAGGACCTCAGGAGGTCTAGTTTAACCCCCTTTCTCAAACCAAGACCACCCCCAACTATATCATCCCAGATAAGGCTTTGTGTAGGTGGGTCTTAAAAACCTTGAAGGATAGAAGATCCACAACCTCTGGATATACAACCTGTTCCAGTGCTTTACTATACTTCTAGTGACAATATTTTTGCCTAATATCCAGCCTGATTCGCTGACACAAAGATGTGGGGAGAAGTGGGCGCACTGGAGGGGAGGGACAGAATCCAGCTAGATCTAGACAGGTTACAGAGGTGGGCGGATGAGAATAGGATGGAATTCAATGCAGACAAGTGCAGGGTGTTGCATCTAGGGAGAAAGAACCTGCAACACATAGACTGGGGAACACCCTTCTCAACAACACATTGGCTGAAAGGGAACTTGGAGTCATTGTTGACTCCAGGATGGACATGAGCCTCCAATGCGAGGAAGTGGTCAGTAAGGCTAGTCACACCTTGTTGTGCATCTACAGATGCATCGCAAGCAGTTCCAGAGAAGTGATCTTTTCCCTTTATGTGGCACTGGTCAGGCCACAGTTGGAGTACTACATCCAATGCTGGGCACCACACTTCAAGAGGGATGTGGCTAACCTTGACAGGGTCCAGAGGAGGGCCACTTACATGATCAGGGGGCAACAGGCCAGGCCCTATGAAGATAGATTAAAGGGCCTGAATCTATTCCGCCTCCACAAAAGAAGACTGAGAGAGGATCTGGTGGCCGTCTACAAACTCACCACAGGGGAACAGTGGAAAATAGGTGAGGCTCTGTTCCCCTGGGCACCACCTGGGATGACAAGGAATAACAGCCACAAATTGACTGAAAGCAGGTTCAGGGCTTGATATCAGGAGGCATTACTTTACAGTTAGGGCTGCCAGGCTCTGGAATGGGCTCCCAAGGGAGGTGGTGCTCTCCCCTACCTTGGGGGTCTTCAAGAGGAGGATGGATAGATATCTGGCTGGGGTATTGTGATCCCAGCACTTGCTCCTGCCCAGGGCAGGGGGTTGGACTTGATTATCTGTTCAGGTCCCTTCCGACCCTAGAAACTATGAAACCAAAACTTTTCTTGCTGCAACTTGAGACCATTGTTCCTTGTTCTATCCTCTGCCACCAAGTCTTAGGTCCATTCTCTTTGGAACCACACTTTGGGTAGTTGAAAGGTGCTATTAAATCCTTTCTCAGTCTTCTCTTCTGCAGACTAAATAAGCCAAGTTCCTTCTACCTGTCCTCATAAGTCATGTGCCCCAGCCCCCTAACCATTTTTGTTGCCCTCTGCTGGACTCTCTCCAATTTGTCTACATCCTTTCTGTAGTGGGTGGGGTGGGAGGTGGAGAGAAGGGGGTAAACAGGACACAGTATTCCAGATGTGGCCTCACCAGTGCTGATTAGAGGAGAAGAATCATTTCCCTCAACGTGCCAGCAATGCACCTACTAACGCAGGTGCGTTGCCTGCATTAGTAGGTGCCTCCTTCACAACAAGAGCACACTGTTGCTTCATATTCAGCTTATTGTCCACTGTAGCCCCGAGGTCCTTTTCTGCAGAGCTACAGCTTAGCCAGCTGTCCCCAGCCTGTACTGGTGCATGGGATTGTTCTGTCCTAAGTGCACAACTTAAAACTTCACCTTATTGAACCTCATAAGATTTCTTTTGGTACAATCCTCCAATTTGGCTAGATAACTCTGAATCCTAGTTCTACCCTCCAGTGTATCCACCATTCCTCCAGTTTGGTGTAATCTGCAAACTTGCTGAGGTTGCACACCATCCCATCTTCCAGGTCGTTGATGAAGATGCTAAACAAAACTGGCCCCAGAACCAACCCCTGGGGCACTCCACTTGATAATGGCTGCCAATTATAAATCGAGCCATTGATTAGTATACGTTGAGCCAATGATCTAGCCAGTTTTCCATTCACCTTACAGAACATTCATCCAACCAGCACTTCCCTAGTTTGCTTGCAAGAATATTCTGGGAGACCGTATCAAAAGCTTTGTTAAAGTCAAGGTATACTGCTGTCTCTGCATCCACAGAGCAAGTCATAGAAAGCAATCAGGTTATCAGGTTGGTCAGGCATGACTTGCCCTTGGTGAATCCATGCTGACTTCCTAATCACTTTCTCCTCCAGCTACTTAGAAATGGATTTTTTGAGGACCTGCTTTATGATTTTTCTAGGGACTGAGGTGAGGCTAACCTGTCTGTAATTCCCTGGATTCTCCTTCCCTTTCTTAAACATGGCCACTACATTTGCTCTTTTCCAGTTATCTGGGACCTCTCCTAACTGCCATGAGTTTTCAAAGATAATGGACAGTGGTTCTGCAAATCACATCAGCCAACTCCCTCAGCACCCTTGGGTGCATTATGTCTGTTCCTATAGACATGTATATATCCAGCTTTTATAAATAGTCCCTAATCTGTTCTTTTAACACGGTTGACTGCTCAACTCCTCCCTAAATTGTGCTGCCAGGTGCTGCAGTCTGGGAGATGATCTTGCCTGTAAAGACTGAGGTAAAAAGGGCTTTGACTACTTCAGCCTTTTCCGCATCATCTCTCACTAGGTTGCCTCTCCTATTCAGTAAGGGACTTCCACTTTCCCCAATTTTTGTCTTGTTGCTAATATACTTGTAGACACCCTTCTTGTCCTTTGCTAGTTGTAATCTGATTGTATTTTGGATTTCCTAATCTCACCCCTGTATGCTTAAGCAATACTCTTATACTTCTCCCTAGTCATTTGTCCAAGTTGCCACTTCTTGTAAGCTTCCCTTTTGTGATTTAGCTCACTGAAGAGTTCTTTGCTAAGCCAACCTGGTCACCTGCCACACTTGCTGCTCGTTGGGATGGTTTGTTCCTGTGCCCTCAGTAAGGTTTCTTTAAAGTACAACAGGCTCTTCTGGACACCTTTCCCCCTCAGGCTGGCCTCCCAGTGGATTCTACCCATCAGTTCCATGAGTAA
>NW_017729002.1:14027455-14029277 GCF_001723915.1 Gavialis gangeticus
TTAAAGTACAACAGGCTCTTCTGGACACCTTTCCCCCTCAGGCTGGCCTCCCAGTGGATTCTACCCATCAGTTCCATGAGTAAGTCGAAGTCTGCTTTTCTGAAGTCCAGGGTCCTTACTCTGCTGCTTTCTTCCTTCCTTTTATCAGGATCCTGAATTCATTTGCCTCCTGGTCACTGCTGCCCAAGTTGCCATCCACTACTACATTCCCCATCAATTCTTCCCTGCTTATGAGCAGCAGGTCAAGAAGGCACAGCCCATAGTTGACCACTCCAGCACATGCACCAGAAAGTTGTCTCCAACACTCTCCAAAAACTTCCTAGATTGCCTGCACACTGCTGTATTGCCCTCCCAGGAGATGTCAGAGTGATTGAAGTCTCCCATAAGAACCAGGACCTGTGATCAGTAAGCTGTTGCTAGGTGTTTGAAGAAAGCTTCATCCACCACATCCTTCTGAATTGGTGGTCTATAGCACTGCCTGTCCTTCCTAAACAGTTTATCATCATCCATGACAAGACTCCAGTCATGTGAGCTATCCTGCCAAGCCTCTGGTATTCTAATCAGGACACAGTTCCATGACTGCAAGAGGATTTCCAATTCTTCCTGCTTGCTTCCCAGGCTCTGTGTATTCATGAACAAACCCCTGAGGTAACTAGGCGATTGCCCTACTTTCTCAGGAAGAATGAGAAGGCCTTTTCTGTTGCCCCTTCCTGCTTGAGCTTCCTCCAAGTCACCCACTTCCCCACTTATCTCAGGGCTTTGGTCTCCATCCCCTGGCAAGCGTAGTTTAAAGTCCTCCATACTAGGTTAGCAAACCTGTTTGTGAAGATGTTCTTCTCTCCCTTTGTCAAATAGATCCCATCTTTTCCTAGCGATCCTTCTTCCTGAAACAACATCCTGTGGCTGAAGAAGCTAAAGTCCTGCTGGTGACACCATCTGTGCAGCCATGCATTGATCCATCAGGATGTGTCCACTCCTGTCTGGGCCCTTCTACTTGACCAGAAGAATTGAGGAGAATACTAGGGCTGTGCGAGGCTTCAGATCGCATTTTGGATCCAGGGCTGCTTCAGTCACTTTGGCGTCCAAAGCAACATTCCTGGAGTGAAGCGCGTGGGCTCATTTAAGCTGTCCAAAGTGGTTCAGAGCTTCCAAAACACTTTGGAAAAGCTTTGGATGCTGAAAGTGAACATTAGAAGAGGGAGGAAGTACAGGGGAGAAGACTGACATGTGTAGGTGGCTAGTGAGAAGGATTTCTCTCTGGCTGCCTGTCCAGTGACAGAGTCAGTGGGGAGAGACCTAGAAACAGCATAAAAGTCTGCGTTTGGAGGTGTGCTGTGCCTTTTGCTAACTTGTTCCCTCTCAGGAACTGCATGAGAAAGATACCCTAGCAGACTCAAGCATCTCAGCTTGGTTACTTTACTCAGTAGTTGAACTTGCCTGTTCCTTTTTGTTGTTAGAAAGGATTGGGTAGGATTTATCTTAGCTTAGCTTAGCTTAGCATCCCTTAGTACTATTCAATTCATTTCTTCCAATTTAACTTTTTTTTTTGCAAACTTTGAAAAAAGAAAGCTGTGTTTTCCCTGCCAGCATGATCCATCACTGTGCAGGGAGGCACACAGATTGCACATACGTGCGCACACATTCTATAAAGAAGAAAAATCAGATATTCATAGAAGATGATGACAGACAGCACAGAATTTTTACATAGCTCTTAACACTGAAGCAAACAAGAGTCCAGTACACACACAAAACAGAGGGAATTAAACACACAACACAAAAGGAGTGACACACACACATACAGACCTTTTTCAGCACAGGAGAG
>NW_017729002.1:14044623-14045283 GCF_001723915.1 Gavialis gangeticus
CCATGAACCGCATGGTGCAGGGGTGGCTCGTTGGGCAGGCCGAGCTCACCCATGGGTTCGTGGTAACTGACAAGGGGGCCAATATGGTGAAGGCTGTCCGGGATGTCAACTTTGTTGGCATGCACTGTGTGGCACACAGGCTGCACCTAATAGTGAGGTATGTCTTAGAGGGGGACAGAGCTGCTGGTGACAGCACTGCCACCACTACTGCTACAAGCCGGCTGATTTTGAAATGCAAGAAGGTGGCGAGCTACTTCCACCACAGCATCAAGGGGGGCAAGATGTGGGAGAAACAGGCAGAGCTGAGCATCCCGCAGCACAAAATCATGCAGGATGTGGAGACTCGGTGATGCTCAAAAGGTTGGTGGAGCAACAGAAGGCCATCCATGAAATGGCTTTGCTTGGGGAGATTAGGATCAGTGGCCCCCTGAGCAGAGGTAAGTAGGGTACCATCTTCCAGATCTTGGTGGTCTTCAAGCCCTTCCTCAAGGCTACTGAGACCCTTAGCACTGGCAATGCCCTCCTCAGCCAGGTGATCCCCCTAGTGAGGGAACTGGAGAACAAAATGGAGAAATTCCAGGGGATCAGTGTTCCTGGCTGGGGCAGGCCGCTGTCACCTGACGTGCAGGCACTGGCGAGGCAGCTGAAGGAGGGCATCAG
>NW_017729002.1:14045429-14045760 GCF_001723915.1 Gavialis gangeticus
AGGTGGCAGATGATCCCAGGTTTGCCATCTGCCAGCACTGCCGAAGGCACATGAGCTGTGGCAAGGATGTGAGACACTTTTCCACCATGGCAATGCTGTAGCAACTGAGGAGGCAGCACCCCCTTGCCCTTCTTCCTGCTCAGCCTGGCACCATGCAAGCATGCCGAAAGGGAAGTCCCCTGCTCGCTCCAAAGTCCCCTTCCCCCCAGAGAAGAGGCAGGCCACCCTGGACCAATGGGGAAAAGCTGAACAAAAAGGGGGGTGCATTCCCAAGGTGAGCAAGATCACCCAGAGTACTAGAGAGATGCTTGCTCTGGATAGCCAGCCCTTC
>NW_017729002.1:14050760-14057266 GCF_001723915.1 Gavialis gangeticus
CATGGGCATGGCTTCAATGCTGGGGAAAAAACGCACAAGACCCCAGCCTCCGGCAGGTAGCGCCGAGGCTTCGATAGCTACCTATCTTGCTGAGGATGTGGAGCCAATGGATTGTGACTCCTTGGCCTACTGGGCAAACCACATGCAGATGTGGCAGGATCTGGTGGCAACATCTGTCCCATCTACCAACCAGTGTTCCAAGTGAGAGGGTGTTCAGCATTGCTGGGGATGTTGTGACACCCCACCGCACCTGCTTGGATCCTGCTTTGGTGGAGCAGCTCATGTTCCTAAAGGTGAACCTCCTGCTGCTGAGGTTCCCCAAGCTCCACCTGCAGATGGACTGAGTGCTACCCTCTCACTCCATCTGCACCAATTTCCTTTTTCGTGTTTTCTAAAAACCGAATAATGCCCCATTCTCAGCTGGAGGGGGCACTAACTGCATCACCAGCCAGCAGGGGAAGAACATGTCCTTGCTGAGCTCATTCCCCTGTAAGGATGAACTTGGAGGTATGGGATTGGGGATATGGGGAAGGAGGCGGCTCCAGGTCCTGGGCATGACCATTAAAACTGCACCCTGCCAGGATAGGAAGGCCTGGTGGGACTGCTGGTGGTGTGGCAGACCCGTAAATGCCAGGATCAACGATCCCCTGGTGAAAGGCAGGTAAGAGGAACCATAACTTCCAGCTAACACACGCATGCACAAAGTCCTGGCTGGGGAACGCCCAGACCTGTCACGTCTTTGACAGGCCTGATGCTTGCTGGTTGCAGTGCAGTTGTGAGGCTCCTGGTGAGCTCAGCTTAGCTGCCTGGGATGCCAGCTTTTGCATTGAAAACCCCTTTGTCAGGCTGAGGAAGCACCTGTAGTTGGTCCTGGATGGAAGGAATAGTAAAGCAGCCAGAGGCTGGCCTGGCCCGTAATGCAGGCAAGAAAGCCAGTCAGTGAAAATGGAAATGGAGGTGTCAGGGGGGATGTAGCAGTGCAGGTAAAAGTGCAGAGGTGCCTAGGGTGTCAGATGTCCAGCATGTCACAGTGTGTCAGAGTTCCACTGTCTATATTGAGTCCATGAGTTTCTGTACCTACTACCTAGGAGGCTGATGAAGTGCAGTTCATAGGCCCAGCTCTGAAAAGTGGTTTGTATTGTAATTTGTCCACTGTTCCTTGGTCCTGAAAGGTCCTCTTTTCCCTGCTAACCTTCTTCTTCTCACCAAACTTACAGTGAAGGAAGGTGAGAGAAAGCTTCCAGTCAAACTGCCTAGTGAACTCCCCCTTGCTCTGGAGTCTGGTTAAACAAAAGGCTTAAGTATTAGTCTAACTGCTGTGGTTTAGCTACTTACACTAAATATATGTAGGTCAGTTACTCTTAATTAACGAAAGAACTTATCTTAAAGGCTCCCCTTCAAAAGAGGAGGGCAGCAAACTGATCTAAAATAATATTGTGAAAAAGCTAAAGAAATTCAGACTTAAAGTGGCATCACTCAAACATGTACATCATGTGGCAGAATATTTTACCTGAGGAAATTTTTAACTTAGAATTCAAACTGTAAATATCGTCAACTGACATTTCCAAACAGAAATGATTAAAACCTATACCATAGGCAATATTAGCAAATCTAGAGTATGTCAGTTTAATGCCTCAGCCTGGTTTCTAATGAACAAATCCCGAGGCCCCAAAAACTAGTAGCACAAATAGCATTTTAACTAGCACCCTTGGTGGAAGTAAAATGGTGAACTATAAGCATATTTTGATCAGATCATCAGGTGGTATAAATAAAAGCAGCAAAACTGGTCTCAGTAGAATTATACCTCCTGATACCATGTCATGATTTGACCACAGAATCATAGAAAACAAGAGTTGGAAGGGACCTCAGGAAGTCATCTAGTCCAACCCCCTGCTCAAAGAAGGATCATCCCCAACTAGATAATTCCAACCAAGGCTTTCTCGAACTGGGCCTTAAAAACTTCCAAGAATGGAGATTCCACAACCTCTCTAGGTAATCCATTCCAGTGCTTCACCAGCCTCCTAGTGAGAAAGTTTTTTTTCTAGTATCCAATCTAAACTTCTCTTGCAGCAACTTGAGACCATTGCTCCTTATTCTGTCATCTGCCACCACTGAGAACAGTCCAGCTCCATTCTCTTGGGAACCACCCTTAAGATAATTAAAGGCTGCTATCAAATTCCCCCTCAGGCTTTTCTCCTCCACACTAAGTCCAGTTCCCTTAGCTTCACCTCAGAAGTCATGTTCCCCATCTCCCTAACCATTTTCATTGCCCTCTACTGGCCCCTCTCCAATTTGTCCACATCTTTTCTCTAGTGGAAGGCCCAAAACTGGGCACAGTACTCCAAATATGGCCTCACCAGTGCAGAATAGAGGGGAATAAACACTTCCCTTGATCTGGTGTCAACAATCCTACTAATGCAGCCCAGTATGATGTTGGTCTTCTTGGCGCAACTGTTGATTCATATTCAGCTTATTGTCCACTGTAACCTCCAGGTCCTTTTCTTCAGAGCTGTTGCTTAGCAAATTAGTCTTAAGCCTGTACTGGTGCATAGGGTTCTTCCATCCTAAGTGCAGGACTTTGCATTTGCCCTCATTGGACCTCATAAGATTTCTTTTGGCCCAATGCTCCAATTTGTCTAAGTCACTCTAAATCCTAGCCCTACCCTCCAGCATATCTATTACACCCCCTGCCAGCTTGGTGTCATCCAGAAACTTGTTGAGGGTGCACTCCAGCCCATCCTCCAGGTCATAAATAATGATATTTAACAAAACTAGCCCCAGGACTGAACCCTGGGGCACTTCACTTGATATCAGCAGCCATCTAGACATCAAGCCATTGATCACTACCTCTTACTTCTGGGAACGCTTAAAAGACACCCTGACACGTAGCAGAAAAGGTGGGGCAGGCAGAGCGGGTGTAACCCACAAAGCCCAAAAGCATGGGAAATGCCATGGTATAACCAGGAATAATGATGCCTAGATCATTCCCAACCAGAAGGTTTCCAACCTCTTCTTCAAAATGTCCACTAATGGAGAGTCCACAACTTCCCTAGACAGTCTATTCCACTGTCTCACTGATCTAACAGTGAAGAAGTTTTTCTGGATATATAAGCTAAACTTACTTTAAGCAATTGGCCTGCATTTTCCTCTCTGCAGCTAGAGAGAAAGCGTAGACTCATGACTTAACTGACCTCACTGTGACCCTGTGGCTTTAACTGAGGTGCCATGCTGCAAACCTAGGGTGCCATGTGCGCAAGAGTAGGCTGTGTGCAGCAGCTGCTGAGGGTCATGTGAAGTAACCATGTGCCATGTGGAGTGGTGATATAAAAGGTCTGTTAGAGAGAGGGGGAGAGTGTATATCAGAGAGCATGTCTGGCAATGTATATGTATGCTTGAGGTCTGAGAAAACTGGAGAGAACTTGAGATCTGGGTGTGTCTGTCTGTCTATCTGCTTGGGAAGAGTCTGGTATTTTAGAGAGAGGTGAGGGAAGAGAGCTTGAGGTGTGCTAGTATGTGTCCGAGTGCGTGAATTCATGTATATGCCTGAAGGGTAGACTCAGATTGGAGTTATCCAACATTGAGAGAAGCTCGATTGACGCTATCACACTAGGATTACACCACTGACACTGGAACAGGAAACTACTTGAGCACAGTACCGATTTTCCCTTTCTTCCCCCAGTTGTACTTGCTTGTAGTTCCCTGAGGTAAGTATCACTCTTCTTTCCTGTTATGTCTGCAAGTCTGTATATAATAGTGTAAATATTAGGAACTACTGTATATTTAGTATAGTTTTCCTGGTTGTCATTGTTGTTTACCGTCATAATTCGTTTCAGTTCAAACTCGTCTGTGAGGAGTTATTAAGTTATTCACTGATTTTGATTTAGTGCCCTTATAGAACAATCCAGGTATCCAGATGATAGGTGCTGGAGGTCTGCATTTCACTCATTAGCCTTCACTCCCCACCTCTTACTTGGCGGGTAGGGCATATTTGCTCAGATTGTTATTGCCCCTCATTATCTGTTGTTTCATTGTTGTTTCCAGTAGGCCTGTGTGAAGCAATTACTATTCACTTTGGTTCTGGTGATTCGAATCACTGTCCTGAATCAATTTGGCCAATTCTGATTTGTCCGAATTGAACAGGCCCCATCCCCTGCCCACTCTCCTAGCCCCACCAATGGCTGCCCCACCCAGCCTCAGCATCCCAGCACTTTAAAAAAAAAGCCCTACACTCACCAGCTCCTGCCAAGCTGGGGGGCAATCCCTGCTGACCTCCACTGCATGAGGGGGCTCTGCCACAAGCCCCCAGAGGCCCCGATGGCCGCTGCAGCAGCTGGTGAGTGCAATGCTTTTCTTTACTTTTTTTAAAGTGCCAAGAAGCTGGAGCTGGATGGGGCAGCCATTGATGGGGGCTGGGAGAGCAGGTGGAGGTTGGGGGGCACTCAGCAGGAGCAGACAGGGGTGAAGATGTCACCCTTCACAGATGTAGCAACATGCTATGTTGCTGTAGGGCATGCCATGGCAACATAGCAATCATGTGGTTCTACATGTGATTAGCAGCTATGTCACTCTAGTGACATGCTTGCCTGGTATACCATGCCACTAAGGCAACACAGCGGCGAAATCGAAGTGTGCACTGCGCACACAGTGCAGTAACTGCCCATACAACACCATGTTTTAATACTTCCAAAAGCAAGTACTATTGCACGGTGATGTGTTGACATACCCAGTGTTGCAAAAATGCTCCTACAGATACCATCCAGGGAAACAAAATGTCCTGGAGTTTTCACTCCTTTTCCTTGAAGACTATTAAATTGCCAAATATTCCTACAGAGTCTTCTATATGTATAATACAAAAGAAAAGTCAGGGAGCATAATTTAAAAGTATTGTGACCTGAGAAAAACGATTAAAAATGAAGATTTGGAGGGAAAGAAAGTGCAATTTTTACAACATACCCAATGTGTAGAACCACACCAGATGCCAGACCATATTGGTATTTTGCAAATGGAATAATTGAGCATGGCAAGATTGTGTACAAGGCAAAAAGAGATTATAATTCTATAGTCCATGACAGTTGAGTAGCTATAATTATGCTGTACTGCTCACCTAGGCTTTAAAAATTAAAAGCATAGCCAAGGATATGAACCAAATGTGCAGGACTCCAGATCATAGGGTTTCTTTTAACTGACACAGAAAGAAAAGAAACCTTCCTTGTATTACAAATAAATAACTATAGTGTTTAATTGAACATTACCATGTGTGTGGAATGAAAACCACATTAGATTATTTCTTCTGTCTCCTAGAAACTCCTTCTTCCACATAAAATACTATGAAAGTTGTGAAAGTAAATCTGCTTCATACTCCTATATGCTAGAATCCAGAACATCTATATAACTAGCCACAATGCTTATTTGTTCTTCAAGATTTCCCTTTGGGGAGGGATAAATTGTTGGACAGGATTGAGGTGAGGATGATTAGGCAGGATATGTGGAATCATTCTTGGCTTACTTGGATTTTTGAATGGAATATGATAATATTTGTGAAGACCTCCAAATCTGTGCCTGTGCCAATCATCCAAACTCGGCAAAACAGGCTATACCTTCTGGAACTGCAACCTCATCAACTGCTGGAGAAAAAGTATAGCTTCCTCACAAGGAGTATGTACTGCAGTCTAAGTACAGTTGAAGACACGCTCATTTTTCCAAAGAACCAAGGATCAGTTAACTTATCTAAATATTCCTTGCTAGAAAGCCTTTCATTCAAATTTTATGTTCTATTTGGGAGTGAACAAAATGGAGGAAACTACTAGACCAAAAAATTTGGTTAAAAAGAGGCCCTTTTTCATAAACTGAAAAGCCATTGACACTAGGATTTCTGAAACTTATTAACCTAACCTGACATAAATGTACATCACTGTTCCAATACTAATAACTATTTAGTCCATATAGTCATCATATAAAGGCAACTACCTCTCTTATGACCTGACACAAAGTCCAGTGAAAGCAATTAGGCCTTTACAAAGAAAGAAAAGATCAAAATCTATTCATTGTTCCATAAGTGAATCTCTAAGAAAGATCAGTTTTAAGAAAAGGGTCCATGTACTGCTAACATTTGAAAGAAACCCAAAAAGATAAGAATACTCCAAAGAAAATAATTTCAAGATAACATTTGCCAGGGACTAGATCTGACAAGAGTAGTTTAGATGTCTTTTTTTTCCTGAAATATTGTTAATGGCAAAAATATATCAACAAAGTGTTGCAACACATGTAAAACAAATTAAGTTACTTAACTATATCTCCATTTTTATTTTCTTAAAATTTTTTTTTTCTTTTTTCTTTTTATTTTTTTGCAAATAGAAATATATTATTTGGCCATGCAAAGTTGCTTCTGCTGCAAAAAAAATGGTAGTAACAACTGAATAGGTGGTAGGGGGACAGGAAGTGGGGCAAGAAGTAGAGAATCAGGAGGTGGGGAGGTGGTAGGGGGCAGCTGTTGGGGCAGATAGATA
>NW_017729002.1:14057451-14064214 GCF_001723915.1 Gavialis gangeticus
GGGGGGGGGGTCAAGCAGCTTGACTCCTACCCATGCCCCCCCACACTTTCCCTTCTGCTGCCTATCCTCCCTACCACTTTCTCCTCCCATTGCCTCTCCTTCTGGCATCTGCCCCCTCTCTGATTTCCACCCCTGAAGCCTCTGCTACCCTGCCTGCGCCCTGCACCCTTGTCCCCATCCTTCCTCTGTCTTAAGCAGGCTCCAGCTCCTCACCAGCACATTTATGCCCTGGCTCCAGCCAGCCTTGGTAGTAGAGGCAGCAGCTCTGGTCAGGCCCCACAACCAGGACCAGAGCTGCCACGCCTCTGCCATCACTGCAACTGGGCCAGGCTGGGGCTGGGACATGCTTACTCTGTGCTCTTGGCTGGAGTGGGTCTAGAGCAAGAATAGTCCACAGTGGGGTGAGGGAAAGACAGGAGAAAAGGAAGGCAGGGGGCCCAAGCATGTGGTGGGGCAGTCAGCCAAGTGGGATGCCAAAGGACCCTCCTGCTAGGGGTGCCTAGTAGGATAGACTAGGAGAAGGGAGGGAGGTGTCAGGCAGCAGCTACATCTCCAGTCCCAACCCAGGGTTGGAGCTGAAGCCAGAGCCACAGCAGCTAACTGCCCCCTCCACCCACTCCACCACTACCTCATACTAGATTCCAAGATGAGGGGGTAGCTTTTCCCCCATGGTTTATGGGGGGAACCTCATCTTCAAATCACGTAACTACGGTATTCACTTCTCTTTCTTCTTCCAAGGTGATCCCAAAGTTTTCACTAGAATGAGACCGGTTGTCTAATTGACCTTCTATTGCCAATTTGAGTACTATGTTCAGAGGGACTCACTAGTTCAGGCTGACAGAAGACCTCATGGCTATACTGTAGAAGCAAATACTAAGAGCCCACTTTCTCTCTGTTGCATTATGTGATTATTTACATCATACTCTCACAAATACAGGATTATGTAGCACATTGTAAAATCCACTTATTTCATTATTACCAAAGGAAATTCTACCTTCAGTACAGTCTGTATGAATTTCGCCAGCTGAGCTTACCAAGACACAGTTGGAAAGAAGAAGTGTCTGTGTTCTTTTTTCATAGCAGATTAAATTAATCATAAATCTTATGACAGATGGGATTGTTGTACAGACTTTGAAATTTCCATGATACTGCCAAAACCACTGCATTTGCTGTTTTGTAATACTGCAAAGGAAACCCAGGACACTTAATACTCAAGTTCAATTTCTACCACCATGTTTCTATTTTCTTATTATTTAGCTTAGAGGGTATGTGCTATTTGAATTAAGTTTCTTCAGTTCAAAGTACTGCACTCATACTTGATCCACTTGTGTATTGATAGGGCTACCATGAAATCTTATGCATCTCTGATTCAGCTAGTCAATAAGGTGCACCTCTACCCTGCCTTCTGCACGAATAATATGATCATTGCATAATTCTTTTTTCTTTATCTAGTTTTCTTGTGTGTGTGTACATATTTATATTTTATATTTATATGGATCTCAACAGTTCTTGGTCTATAGTATAAAACCTTCACGTATATGCCTTCTTCCAGTCTCTTTACATATGCTTAATTTGACCATTTGGATGGTGGAAATTATAAATTATATTCTGAAGAAAATGGGGGGGGGGGGTTGCAACGAGCTGCATTTTTCCCATCATAATGCTGTGTTGCTATCATTCTGAAATTAAGGGGCCTTTGCATTGTTGGATGTTTTTTCTCTGTTCTTTCTCCCAATCTCCAGATACCCCCACCCCTGTACACACACTTTTAATACTAGACCCTAAAGTTAAAAAAAAACCATAGTTTCTTTTAAAAACAAAGAACTCAGCTACATGTTACTATTAAAAATTCAGTTCTTTAAAACTAAAATGAACTATTCATAATTTTCAATGCTTGTATAGAGTTTTTTTTGTGTTTCATTCAGTTTGTAAAATAATATGAAAATAACCACATCAATTCTCTAAATCAAGTCTGAGTTAGTCTAATAAACCCTTTGATCAGGGCTTTTATACCAGCCTGGACGCTGTATAGCCATGCCCACTAAATACCCTCAAATTCATACAATGTACCTATATATCCCTTTTTTTCTGAATGAGTGAAAGGAAAGAGTCTAGTTGAGTGTGAACAAGACAAACGTCTATTGGAGTGGTTCTCAACCTCTCTAGCCTCAAGGGTGCCCATCAGATAGATTTGAATCACCCCTCAGAAAATGCCAGCACTTAGATTTTACTTTTTTGTTACTACAGAAAATTAACAGAGTCGCTAAAAATTATTTTGTTGCTAAAAACTCAGAAAGACCGCAACAGGTCAGTATGTTTTTAAAAATATGGATTTCTATTTTAAAATTCTGGTTTTATCTTATGAATCATGTTTGCTTACTAACAGTACTAACATAGTACCCTTGAAAAGTTCTTAAGGCACCCTAAGGTGTTGCAGGAGCCTGGTGGAGAATCACCAATTTATTGCATCAACTCTGAATCTGGTTCTCTCTTTCTCCTGTAGAATAGTGTTACAATGTTGGCATGCATTTAAGAGGCCTTCAAATATATCTATCAATAACAGGTTATGTTGCCTGTGTTTCTTTCAAAATTAAAAAAAGGCAACAGTTTGAGTTTGAACTAACTCATAATATCCCTTTAAACGTTTCATAAATATATTCAGTAATCAAACCGTTTCACACAAAATCCCATGTAATTAGAAGAATCAACATTGCTCACAGCATCACTTATACTGAATCACAAACTGTTAACAACCATGGAAACATGAAATTTATATTGGCTTTTATGTTTTAATTTTGTAACAAGGTTAAACATTTTGGTGAAGTGGCACTAGAAATCACTCCTATAAACAAAGAAATGCAAAGCTTGGGAACTGGACTGAAGGAATTTCCCACATGTTTTGAGAGGGATGGAAGGTGATAGAACTGCAGAAATTTCTATTGATCTCCTTTGATATTAAAATTGACAAGCCACAGCAGGGCATTTTTTTTCCACCAGCTTAGATCTAATAATTCTATTCCAATGATAGATTTTACCACTTTCAGCTTTCTTTTTTGGTACCCTGACTGAGTTCATACAGCTCCTGGAAAAAACAGATAGGATAATGTGCTAACTGTATTCTCTTGGGTTTATTTTTTATCCTCATTTTTCTTCTGTTTCTGATGAGGAATTATATTGTTCTTTGCCAATGTGAACATGTTCCTTGGTTTATTTGAATGAAGCACAGGAACTTTTATATTCATATGTTTTTCCAAGTGGTTTTTAAAAAGCAGAATATTTTAATTGTTTGACATTTTCCAGGCAAATATATAATAAATGTTTATTAAAACAAAAGGGTAGAAATATCCCCAAGCCAGTCAAGTTATTCACTTCCTTTTTGGTATTAAACTGTCCAATTATATCTCAACAGCCCAGGACCAGTGAATTCAAACCCCCACCAAACCATTACCAACTATTACAGGGAAAATTAAAAGTCTAAGTGAAAGTCAGACTAGATTTGCTCCTAACCAAATCTATCACAGCAATTGGCATGGGTCAAAAATCAATGCTTAAGGCATTAATCATACAAGGTCCTTCTTACAATTCGAAACCTAATGCTCATGCTGAGTGATACAGAATTCAGTGGGTCTCAGCATGGATTAAAGAAGCACTTTTTAGGTTCTGGACCTAAGTGAGGATTCTTGCTGGGAAGAAGTGTTATCCCATTACAAAATAAAAATACAGTCTGCAGTTCTCACCATTTAGACTGTGGTACTGACTTTCCTATCATTCTAGGGCTAGCTACATGAAATACCCCCTGGGACCTTTCAAAGTACCCCCAGGGGTACACATACCCCTAGCTGACAAGTCCTGCACTAGGGCCTTCCACATATGCCCCGCACACTAGGGCCTCCAGGGTCTTCCACCCCATCAGGCTCAGGTGTCAAGAGGCATGATGTCCCCCCACCATCGAGGGAACCTTCAACCTCCTTAGGCCCTGGCACCACCTCCAAGCCAGTCGAGATGCCACATAGCCCTTCATGGCCCAGGTCTGCCCCTCGCATTGGGCTTCACTGCCCTTCAGCTTTCCAGCCCTGGCCCTTTTGCACTGACTGGTCAGGGTGTTCTGGGCCCACCATTGTAGTAACTGACTTCTTTAGGCAGCAGGAGTCCCCTCCTGGGCCCCACCAAACAGCCCTCTCACTCTGGGCTAACTGAGAGCCCCAAAGGTCTTAATAACATGTCTCTGCTCTTAATTGGACTCACTTGAGCCCCAGGCCTCACCCCTGCCTGTTCCACGTCAGGGGCTTACACAGCCCCTATGTAGGCCTGCAAACCATAAGCCCCTTCCCAAGCTGGGCCTTGTTCTATTTGGGCCCTAAGTCTTTTCTGTGGGGCTTGAGACCTCACTGGGCCCCTAGGAACCTCCTACCATCCCCATAGTTCCTTCTTTACCTCCATAGTGTTGTGAGAAGCAACTCAGCCAGGTGTTGTTGTGCCAGCTGCAGCAGCAGACTACCACCTCAGTCCTGAAAGCCTGGATCTTAAAATGGCCACCTCATCAGGGCTGGCCCACACCTGCCACCTGCCTGCTCTCAGCCTTAAAGTGGCAGGCACCCAAAGGTGCACTGCCACACATGCTAAATGGATTTACCATTACACATACACTTTATATCTCAATCCTGCAAGCTGCTAGCTGTTTTCTGCAAAGTTTGCTAAAAAGGAAGGGTGCCCCACCCTACCTTTCATATAGGCAAGCAGTATGTGGGATCATTTCGTAACTTATTAGAGGCAGAGAAGTTTGGTATATATAACAGTAGACCAGAACTTGGGAGACCAGAATTCTATTCTCAACTCTGCTTATGGCTAGAATGACACTAGAGAAATTCACTTCTCTATGCCTTAATTTACCATTTATGAAATCAGAATTATGGTACTTCTTTGGTAAAACATCTTGAGTGCCACACAAGAAAAGTGGCATATAATTAGTTCTGTCAATAATTCTTTCAAAAACCCCAAACAAAGTTTTGCTGTTGGTGTTTGTTTTTTTAAGAAGTGGTGTTTCAGTTGCCTGGATTTACATTAGCACTTGGACAGCATGCCTATCAAAATGTACATTAAAAAAAAAAGCAGAAAACAGCTTGTCTCTCCATATTCTATTATGATTACCACCCAACTGCACTTGGCAATTCTGAATTTCATAACACCCATGACTGACATTCCTAATTAATACTATTGTTTTTTCTCCTCTGGCTGAATTTCCTGAATGCCAACATGCATAGCATACACTAAAAACAGACATTAAAAGAAATAACATCAATGTTAATCTCTAACACAAATATGTCAAATGCCTCAGTGAAGTGTATGGAGAAGGACTGCGTTCCTATAAATAATGGATCATTGCAGCCTGATAATCTTTATCCTCCTACGCTAATAAGATGATAATCTTTCTCCTCTTGTGTCCTTGTTTTTGAATTTCAGTTCTATATTGGCTGAAGAGCATTTCCAACTCTTTTTGTCATCTGGCTTTTAAATTTCTAAATGAAATAAACTTCTAAAAGAGGAGCTTTAAAAAGGTATAATGGATTTTAGAGAAGGCTGTTTTTACATGGACCATTTCTTAGTGTTGCTTTATTTGGCATCTAACTATGTAAAAGGCTAAAGTAATTTATATATAGCCTTAATATATCTAAAGGGCCATTTTGATTCCATAGGCTAATTGCTGGTGCTTTTGCTCCCAGCCGCTATGCATTATCATCTCCCCCTCAGTCAACCTACGTATACATATTATCATTCCTATATCCCATTTTTTCTACCTTCACTAATGCTTTCCAATGTGGCACCATATCAAATTCATTACCCATCTTGCCTTGGCCTATATGTGCAACACCATCTTCCTTACTGAAAAATGAATCATTTTAGTTTGACCCAAACTAACAAACCAACGCTCTCCACTTCCCACCATTTTTCAATTTGTCTACCAAATAGTTGTAGTTTGACTATTACAAAAAAAAAAAAAATCTAGTTTTTTATCTGAACTCAAATGAAGGTAGATTTTTAACACAAGGTTAAGACCACATTGAGGAACAGCTTCAATACTTCCTTGGTGACAAATGATATTTCTCTATAACTCAGGCACACATCTATAGAACAACTCGTTCCAGTTGAGTTAAAAAGGGAATAATGAAAGTAATGAGTCTGGCCCATGGGTTCAATACTTCGGCAAAGTAGCAGTTGCCTTTGTATAGATTCCTTATAAATAAGTTTAAGTCTGTTAAATTTCTAGCTATCAATGGCAAATAGAAATAGGATGTTAGTGCACTGCATTGTATGAATGTATGTTTCTTTTCTCATCTATCTGACTAGAGCAGTGGTCCAAATATGGAGCCAACACAGTTGATTTCATGATAAAAGATGTTATGAAGTACAGTGTGGACAATCTAGCATAAAACCTGTTTCCTGCTAGACCAGTTTGTGTATATATGGCAATCAGAATGTTTTGTTTTGAAAATTTTAAGTTATTTGACCTCAAGCTCAACCCATTTCTTCTTAATCCTCTTTTCATCAAAATGTATTAGACTCTGAAAACAACAAGTCTTTACAGCTTACAAAAAATCTATGCAGCTCAAAAATGTCAAAATGCAATGTTCTGACAAGTTCAATATTTTCCCCAAATAATATTTTGAGTTAGGAAACTTATGGAAAACAGCTTCTTTCTGTGAACAGTTTCAGTTTCTATGAATCACTATTTTTGGCAAAATATGGCTTGCCGAAAGCTTCCCAA
>NW_017729002.1:14069214-14086195 GCF_001723915.1 Gavialis gangeticus
TTGAGTTAGGAAACTTATGGAAAACAGCTTCTTTCTGTGAACAGTTTCAGTTTCTATGAATCACTATTTTTGGCAAAATATGGCTTGCCAAAAGCTTCCCAATCAGCTCTATTCTCCCCTTCTTCCTATCTCACATTACAGTGAAATTGTTTTTCTTTCCTCACAATCTTAAGTTCAAACTCTAGAAGCTTTGGCATGTCACAGACTCCTTTGGCTATAATGTCCTCTGCCTCAGATACTGCAAAGAACTTGGAAGAGGCCAGTCCCTTAGTGGCCATGTTTCATGGTGTGCAGTTGGAGAGAAAAGCTTTAATCAGGAACGGAGTATCACTTCTTTCTGCCTCCTGTGCAGTCCATTTCTCTGCACTTGCTGGATTTTGAGATAAACTGTCATTGGTGGAATATTTCTCGTGTAAAACTTTGACAGGCTTGAATATGTGGCAGTTTTGATGGTCTGTGTCTCATTATCCTTTTCACACACTTATATTTCTCCTCTTGACATTGCCATATCCACAGCCCTTTTCTTCAGCTTCCTCTGAAAAACTCAGAGGAGCTGACATCAATCTTTCTCTTTTCCTTTTGTTTTTGGATCTATTATGGCAGATGTACTTATATGAGGCACAGATGCAGACTGATCCTTTTACCCTTCTTGGTGATTGGGTCAACAGGAATGACAGAGGTGACACTGGGAACCACAGTGTTCTGGAAAAAAAATTTATAATTCAAAATTGTTCAGCCTTAGTGCAGCCACAAGGAAAAGAAAGCCAGACAATTTACTGTGCCCCAGGATTAATTGTAGAACTCAGGGTTTTTAAATATCAAATTGCAACAAATTTTCAACTAATAGTAATAGCAGCAGCTGATAGTATGCAACAAATAAACCCAAAAGGGTGAAGCTCATTAGAAGCAGCATCTTTTCCTTCACCCCTAACCCTTTTTATCTGTTCACATCTTCTCTGTTTCCTATCTTTCTCTTCTCTCCCAACTTCTTCACCTAATGACCCCCTTCTAACTTTTTAAAAAACATATTAAGAACATACATCCAAAGATTTTAGAAGGCAACATTTTTGTTCCTGCCATGATACCTTTGTCTTCTATCTGGGTGACGCATTTATTTAAGTGTTCTTGAACTTTAAGAAGCTGAGGGTTAATGGCACATTTATTATATAGTAACCTTAGGGAGGAGACAATACTGTTCTGCAATATAAGAGAAGTGATAAAAAGAGACTATAAAAAATAAAGAGAATGTGGGAAAGCAGAATGAATCATGTCCAGGAAAGAGACTTAAGAGAGAATGTAGTACAACAGATTTGCCGTAGCAATGCAACAGGACTCTAAGAGCCTTGTTACATGGTAATTTGAGGTAGCTTCTGGAGCTCTAAACCCCTGGATTGTCTGCATGTTTACACCTTTTAAGTAGCTTAAAGCACTCATTCGGCTTAAAGTTATGCCACTCCAGGGTAGGATTGTCTCTAATCCACCTCATTTTGCCCTGTTCTATGAAGTTGTGACCAATCCAGACAGCTCGTTTCACCCAAGTTGTAGCCCTTTAGCATCCAAGAATGCAGTGGTCCTTCCTTAGTCATGGCAAGCAGGGATGCTGAGCCACAGTGAAGCCAGGCATGGTGCCTCACCACCTAGGGATGCTGGGTAGAGCAAGTGCCACAGCCCCAGGGTGCCTGGCAGACATGGTTTCTCCCAGCACCATGAGGACCATTTCCAGGATCCTTCCAGAGTGGGGAGGGGCAAGCTCCAGATAAAAAAGGATGGGCCCCTCAGAAATCAGGTGGCAAACCAGTCTGGGCAGCAGTAGGCAGCAGCACAGCTACCAGATAGCAAGAACCTTTGTCAGTTCAGTTGGGCAAAGCAAGTAAGCTCCAGGGCTGCAGCTTTCACTGAGACTAGAGAGCTCCAGGGAACTGACAGCAGCTCCACGCTGGACACCGTCTATACCAGATGTTTACTGTGGAGCAGACTAATTAGCTCCACAGTAAATGGTATGCGTCTACACGTGCTGTTATTAGAGTAAGCTAATTAACTCCACAGCAGGATACCATTGTAAATACAAGTAGCATCCTGCTGTGGAGTTTTTTGACTCTGCAGCAGCATATGTGTAGATGCTGCCCCAGCTGCCTGGCTCATGAGGGTGCTTCAGTATGGGGGCTACCAGACAGCTAGCCCCTCACTGGAGCACTCTCAAGCCCCAGCCAGCCCCTCTGCAGCCCATTGAACCAGGGGAGAGCAGCCCCAGGCTGGCAGGCTGACCCCTTGGCAGGCTGCTTTGACCTGGCTCAATGTACTGTGGTCCCAGGCACACATTCAAATGGTAACCCCAGAAGCGATAAGCTCCAGAGCAATAAGCTCCAGAGTTTATTGCTTCACATTAATTACACATGTAGATGGACCCACTGAGAGTGGGGCTTGATGTCAGTATGGAACTACCACAGCTTGATGAGACCAGAGGGCATTTTTACACATGTAAGTGCTGTAGCGCTGGGCACTTTGGAAAGTGCCTGGTGCTGCAACACATGCAGTTGTATAAGTGGCAAAATGCACGTCAGCCCTGAGAAAATGGTGTCGACACACTTTTGAACTAAAACACCTTGGAGGTGCAGCCTGGTCTTGCAGAGTGGCGGCAGTTCTGCACTAAGAGCAAGGCTGCCAGGGCTTAAGCCTGGTGGCTCCACTCTCAGCGCAGAGCCATTGTGTCAGTTTTAGTGAGACCAGAAAGCCCCTGGGAAGTTACTTCCCTGATGCTCTTTGGTCTTGCTGCAAGTGACACAGTGGTGGGCCCACTCTGTCCGGAAGGAGCAGTGAACCATTCCTGCCCCCGCTCAACAAGCCCCTAGTAGCAAGTCACAGCTGTGAAGGTGAAAGACAGTCAGAGAAGGATTTTCATCTTAAGGTGTAACTGCTCCACTAAGCTGAACAACACTACTCTGATTAACTTTTGTGCCACTTTCAGCATAAAGTGCAACAAGGCCTTAAGATAAGGCAACAAGAATTTGAGATGTAGATGCAGACACAGCATGAAACAAGAAATGTGTTAAGAGTATTCTTAACTGTAAAAGGTAGTGCATTTGTTTGTTAGGAATGCTGCAGAATGGGATGGGTCCTTATCCCCATGATTTTATGTCCTACATGTTCATATAGACTTCTTGAAACTGTAGGGCAGAAAAAGAAAAAAAACTCTCTTTTCCCCAGGATATAACAAGCAAAAATACCTTATTGAGCAGGAAAAAATCAATAAGGCATGGATAATACAGTGCTTCCAATTAAATAGTGTGCCTATCTGTAAATATGAAGCTTAGGTAGCATCAAAAAGAGTAAAAGAGAGGAACAGTACACTTATCTGAATATGTTTTCAAATGATAACAAAACTTTATGCAGGAAAACCCTGTACTTATTTATGTACAATATTGGTCCAAAAATACAGCAAAAAAAATCCTTATCGTTCTTTTGGCAGACAAATATTTAACTTAGTAGTGGTACTGGGCTTAAAAGTCGTGGAGGTCTACTGAATCATTTTCAGGACGCAGCTTGGTTCAGCTCTGTCTAAATACTGCACTTGCTTGCCCACTTTGGTTGGAAAGCATTTTCAGATCACTGATTACACTGCTTCTTCCATTTTGACATGTTTGTTGCAGTTCAATTTCCATTTGACTAGACTACAGCTGCAGTATGTGTAATCAGCCTGGTGTCTCTTCTACTATATATTATAACTCAGTATCATGATCTCCTTCAGTGTTCATCTCCATCTTGTTCACCCTTGTAGGCTTAGCCTTAGACTATTTCTCAAAAGATAATTCACAACCCAATTTTCAGATTTGTTTGCTTTATCAGTTTAGCTTCAAATGAGCTATTTTCAGCATCTTCTCTCTATTGTGTATGTGCAGAAAAAAATCTACCTGGTAAGAATTGTATATATTATTTATAGTGTATGTATAAGTTATGTATTATATATCACTAAACCTGGCAAAGAATTCCAATAAATCTAGCTTTTCATCACCATGTGACAGAACTCAAACCAAATGTTATGCAATGATTTTATAAGCCAAGAAGATCCTGTTTTACAAGTACATACTTATTACTTGCTTCAGGATAAACATACCTTTCAAACTTGGGAGCTACCATTTCTTTTCCCAATTCAGTGCCCTCTTGTGAGTGTCAGTTATGATAATACAGGCTGATCATCAGGTTAGCTGTCATAAAATTAAATAATATGCACTACAGAAGGATCCAGGTGTGTAATGTGACAGTTAAATGCACTCTGCTTTCACAGTTTTGGAAGAACAGCTTTTAAGTTTTTCTCTTAATACGATCTGTTTCAAAGCATTGATTTCTAGAAAACCTGAAGCAATACGATTGTACAGACAGGGATTGTTTCTGGAGCCTAGGTATTAATATTCTCCAAAGCTAATCACAAGTCCAGTGAATTTCAGGGACTTTCTTGTCATATTGGTAAGGACAAAATCTTTTCCATTCACTGTTTTGACTGCACAAAATCCCCAACAACTCAGCATCACGCAGACTGACAAAGCAGACTGTGAGATACCATACAGTTATTACTACTTTCCACCTGATACCTAGGAAAAAGCACTCACAGGAAGCCACCAGTCATGTCTTATAGCTGACAATGCATCTTCAAGCTAGGGATGCCCTCAAGCTATTTTTCATCTTTCTCATTTTGACAGCACAACTCCCATTGACATCAGTTATGTCAAAGCTTCCTCAAGAGTTCTCAGAATCAGGCCCTCAAGGAACACAACCTGGGAACAGTCTGTAGAAATCAGTATGCGAGCAAATCAGGACAGCCAAACATGACTGAGGTTAGAGAGATCCCCTACCGAATATATGGCCAATTCACAAACTGTTAGCTCCAGAAGATAAGAGGACTTTCTAATGGAAAGGATGGGTGATGGTTCCCTCTAAAAATTTAAGCAGTTTTAAGGGGCCTAATACTAGTTTAGATATAACTTTCTGTAACCAGGTTTGAAAATGTTGTGCTTAAGCTTTTTAATGGCCTGCATAAAAAGTAAAGCATAGAAAGTAGAAATATTTCAGATCCGAAGATCAGAATGAATCCTTTGTTCATGCTCAGTCCAGTAAATAATCACAAACAGTTGTTAATCTATTCACTGTACTAATAGGATCGTGGCCACTCTGGGAAAACATTGCACATAATTATAACATACAATTCATCACCCCTCCTTCTCATCTATTCTGTCTCTTTTCTTTTTTTATCTTCTCCTTCTTCTGACTGCCAGCTGCTGTTACAGATGTCACTTCCTGCCAGATGTGTTCATAAAGGACCTCAATTAGCATCAATCCACAGATGAGACAGCCATAGAGGTGACTGTAAGAATCCAGAGTTTGGAAGTATATGAGAGGCCTAATGAGACACCTGCTCATTGCTCCTGATCAGTTTTTCTAGCCATAAAACAATTCACTACTTACAGGTGAGGACCTCATCTGCATGATTCTAAACGAAGTAAAGAGAGAAACCAAATAGCTAACTGAAAAGGTAACGAACTGGTTGATCTACGACCCAACCGAGGAGTTAAAGATGAGAGAGTTACAAAAATGCTGCATTAAACTCAGCACTTGCCTTAGCACCATGCACTTCCTAATATTAAGAACTTATTATATACTATATGATAAATAAGCACTTCTGCCAGCCTTTCTGTGTGGGTTTCCAATATATAAAAGACAATAGGTTTGAAGAGCATGAGCTATGTATTCACATAGCAAGGCGGCCACTTCCACAGGAGAAAATAGTCTGTTCTACCACGGACTTCCTGTGTGACCTTGTTCAGAGAGGCATGAATTGGTGCAAACTACAGTCTACTTTGTCAGAAACATAGCATCTAACTAAGAGCATTGTCAACTTCATAGCATGCAATGAAATGGGGGAGGGGGAGGGGAACATGTGCAGGCACTAAGCAGTTGACAGCCCAGAGGTTGCTAGTTCAAGGCCATAGCAAACGCACTCACAATGCAGCCATGTCAGATCCCAATGAATTTGCAAATTCTGCTAAATACCTTGTCACAAGGACATGAGAAGGAAGAACGGAAAAAATAGGCTGTAGCTGTAGTCTATGAAAGCTCATACATTTCTGAACAAGTTAATCTACAAGGTGCCACTCTGCCTTGCCTTCTGTCCAACCTGACAATTAATAGGCAAAATACTCCAGAAAGGCATCATGTTAGATTTTGCTTTGTGCATTTGTTTTGGAACTAGTAGTAAAGAGAATCTGTATTTTGTGGGAGAGAGCCTGTGTGTGTGATTGTATGAGAGAGAGAGAAATACTAACATATCTACTGTGACCTGCAAGATAAAGGATCTAGTTACGCTGATACTCAGTTTTAAACTGTCATTTCTTTAACTTCAGTGGAGTTACAACTGAATTCCAACCACGAGACACAAAAATCATACAGACAAGATTTTGTACCGTTCCTTAGAATACTGTAATAGTTCTAATACAGGAATGAAGTGTTAAGTGTTCCCCTCCACAACATCTGAAAATACAAAAATAATTAAACTTGATTTTTTCAAGTGTTCTGCCTCCATAATGAAGTCTAATGAATTCAGCATTGAACATTTAACAACAGGTGTGTTTATATTATAAGGCCAGGCTCCATAGACACAAACAGCACCTGCAAAGCTTTCCTGGAGTGTACTAAAAAGGAAAAAGCTTCAAAGAAGCTCCTTTCTGTAACAGCTGCCTCATTAAAGAGGTAGTGCTTATATTCAGCATCTCTCAATTGAGTCCTATTGACCAGAGTATGTAATCACCTCAGAAGTACTAGCAGATTTATTCTAACAATATATGTATAACCTCCTCCAGAATCACTCTCTTATTTGGGGCTTTGGTCCACTCATGACTCACCTGTTTCTTCCTCTTCACCTGGAGGCTTCCTCATTAAACTTGTACATGATGGAGCTCCTCACCAGCAAACTCACATTGCTTTCTCCCTTCTGTTTCTGACTCTGGACGACCCACATTACAGAAGGAAATTATTGAAAAATTACATAACATGCCTGCATCTTCTGTGGATCACACATGCCTGACCTTCCCAGCTGGCTCCTGGAGCCGTGGTTCTGCTCCTCCAATCTTTGTGCAGCTGAGCAGCTGCATTTCTCATCCGGGTTCACCTTCAGATGCATCTCCTGGAAGCTCTTTTCCCCTGGCTACAACACCTTACCGTGACCTTGCTCAGGGCTCCTAACTGACCCTGACACTTAAATCAGAAATGAAACAGCTTCCCTTCCACACACCACCACAACAGCCTATACTGTTGCACTGTTCTGGTTCTATTAATCCATCTTAATACTTACCATATAGCAGTAATTAAAGACTCATTCAGTTCATTTATACCTAGTTTGGTTCATTTTATGCCCATTTCACACACTATTTGCTTGATTAAGTTGATTTTTGCTACATGCCTTTATAAACTGAGTCACAGATAAAAACTCAGGCAGAACTTTCATTTCATGTTTCTGTAACAGGGCTGAGCGCTCTCTGTCCTCCCCACGTCCTTTCGAAGTGACAGTCCTTCCTCCGTTTCCGCCCCACCATGTCTCCATCACAGATTCAACTGATGGTCACCTTTCCTACCTAGGAAAAGAATGCTCCAGGCCCCTGCCCCTAAAATGCAATTTGAGCCCTGTTCCAGGCATAATTTATTGGTATGATTTGAACCTTCTGCATAGACAGCTAAGTAAAGCAGCTTTCAAAACTAAAAACAAAATAGATTAGAACACAACAGGTTTCCTGTTCTGTTTACCTTATTACAGGTAATCTACCTGAGTGTTACCATTACCTCTTCTGTGTTGCTTGCTCCTGTCCAAGCCCCATAGTCTGCTCTTGCAACCCTTACCTCAGAGCACTGTCCTATACCCCAGCCCCTTGTTTGTGTGCTCTACCCTTCCTGATCTCCTTCAAAAATCACCCTTTTGAGTCATGGCTTTTGCCTTTCCCTGACTGACCTGATTCTTCCTCTTTATCTAGAGGTACCAAATGAGCATCCTGCTTGGTGGGGTTCCCCAGCTCTGCCCATTCTCCTCACCCCAGTAGTTCCCAACTACTACTATTCCATATCTAAGGTGGCTTTCTCCATGCAACACCCATCCACACCCAGCTTTTTGCTTCTTTTTTTTTCTATTTGATGTCTTGTCCTCTAAACAGGTCATTAGAAGGCACGGAGTTAGTCATGGGTGCAATGGACCCATTCATCTTTGGTAATTGCCAAAAGATTGTTAATATATATGTAATGATCATAAAAGTAAGGGTAGGCGAAGTTGGCAGGCATCCTTCAGACACAGCTGACACCACTGTTAAGTCACCATTTCCCAGGAGGTGCTTATGCAATTATCTCAAATACTGAACTATGGTTAATGAGGCAATGTGAGTATTATTGCCACTACACACACTACTCCCACACAGTTCTGCCAAGGCATGTTAATCCTGATCCACAACACTCCTACTGGCCACTTACTGGTTTCTGATTTTAAGATGATCCCCCAATACTTAGATTCTATACACAGAAAAAGTATAAATGTTATAATTTTCCACATGGGCAACTGATGCCGCCTTAACCAGGGTTTGGCATTTACCCCACCTTCAATCAGTCCCACCAACTGGGAAGGGCATCCCTCTGCGGGCAATCCTGTGGACTGAGGCGGGGGTCCCCCGCGGGTGATCCTGCAGACTGGGGGGGTCCCCCCACAGGGGATCCTGCAGACTGGAAGGGAGGTCCCCCACAGGTGATCCTGGGACTCCAGCTTATACTGGATTTCAAGACAAGAGGCTCAATGGAAGAGGAAACCCCCCACCCAAAAAACCCTTGCCTCCTTGTCTTGGACTCAAGTAAATACAGTCTTATAATGATTTTATTACCTATACAAATGAAGATATCAAATCCCCTAGCTGTAAAACTTTTGTAGGAACATTTCCAGAAGTAAAAGGACTCTGAAAGATATCACTTCAGTAAATTGCAGCTTTTCTTAGAGGTAAAGAAATTGCTCTCTATGTGCTAATTTAGGGACAAGGCAGTGTTAAAGACAGCAAGTATGTAGCATTTAACTGTTCTGGTAACCCTCTGTAGTTCATTTTTTGTTACCCAGAACCTAAGTTTTCATTTAAAGTAAATAAAAAAACCCATGGGAAGTCTCCTAACTGTGCAGAAAACATAGGACTTGAGCACACCTGGTAAAAATACAAAGACTCTTACTTATTTAAAAAAAGCAGACATGTTTTTAACTTGACAGTTAAAATGCTAGTAAAGACAAGGTGGTTTATAGTTTTCACACACTAGTAGTTGAATTAAAGGCTTTGGGAAAAGTCAGCTTACAAAGATGCAAGAAAACTTCTAACTGCCTTGTTCTTGCTTGTGTTTAACTTGTGTTAGTTAATTTGAGTTAGCAATACATGTTTCATGAAAGCCTTAAAAGATGTGAGCTGCCTCATTGATTTTAGTTAAGTTTTAAGTCTGGTACTGAATATGATCACTTCAATGTCAGTGTTGTTAACTCTTTCAAACTTGATTTAAAAAAGGCTCAGATATACTTCATTTTGGTGCCGCAAGTAATATCACTACCGCTCAACACTAACAAGTGTCAAGCAAAATAAACCCAGCAAAACCCCTGGGAACATTGCAGTCCTACTAATGGGAGTAAAGCCAAACATCACTCAGACATAGTGTCCAGATTTAAAATATCTGCCAAAGCCACCACAATTGGCATCTCATTTTGGTGATTTACTTAGATGGGAAATATGTTTTGAATGGACTTTGGAAGAACACTAACAACTTTCTCTACTACATCATAACAATGGAAACAGGAATATATTTTCTTTGCAGCATGGTTGACAGCCTTCCTGACATTACCAATCAAGGTTGATTTAATAGACAAAAACTCAATTTTGTTAGAATGGGAGAGGTTTCAATGTGGTCACAGTATCACATTAGTGATTTGTGTGGTTAAAACAGAAAGGCCCATGTGCCTAGAGCTTAGTACAGGTGAATTATATCACCTGAAATATTCTCACTAAGATCTGGAAGGAAGGAGAGCAGCAGAGTAAGGACCCTGGATTTCAGAAAAGCAGACTTTGACTCACTCAGGGAATTGATGGGCAGGATCCACAGGGAGGCCAGTCTGTGGGTGAAAGAAATCCAGGAGAGCTGGCTGTACTTTAAAGACACCTTACTGAGGGCACAGGAATAAACCACCCTGATGCACAGAAAAACTATCAAATATAGCAGAAGACCAGATTGGCTTAGCAGGGAACTCTTCAGTGAGCTATAACACAAAAGGGAAGCTTACAAGAAGTGGATACTTGGACAAATGACTAGGGAGGAGTATAAGAGAATTGCTCACGCATGCAGGGATAAAATTAGGAAGGCCAAAGCACAACTGGAGTTGCAGCTGGCAAGGGACGTGAAGGATAATAAGGGTTTCTACAAGTATGTTAGTAACAAGAGGAAAATCAGGAAAAGTGTGAAGTGTGGGTCCTTTACTGAATGGGGGAGCCAACCTGGTAAGAGATGATGCGGAAAAGGCTAAAGTACTTTAATGCCATTTTTACCTCAGTCTTCACAAGCAAAGTTAGCTCCCACCTTCCTGCACCTGACAGCACAGTTTGGGCAGAAGGTGAGCAGCCAGCAGTGGCAAAAGAACACGTTACTATTTAGAACAGGGACTATTTAGAAAAGCTGGATGTCCATGGGACCAGAAGCAATGCACAATGTGGGTGCTAAGGGAGTTGGCCAATGTGATTGCAGAGCTGCTGGCCATTATTTGTGATAACTTATTCCAACTGGGAAAGGTCTCAGGATTGGAAAAGGGCAAATATAATGGCCATCTTTAAGAAAGGGAAGAAAGAGGATCCAGGGAACTATAGGCTGGTCAGCCTCACCTCACCCCTGGAAAAATCATGGAGCAGGTCCTTAAGAAATCCAGTTCTTAAAGATCTTCTTGGAGGAGAAAGAAGGAGATTAAGAGGAATCTGGGTTTTCCACTTCCCACAGAAAAATGAAGTAAATCATGGATTTTTACATTTACCGGAGAAGCCCATGGATTTTGCAGTTTTGCAATGAGCTCCCTGCAGGCTGGCACAATTCCAGTCTTCAGGGAGCTGGAAGGGAGCAGAAGGAGGGCGGTCAGGCAGGGGGCACCATGTGCATGTATGTGCACATGGCCCTAGACAGTCTAGAGAGCAGCTCCCTCAGGTAAGTAGGTGGGGGGGGATTGAGCCCCTGTAGGGAGGGAGTCGGGAGTTGGGCACGGCTGTGGCTGGGATGGGGCTGCTGCCCAGCTGGGTGGTACATGGGGCTTGGGGCCACAATGCATGGCTGCACGACCCCAGTGTGGAGCAGGACGGGGCCACGGGCAGCTTGTCTGCAGGGCAGGTGTGGTAGGGCTGCCAGGGAACAGTGGGACCACATGGAGAAGCTGCCTTCTGCTGCAAGCTCCACGGTGTCCTAAAAATGCCTCAACTACATGTGGGGTAGATTTCATCAGTGTAGCCCTGCGCCGCTGCCCTCACTGCAGCTGTGCATGCAGGGGGTGGACTGACAGGGCAGCACAGAGCTTGCAGCAACAGGCATCTTCTCCATAAGGCCCCAGTGTTCCCTGCCATGCCAAGTCATGCCTGCTGGGCTGTGGAGGCCCCAGGGCAGGGCAGCAGGGTGGGAGCCCACGTCTGCCCCCACCCTGCACACAGATCTGTGGAGGCATGGGTTCCCCCTGCCCCCTGGGGAGTGTGCGCAGTGCCAGGGAGCTGCACCCCCCACCACCTGAGCATGCAGTCTATCCCATGCTCAGATCTGGGGGACATGGGTCCCCCCCTTGGGAGCACGTGCAAGAGAGTCTAGTGGGAAAATGGGCAGGGATACGTAACTTCTGAGGGGAGGCTAAGGAAACTGGGTTTATTTAGTCTGGAGAAGAGAAGACCAAGTTGAGATTTAATAGTAGGCTTCAACTACCTAAAAGGTGCTTACGAAGAGGATGGAGATTGACTGTTCTCAGTGGTAGCAGATGACAGAACAAAGAGCAATGATTTCAAGTTGCAGCAAGGGAAATTTAGATTAGGTATTAGGAAAAACTTTTTTTTTTTTTTTAAACTAGGAGGGTAGTAAAACACTATAACCAGTTACCCAGAGAGGTTGTTGACTCTCCATCCTTGGAGGCTTTTAAAACCCAGCTAGACAAAGCCTTAGCTGGGATGATCTAGTTGGGGATGGTCCTGCTTTGAGCAGGGGCTGGACTACATGATTTCCTGAAGTCCCTTCCAACCCTACATTTCTATGATTCTGTGTTTAGTAACTATGACACAAATGTAATTGATACAATTGTAATTATGCTCCAGGCCAACATATCATATATACATGTGTCCTTCTTACGATATTTGTTTTATTATTCACTGTAGCAACATAACATTAAAACACAGCACATACCTGCACACATTTGTTTAAGGTTTATACCCATCTATAACCTTTGAAGATGATTTGCCCCATTTCTACTCTCTTATCCAAATGACTTATTTGGTTTGTACAAATACCATATGCAGTATTAGCGTTATAGTTTCATTGTTCAGTTGTTCTGGCACTTTCTACTTACAGATTCAATTTCTGAAGGTAAGTTGGCTGAGTATGATTAATCAGAAGCTATTTGTTGCAGTAGCCAATGGAAGGAACAGTGCTAAGCATTTTTCAAAAATGAATAATATCCCAGGTACCTGGCACCTGCATGTGAAGTGAAGCATTACAAACAAATGAGGAGTAATAGAGCTTACTGTGCATAAAATGTTATTGTTTTATAAAAAAGTGCAGAATAAGCAAGCTGGAAGTAATCACCCTGAGCACTCCAACCAAACTAAATAACCTTTAAACTTCCTGGAGTCCTACAGAAGAACATGATTGATTAGCATCTACAAGAGTCTATAAAAGGAGAATGACATGTGTATATAGTTTGAAGAGGTACCAGGATTTTACTCTTAACCTAATTTTGCAAACTGAGAATAGTCTACTGTTACTACGACAAAATAGTCAAGTTAAACATTCTAATGATCCAGATGCTACAAATGTTTACCTCTGGCTCTGTCAGTAGCGAAAAAAATATTCTTCAGGGAGTTAGAGATTTGCCAAAGTACTGTCAGGAAACTGTCAGGACTCTAAAAAAAAAATACTAAATAATTGTTGCTTTTAAGTAGCTATATACTATAGCTTACAATATCAATCTTGCTCACAGTTCATAAAGTTCTCTATTTGGAATCTAAAATAATGTCATAAAAAGGATCGCCTAAAGGGAGCAGAGTCCTTAGATTTTGTCCTTTGTCTTTGAAGAGTTTCTGTCTATTGGTAGAACACAGATTCAATATGTGGGTCAATTATGACTACCACAACTCTTGAATATTGTGGTTTGAAAGTGCCACATGTCAAAGAAAGACAATCTTTTGGCAGGTGTGCCAAAATTAGTTCCACACTCTCCCCAGATACCACTCTGATGACTTTCCTTCACCCAACCTGCTGTTCAGCTTTCTGTTCCCTGCCCTGTGCTACCGGACCAAGCTGCTGACCTGTGTTGCGCCCTGCTGTGCGCTCCCTACAAGATCTGATTTTCTGCTTTCTGTTCCCTGCCTTGTCTGCCTAGGTGCTGCCTGCCCCCTCCCCAATTTGCCACATGCCACACAGAGTCTGACTGTGCCACTTGTAGCACCTGTGGCACAGATTGACCACCTGCTACCATATGCTATAGCTGAAAGTTCAACAATCCTAGCTGGAAGTTTACTTTTATTGCCAACAGCAACTTTTCAATACCACCATATTCTGAACCGCCAATAATTAGATTCTATATATGAAAACTTATAAAGATGTTATACATTTCCATGTATAGAATCTACTTAGTGGAAGGTCATCTTAAATTCATTCTCCCCACTGCTGTGGTAGGAAAAGCAGTGGCTACAGGCAAGGGACCAGACACCTGCTTTTTGTTCTTCTGCCCCTTTTCCCCCTTGCTCCTTCCCATTACATGCCAAACCCCCTCTGCCACGTATCCCCACTGCCACTTGCCCCCACAGTGCCTGTCTCCACTGCTTCCTGCCACCAACCACATACACCCTTGCTAACTGCTCCGCTGTGTCTGTGCCTTCCCTGTCCCCCTTGCCCACCATGCCTGTGCCTGCCCACCCCACTCCCTTCCACCCGTGCTTCTCCTCACTGCACTTTGCCCCTACTTCCCCCCACTACTGCCTGTACCCTTTCTACTTCACTTTGCCCCAGTTTCTGGGAAGTCAGTAACAGTGGCAGCTCTGGCCTGGCCCCAGCCCAGCCTGACCAGGGAAAGTGGCAGCTAGAAGGACCAAAACTGGAGCAAAAAGTAAGGTGGGGAAGGCACAGCAGGCAGCAGGGCAGGCTGCACATTTCTTCTGCACACTCCCTGAGCACACATATGGGTTTCACCTAGGTCCCGCACCTCACCACATGGTCTCCCCCATGCTCCACTGGCTACAAACCCCCTCCACCATCAAGTGAGGCATCCAATTCTGGGGCAGGGGGCAGCTCACCTATAGTTTCAGCCGCAAGCCCAGGGCTAAAGCCAGGGGATCTACCACATGCCTGAAGCCAGTACTCTAATCCAAGATAAGGCTTTTTTTCTCCCATGCTCACTATGGGGAAAAACCCTCATCTTAGTTTTGAAGTTATATGGAGGGGGAGGAGGGTGTATTAGAGGTGTATAAAGCTTTGGTTGCCAATTCAATTCGGAAAAGGTTAGGCCCGTTTTGGAGGCTGAATCACCGAACCTGAATCAAATCGAGAGAAAAAAAACCCCTCCAAATCAATTCGGAAAAGATTTGGATATTCAAAAAGCAGTCTTTTCAAGGAAAGAGAAGTTGAGAAGAGGTAGAGGGAGCAGGGGGTGGGGAGGGGGGAAGACTGACATCTCTAGCTGGCCAGTGACTGTGATCTTTCCCTGAGTTCCCTTCCAATCACAGTGATCTGACGGAGGGACGTAGCCTTTGTCTGCAGGCTTTCTGTGCCTTTTGTGAGCTGTTTCTGCCTCAGCAACAGCATCTGAAAGGTACCAGACTGACTTGGTTTCCTACCTAGTGAGTCTCCTGCTAGTTTCTATTCTTGGAAAGGATTAGATACAGCTTACTAACTAGAATCTCTCTACTTATCCAATGCATTTCTTTCAACTTGTATTTGTTCTTGGTGGGGAGGGAGGGGTTCCCCACACTTCTTAAAAAGGAAAGCTGTGTTTTCCCTGGCAGTGTAATCCATCACTGTGCAGGAAAGCACATACGTCACAGAAGAAGAAGTCAGAGATTATTAAACACAAAGAAGAAGAAGAAGAAGAAGAAATTATATATAGTTATTATTAGTTACACACACATTACAGACTAAACACAACACAGAAGAAGTAGTCAGAGAGATTATTAAACCCAACACAGAAAAAGTCAGACAGTCATACATCAGAGAAGAAGAAGAAGATGAGTTACACACACAGACACATTTTCCAGCCCTGGAAAGATTAATATGAAGCGTGCTGGAAAGGCAGGTGCCAGGTCTTCTGGCAGGGAGGTAGAGGAGCTAGCTGGGGGAGAGCTAGAGCTGAAAGTTCAGTGAGTGAGGGACAGGCTGGGGTAGGGGAGAAGGGGGATGTAGCAGGTAAAAGTGCAAAGGTACCTGGGGAGTTAGATGTCTGGCAGGTTATAGTGTTCCAGAATTCCAATGTCTATATTGAGTCCATGAGTTTCTATATCTAGGAGGTTGATGAAGTCAAGTTCATAGGCTTGTCTGTGAAAAGCAGTTTGTGAATTCCCTTTGAGGATCAGGCCTGAGAGACTGGAGACAGAGTGTTTTTTGTGAGAAATGTGCCCCCACAGGTAGTTATTTTTTTCTTTGATAGATTACGGTGCACAGTTTGTGGGGGTACTGGAGATATGTTGGCAGGTTTTGTGTTTTGGGCTGTAGGAAGATGGCTTCTGGTGATGAGGTTAGTGAGGTTCGGTGCTTGTTTGAATTTACAAACCACTTTTCACAGCCAGGCCTATGAACTAGACTTCATCAACCTCCTAGATACAGAAAAACTCATAGACTCAATATACACATTGGATTTATGACACACTGAAACCTGCCAGACATCTGACTCCCCAGGTAGCAGCAGGTACCTCGCCACTTTTATCTGCTACATCCCCCTTCCCCCAGCCTGTCTCTCTCACCCCCCTGACTCCTCCATTCCATTTTCACTGACTGGCTTTCTTGCCTACATCGCATGCCAGTCTCTGGTTTCTTTACTATTCCTTCCATCCAGGAACAGCACATACACCAACTGTAGGTGCTTCCTCAGCCTGAAGAAGGCTTTTCCAACCCAAAACCTTGCTACAATACATTTCTCTAACTATTCAGTTGCTCTACTAAAAGGTATCAGATTGACCCAAAGTACCATGTCTGCCAGTGCCATGTCCTTAGACCAACACTCCTAGCACCTGTCCCCAGTCAGCTGACCAGAAGGACACAGGGCCCTGGCCACATCTAGGCCCCAGGGCTGGGGCTGGCAGGGACAGTTCTCTGGCAGCTGCTGGAGACGAAGCTCCTGAAGGAAAGGAAAAAAAAAGCTCTGCGACAGTTTGGCTGCCTGAGATGCTAATGCTACCGTGCTGCAGTGCACTGCTTACCTGTTGTCATTTAAAGTGGTGGAGTGGACTGATGCTGTAGGGGAGGAGACGACCTCATTGGGGCACACTGCTATATCATGTAGGGGCTCCAGCGCCAGTGAGGGCATGCCTTAACACACACACACAGTCACACATATCATGAGTTTTGCTCATCAGCAGCCTGAAGTACAGGTTCCCAGAAACCCCTGAACCTATCTCCTTTAAACCTGGCAGACCACCTGGCCTCAGCAGGGACTAGCATGCCTGCAGTTTTCACCCCACTGCGCCTTAACACACACACACACACACACACACACACACAC
>NW_017729002.1:14344924-14352709 GCF_001723915.1 Gavialis gangeticus
GTGATGGCCCCTCCCTTCCATTGGATGTGCACCTCCCTTTTAGTTAGAAGACGTTCCCAGATGGTTTTGGTGAGCCATGGGGGCTTTTGTGCCCTCCTGCCCTCTTTGATCTGTGTTGGGATTACCTCCCTTTGGGCTTGGAGGATTGTCTCCTTAAGGAGTGATATTATACAGTACAAGGAAGACAACCACTGCCAAACCATGCGCTGGCATTTCTGGACAAGGAAAATGAGCAACAACTGGTGGGAGTGCTTCATGCTGCCCACGTGGAATGACGAGCAGTAACAGCAGAACTTCTACATGGCCCAGGCCACATTTATGAATATCTGTGCTCAGTTTGGCCTAGTCTCAAGCAACAAGCCACCAGAATGAGGACACCCCTGACAATGAAGAAGCCTGCAGACATTGCCATCTGAAAACTCATGACCAGCTGGCTTGGTGTGGGCAAATCTGTAGTGGGACTGGCTGTTCAGGAGGCTTTCTTGGAGATCATCCACTTTGCCAACCTACCAGGGGTCATCACTGTATCTAACTCCATGGGGTTTATAAATGGCAGTAGAACCACTGACAAAACATTCACATTTCCCCCTGTACTGTGGACACTGAAGTTCAAAGTTCATCAGTCACAATGACTTTCTCTGTCATGCTAAAAGGCACTCACTGTGGATCATGTAGAACAGTTCACTTGCAACAAACTAAGGCTTGGACTCAACACCAGGGCATTCTGTTACTCTGGCTTCCTAACCCTAATGAAGCAGGGAGGCTGTAGGGTTGCCAGAATTGCAGGAAGTGACCATCTTCCCCCTCCTCTGCCTTTCTAATTGTGGAAATGGCAGACATGTTGCTGCCCTGACTCATGAAGCAGTACACAGTGTGCTTGAACGGCCAGGAAGTAACTGCTCAACTAACAGCTGTCACATAACTATGTAGTATCTAAAAACATATAACGTTTAATACTGGGTCAGTCCCCATGTCTCTCTAGCCCAGTACCCTATATCAGATTGGAGAGAGTTCAGTGAAGGGCAACAAAAACGGTTCAGGGGCTAGGGCACATCACTTAAGAGGAAGGAACTGGGCTTATTTAGTCTGCAGAAGAGAACACTGAGGGGGGATTTAATAGCAGCCTTTAACTACCTGGAGGGGGGTTTCAAAGAGGATTAAGCTAGACAGTTCTGTGGTGGCAGATGACAGAACAAGGAGCAATAGTATCAAGTTGCAGCAAGGGAAGTTTCGGTTAGATATTACGAAGAATTTTCTCACTAGGAGGGCAGTAAAACACTGGAATAGGTTACCTGAAGAGGTTGTGGAATCTGTCCTTGGAGGTTTTAAAGACCTGGATAGACAAAGCTCTGGTTGGGATGATCTAGTTGGGGATGGACCTGCTTTGAGCAGGAGGTTGTGGACTAGATGACCTCATGAGGTCCCTTGCAACCCTAATTTTCTACGATTCTATGATCTGACAGTTGCAGGAACAGATACTTTAGAGGCAGAATAATGAACCAGATATATATAGGGCAATCAGTCTCCTGTTTATTACCTTGACTATCATATACAATCATTGGTTTAAACATGCCAAAGGAAACAACCCTATTGTTAAACAGCTATCAAAACTAGCTACTAAAACTATTCTGTTTAATAGCTATTACTTGCTATTCATACGTTTATCATCTGTGAGTTTTTCTAGTCCCTTTTTGAACCACGGGTGCCTTAAGCAGGTTGGAGGATACTGAGGGCTACATGCCCCGTTTCATCCTTTTCACCTGTGTTCTGCATAACATCTGCAAGACCAAGGAGGAAATCTTCCAGTGATGCCTAGGCAGGAAAATGCAGACACTGGTAGGGTGCTGTGGTGCCATAGCAGCTGAACACGCAGGAGAGAGCAACCAAGCATAATTTAAGGAACACCTCGACAAACAGCTTTGAGAGAATATGAGATGCATGGCACAAAGAGGCCAAGCAAGGAAGAAGCAGGTTGTGGAACATATTTTCTCTTTGTAAACAAAGCTCTTCATTTATTAAAGAGTGCAAATAAAAGCAAACTGTTGTAAAGTGCTTAACAAGCAGGGGTAGGTGGGGTGTGATGACGTGGACGCATATTTTTTCAAGAGATGATCAGAAAGGAATGGGCTTTGGTGCCACTTCAAATTAGGAAGGAGGTGCAACTGGGCTGGGAAAAAGAAAGTTTGCGGACACATTTGTTTTGTGTAAACACAATAAAACCTCTTTGTTAGACCCTGACTCCAAGCACCGTCCAATGACCAGGGAGACAACGGTCCAACTGCCCATGGATCTTGTTGCTTATTAGCCAGAGCAGAGCAGGGAGCAAACACCAGCACACATTGCTCACAACAGCTTTAGTCAAAATGGAGACAGCTTCGGACAAGGGTCTTATGCCGTAAAAGATGGGGACCTGCCCTGAACAAGAGTTCTTTTCAATATTTATGCACCTTGGTTCATACATATTAACATTTACCCTGCCTTGTTTCACCTCCAATTCCACCCATTTCTCCTCCCATTTCAAGCTCCACCTCTGTTTACTATTTCCTTCATTAACATGGAATTGCCTATGCATTTCCTTCATTTACATACCTCTCTGCTAAGAGCGCGTGCATAAGACCATGAACTTGGGTACTCTCTGTTACCTGCTGGTTCTTTCTTGTTCTTTGCTGATTTCAGCACCATTTCCAAGGTTTGGCTTCTGTCTTATCTCCTGCCGATAGCTGGTGGGTTGTATTTTGTTCTTACATAGCACATCATACATTTTACACACTATCCTTTTGTTATGAAACTGCTTGCTTAAGCATTTGCAAAGTTAGTTACTTTTAATATATCATCCAGCCTTGTGACGAGCAGCTTTTTGCTGAGACACAGGAAAAAGCCTTCATTCAGCTGCACACTCAGCATCCCCAGATTCCATATCATTACCCCAACATACAAAATCCATATCATTACCCTAACACTCTTTATTAAGCAGTGCAAACGACTTAATTTTTGAAAGATACTTAATGAATGGGGGTGATAGTGGGAAGGAGTCATGGCACCCATTGAATCCAAGGTCTATTCACAGGGGTGTCCTTTGACACAGAGTGCCATGAGGCCATGCCTCCATGATTGTTCAATGGGTTGAAGGAGCTGAAATCACTGTACACTTAACCTTCTCCAATTGTAAACGGGTACGATCTTGGGCGAAGGAAGGATGGGATGGTAGAAAGGGGGGACCGCATTCCCCAATTATCAGATTTCTCCATGAAGGTCAGGTTCCTGGCACTGCAGCCTGACAAACAACAAGGGCTGGATGACCTTCCACTGGAGAGAGAAGGAAGCATGGGCCACTGAAACTCCTGGGAAAGACACTGTGGAGAAGCAGAGGGTCTGAGGAACTGTGGCTGCCACTGACCATGGGTGCTATTAGCTGCAGTAGTGGGTGGGGCAGTGACTCAACTGCTAACCTAAGCAAAGCTGCTGAGGCCTGGGGAAAGTAACCATCCCCGTGGGTGGGGGACTACTCAGAGAAAAAGTTCTGCTGCTGGCCCTTGTGCACAGTCTGGCAGCCTGAAGAATGAGGAAAATAGCTTTCCCCATGTTGCCCTGCCAAGGGGAAGTGGAGAGTGTGTGCCCAGGACAATAGAATTCCAGCACAGGTCCCGCCACAAATCCATGGCAGTGTGAAGCAAGGACAGGGGGTGCTGTGGGAACACTGAACCCTGCAGGCAGTTTTGGTAGCTCATGCTGGGGTTAGGACAAACAAGGGGCTGTGGAGGTGCAGCATTGACTTGGAGTACCACATGTACAGCATCCACAATGCTATCAGTGCATATTCTAAGGGTGGACAGGAGGTAAGAAAGCTGATAAAAACCTCAGCCTTACTATGCCTTCTGTGTCTGGCCACTGTCTGTGGCTACAGCATTGAGATGTTTTTGGATCCAGGCATCATAGATCTACTAAGTGCAGGTGCCACGCCTAAAAACAGAAAAAGCATTCACTGTTAAACTCCTGACTGTTCAGAACTCCCCAACAACAGTTGCAAAGCCACTCAGATGGCTCTCTCTTTCCACTAGCAGGCTGTCAAAAGTCCATGATTCCCTCTGCTCCCCAACTGGGCCAGGTCCCTGGCTTTCTGCACTAACCTTTCTCCTTTAACATTCTGAGGGACCACTCCCTTGAGAAAGGCATACAACGCTTTTAAAGAGGAGCAATTAGGGGGTGTTGCCCCAGGAGAGGCACTGATATTACTGGTACCACATGTTAGGGTGACAATATTTGGATCTTGGGAAGCACTAGATTTGCAGCTGAATAAAGGCATGACCTGTGACCTAGCGAAGCTGCTAACCGCAAGACAAAATGATATCTAAGCCAGCCATTTGCTTATGCTAAGTAACCATCTTAATTGTGTCAACCATTTCCTGAAAAAGCACCGAGTCTGTGCGAGTCTGCGTGCTGTGAATGAGGTGAAGCTTTAGGAATGAGGAAGATGGTATAACCTGAGACAGAAACACAGACTGGAATGTGGAAAACAACACATAATTGGTAACAGAATCTGAGATGAACATATGCAAAAGGGTGAGTGGTAACTGGTAAAAAAGCCTCCAAAGTCCACCCATTGACCAAACAAGTAAAATCAAAGTCTTAGATATGCACTCTTAGCAGAAAGGCATGCCAATGAATGAAATGAATAGGCAATTCCATGCTAATGAAACAAACAGTAAACAGAGGCAGAGCTTGAGATGGGAGGAGAAATGGGTGGAACACAGGAGAAGCAAGGGTGGAACAAATGTTAATGAGCATGACTCAAGGTGTATAAAATGTGAAAAGAACTATTGTTCACTGCGGCTCCCCAGTTTGTTGGCTGTTTGGCAGCTAGTCTGAAGCTGTTGTCATTCTGAATAAAGGTGTTGCAAGCAGTGTGTGCTGGTGTTTGCTCCTTGCTTGCTCTGGCCAACGAGTACCAGGATCCATGGGCAATTGGATCGTCATCTCCCTAGTCACTGAGCACTGCATGGAGTTGGGGTCTAACACCACATATCACTGTCTATTCCCTCATGTTCTAGACAGGAATATGGAATGTCAGGTGGTGCAGGTACTCTTGCAGTGCCACATGCCAGGCACAGCAGGGAAACCCTACAGCATCTTGCATATCATTGCATAACTCTTACTTTTCCCCTAATGTGTCCCTGATAGGGCTGACCATGCACTGGAGACAGGAGTTGTTCATCTCTGCAAGGGGAAGCCCATCCCTTTACATCCTCCTTGTACTGGAGGACATGGTTGTTCCAGCTGATTTGCAGTCATGGAAGGGGTGAGCATGCCAACTCAAGGAGAGGAGAGTCATCCCTCCAAATATGAGGTCCAGACTCACAACCTACTTAAAAGTGTGCTACCAGTTTTTGTGCAGAATGACTGGCTCATGCTGAAAACAACCATCCACCTGGGTCTTGCTTAGTGCCTGGTTTGGGCATCCCCCTTCATCCTGAGGACAACCCCTGCTGTGACATATCAGGGGAATACAGTTTGAAACACACTGCTTGAAAACACTATGAGCGTCCATAGTGGTACATCCTTCCACTCTCTGCCACTCTGACCAACACCTTAGTGCAACACTCCAGATTAAGTCAGTGCTATGACATTCTATTTACCCCTAGCCATTAAAAAAGCTATTTCAAATTTCTACTACACCTTTCTCACTAACACAACCCCCCTGGGTACTTGCATCATCTCAGCAGAACCTGAAAGGGACTTGCTATGACTCCTGCACCCCTCCTAGTCCACAACAGCAAAGGGAACTACACTGGGGCTGGATTCAGAAATACTTATGGATGATGCAACAACTTGTAATGTGCTGCTTCAGACAGTGCTGCTCCTCCTGTCAAGAACTGTGTATCTACTAGTGCCAGGAGAGAAAACCTGCAGGATGGTGGGGGTGGGTACACCTTTTCTGCACTGAAAGAAAAATTTAAAAAGAAACAACCAACCTCTTCAGCTATTTCTACTCCCTCATCCCCCACTGCCTTCTCTCCCCTCCTCCCACCCCTCTCAACAAGCCAAAACAAAAGACTATTTTTGCTACTGGGTTATTTACATTTAAGTCAAGACCACGAGGGTACTTTTTCTGGGACATGAACATTTTAATAATAAGGGGTGATTAGAATCCAGGAGGGAACTGGTCCCCGCCCATGACTGGCAGATAGGTTTAGGAGCTGGCTATGGATACCATCTCCTGCCACACCCCCTTTGCTTGTGTTTTTATCTAGGACCTTAATGGTTTTCTAGGCAACTGACCAACCCTTCAACAGGGAGGGGCTTGCTAATATTCTGCTTTCTATTAATCCATTAATGCGCTACAGGAATGAGTCATGAAGTGGCCCTTAAGGGTGCAGACAGAAGTGACAATTTTCACCTGATCTGGCCACAGGAAGTAGTTTATAGCTGTGACCAAACAAGCGCATGGCTGCAGACAGCTTAAAAATAGCTGATCGGGTGAAAACCTGACCCCTCATTGCATAAGGGATCAGATAAAGACATTTCAAAATTAACATCTGCTGTAACCTTTGCCTGCCCAGCTCCCAGACTGTCACTGTTTTTAGAATGGGAGGGGAAAGGGAGTGGAGGGAGTTCAGTCTGGGGATTTTTCAGCCCCACCTTGGAGGGTGGGGTCAGGTGGGTGGGCTCCAATTCACCCACCCCATCCTTCAGCACCAGCTGGGGAACCCCAAAAACAAACCCCCTCCACTGCCTTCCCCCCCCCTCCCATTCTGAAAACAGCAAGTACTGGCACAGAGCCATGGTCGTTGCTATAGGAACCTGGCTGCAGATTCCCAGTGAGCAATTAGATTCCTCTCCCCCTGGAACCAACACTGAACTTTGGTTTGGTCTGGGGTAAGGTTGTAACTCAGAATGGTTTGCAAAAAACATTCTGAGTACACTTCTGTCTGACTAGGTGCTTGTCAGCTGCTGGGGAAATCACATACAACAAGCATCTGATCACTATGAAGGACACGTACCCACTAAGAGTGCTGGTGCACCTCCTGACAGCCAGCATTCCTGGGCAGGGGTCCAGGCAAGACTGCTGGTGCGCCCCAGAAAGCACCAGCTGGGGAGCAGGGGCGCCAGGAGAAGCAACCCCCGCAGTCCCCCCATGGCTAATCGCACCCACCCAGAAGTGCCAGCGGTGTGCCACTGCCCCTAGTCACGCTATGCTTTAGACCACACATGTAACATGGAACCCTGCAAAATGAAACAAGACAAAAAAGTATCTGCTTCCTCCCGGGTCACACTTTAGCCATTTTTAGCACATTTTATCAGGTGCGTACATCTATATATTCACCTTTTAAAACATTTCAAAGGTGTTTGAAACATTACAAAAGTTATTTCTATCCACAGGCTAGGTCCTCTCCCTGTCAGAGATGGAAGAGGTTTTGTGCTGTCCTATTGGCAAACTTAGCTTTCACCTACATCTATTTCCATTTATGGACTCCATATGAAGACCACCTCATCAAGACTGGCAGCTCAGGCAGTTTAATGTGACTCTTTATATGAGTAAAAAAAAAGAAAGGAAGTTTTTTTTACCACCCTGCCTGCCATCTGACACCTCCAGGAAAGGAATTCTACCTGATCAACACATCAAAGAGCTACCCAACATAGCTCACAAAGACACTCTCATGGGCCTAGTTCAGGGGTAGGCAACATTTTTTGGCTGGAGTGCCAAAAAACACCATAATGTCTACCTCAGAAGGTGCCGGAGTGCCAACATGGCAGAAAAACAAAATGAGGGCAAGGGGTACATTTTCA
>NW_017729002.1:14352851-14364581 GCF_001723915.1 Gavialis gangeticus
GCTGCTGGAGTCCAGGCTGCTCCGAGCAGGGCTCGCAGCGTCCCAGCTGCCTGCTGGGAGCAGCCTGGGATCCCGGCTGGCAGCAGCTTCCCACCGGCATATGCAGGCATGCCTCAGAGTGGGCGGTAAGGTTGGAGCTTGAGGGAGTGCAGCCCTGGTCTCTCCCCTGCTCCCAGCACAGAGGTGATGAGCCCGGCACAGCTGTTTGTAGACAGCCTGCTGCTGGAGCCCGGGCTGGCTACAAACAGCTGCGCCAGGCTCATCACCTCCATGCTGGGAGCGAGAGAGAGACCAGGGCTGTGCTGGCTCAGGCCCTGCCCCCACCACCCGCTCCGAGGCGCGCCTGCACGCACCAGGGAGGTGCTGATGCAGGAGCCTGGCACAGCTGTTTGGAGCCTCCTGGCTGCAGCTGGCCCCGGCTCTGAGGAGCTGCTGCCAGCCAGGATCCCAGGCTGCTCCCAGCAGGCAGCTGGGATGCTGCAAGCCCTGCTCAGAGCAGCCCAGGTTCCGTCGCTGGCAGCAGCTTCCCAGAGCTGGGGCTGGTCATGGCATGCCAAGCAAAATGGCCTCATGTACCACACTTGCCACGCATGCCAGGGGTTGCTGACCCCTGACCTAGAGGGACAGCTTTCCATCTTCAGCTCCCTCTGTGCAAAAATGAAGTTTATTTCCTACCTATAGACACTTTTAACCATTTTATACCATCTACACTTTTCCCAGAGCCTCATGAAGGGACTTTGATCCTGAAAGCTTGCAGTAAATGACAATTTTCTTGCCATTTTCCAGTTGGTCTAATAAAAGGTATCAATTTGGAACCAAGAGTTCAAGTTTGTTGTAACTCTCTATATGATGCTTTTAAATTCCACCTCTGCATGGCTGAATGTATGATCAAAGACAGTGGAAAGCCAGAATCTGCAAGTGACCCCAGGACAAGTGAGAGAAGAAAAGAGGAGGAGGAACTAAATGGAACTAAAAGTACACATACCTAAAGTTCTGTATCATACTGAAATCACTGCATATATGCTCACCCTGTTTAATTTAGTAATGAGATACTAACTGGTACTTCAAAACAGTTCGCATTAAAGTGCTATCTAGACCTACTGCTGTAACATCTTTAACAATGTTTTTATCTTGGGTTTGATTAAAAGAAAATATCTACCCTTTTAGTTAAAGGATAGTTCACAAAAGTAGTTCACAAAGTTGCTATATTTCAGACCAGACTGTAAGGTATCTGGGCATGAATCAAGTGGGCTTATCACTTAGTACATTTTACGCAAAAACCACAATATAAACAAACTACTAGAGAGGGGAAATCAGTATTTTCTAGTTTTCCCGGACCAATTCCTTTCCTTTTCTTGGTAAGGAGCATTTCTGTGGCATGTCCTGTGACTTTAAATGTAGCAGCTTTTTCAGGATAAAGCAATAAAAAGTTAAGATTTTCTTCTTCTGAAATACTGGGTGTGTTTTATAGCATGTCTGGATACTACTCTCCACTGGTGGAAACTCTTACTTAACTCATCCTTTCCTTTCAGTCTATTGTGTTAGCGTGTCTAAAAGAATAGTCTTTGTCCACACTGCTTCCCTAGAGCCTGGGAGTGCCACCAAGAATTCCTTACTACTCAAGAGCAGCAAATCCTGGAAACAAGGCAATGTAGCCATCAGAATGGCCCTAAGCAAGACCTAGTACTCTGCTTCTCTCTCAGGCATGCTTATTGAGACATGCTCACAGCTACTCTAAGGAATCTATATTGCCTCAGTTCCGGTGTTTAACATAAGTGAACAGCAGACTATGCTTTTCAAGTTCAGCAAGAAGTGGGAAACGTGACTGAGGAGATCAAAATCCCTGACAAAAGCAGTCAGACCTTTCACACCATAACAGACGTTTCATAAAGGACTATAGAAACTACTATGAAATCAAAGAACTTTTCAAGGTATAACTGAATGACCTTGCAGTTCACCTTACCAGGCAGGGAAATAAAATTCTATGCTTAATAAACCTGCTTATATTAGAAGCATCATTTCAGTGGAAGTTTGGGAACCAAATTACTTCAGGGCTAAGTAAAAGCACAAGCCTTGCAAGCCACCTCTGACTGTCATTGAAAGATTGGCATGGAGACTTGCAACATAACTTCAAAGTACCATGTCATTCTTGCAACCTCATTCTATTTCTCCCGTCCTTCACCACACAGGAGCCATCTCCCTGGTTTAAACCAATCCTTGAAACATGAAGTAGGCACTTTTAAAAGATAAGGCCAACTAAGGCACCAATCCTGGAGTTCTGCCTGTTCATCTGGACAGGGCCTCTATGACCTTCCCTGCTTCACTCTTTCCCAGTGTGCCTCCCTCTGTATTGGAGAAGGAGGAGAAGTTTCAGGTGGAGTTACTTGAGGCAGGGTTCCTTCCTATCACTTGCAATGACTCATCTATTTGAAGCTCACTCATTTCCTTTGAACCATGAAAGAATGTCTTCATTGTCACATCTGCTTTAAAAACATTCCTGGTCAGCTGGTTTCATTCTTTAAGCCAACAAAGACTAGAAGAGCTGCATAGTCAATTGCATGCTTTGTCCCCAGGAAACTGCCTTCCAGTACTCTCTTATCAGCTGATGCTGTAAGAAGGCATGATCAGCCTTTCTGACTGAGTCATCTTGGAAAGCAGGAGGAAATATTCTTCTTTGGTTTAGTTTACTACTCCTTTCCTTAGTATTTTCCTTGATATTCTCCTTGAGACAGTTACAAGCAAAATGCTGTGAAGAAAAGAAATCTCTGTCTGTAGCATTTGTTGATCTCACCAAAGCTTTTGATCTCATCAGCAGAGATGGTTTATTCCAAATACTGAAGATGACTGTCTCCCCTCCTAAGCTCCTGAGCATCATCAAGTCCTTCCACATAGCTTTGCGTGACATGGTGCAGTTTGATGGGTCACACTCAGAAGAATTTGAATTCAAGAGTGGTATCAAACAGGGCTGTGCCCTAGCTCTGACATTTTTGGGGATGTTCTTTGCTGTCCTATTCAAATATACATTCAGTGGCTGTTCAGAAGGAGCATACCTTCATACCAGATCTGATGGGAAACGCTTTACCTTCCTCACCTCAAAGTGAAAATGAAAACCTGAGAAGTTCTTATCCGTGAAACGCTCTTTGCCAATGACACAGCAATTGTTAGTCATCGAGTAGGTCTACACAAGATGCTAACCGCAGTAGCCTAATTTTACTGTGCAGTAGTGTGCAGGACAAAAATGGTGTTAATTAAGCCACTGACACTTTAGTTAGTGTCACTAAAAACCCATGTGCTGGCACCAGTTACTGCACATTGATTTAGTACTTGGTTATATAAAAGTACTAAACTTAATGTGCAGTAACTACAGCACATTAACGAATGTGTAGACACACTCTTTTAGAAGCAGGACTGAAAAGTCTTGTGGATCACCTTTCTCATGCTTGTGACAATTTTGGTCTGGCCATTAGTTTAAAGAAGCCAGTACTCATGGCTCAACAAGTTGGCTGCCCTCCTGAAGTTAGAATAAATGACGAAAACCTGGAAGTGGTTGAAAAATTCACTTGGGCTCCATCATTTTGCAAAATCTTGGCTTCGAAGCCAATATTAACACTCACATTGGAAAGGCAAGCAACGCCACGGATAAACTTCAAAAGAGAGTTTGGGAAAACAGAACACTTACTCTGTTGACAAAGACAGTTTCATAGTTGGTAGGGTCAGAAGGAACCTAAGCACGTCATCAAGTCCGAACCCCTGCCATGGGCAGGAAAGAATGCCGGGGTCAAATGACCCCAGCTAGGTGATTGTCTAGCCTCCTTATGAAGATCCCCTGGGATGTTTGTCTACAGATGTCTGTCCCCAGGGATGGTTGTCCACAGCACATGACTACTTAGCGCTCTATTTTATGGCAGCAAAACATGGACTCCCTGTGTTAAAAAAGAAAGAAAACTGAATAGTTTTTATCTTCAATGTCTCCTCCGTAACCTGGGCTTAACATGGCATGCCACATTCTCTAACTTTGCTGTTCTGGGCCAAGATACCCAGTATGTTCATGCTCTTGAGAAAGCGACACGTCCATTGGTTAGGACACGCAAATCATATGAGTGATGGCTGAAACCCCAAGGACATACTCTATGGTGAGCTGGCCACTGGCAAATGTCAACTTGGACAGCCCAAACTCTGTTTTGTTGATGTCTACAAGAAAAACTTTTGTGCACTGCACATCAGTGGCCAACACTGTGAGTCAATCGCTTCAAACAGCTGCAAGTGGAAAGCCGCTGTGAAGCAGAGCCTATGTCATTCCAAAATGGAGAGGGTCAATGATGAGCTAGAGAAGAGGTGTCAGAGGCAAGCAAGACAAAATGGTACTCAGCATGCCAGTGCAAACTCAACTGGAGTTTGTAGGTGCAACTTGCCAGAGGGTCTGCTTGTCACTTGTCAGACTCCTCAGCCACTCAAGGAGCTGTGGTGGTACCCAGTAACCCACCAAAGGCTCAATCTCTCTGGTCTCCTGAGACTGACGGCTGCTGCTGATGACGACTTTTCCCTGGATCGCAGTGTACGCATAAGAGGTCTAGTCAGGTGTCTAATGAATCTGCTTGTGGCTGACAAGCCCAATCCAAGAGTGACACAGCTTGTTGCAAGTTTCAAAGATCCGTGTACCTGAGTTGGAGTCCAAGTTTACAGCACAATACTTCTTTCTTTCACACTTTGCTTCTATCCTCTAGATCAAAACTGCTTCGTGTTAAGCTGTACCAAGTGCCAGATGTTCCCTCCAGATTGGACTGGATTCTGTACTTTCTACACTGATGCTGAGCAACTTTCTCCACTGATGGCAATACAGAGACTACTGAATGAGAAGCATCAGCTCCATAAGGCCTGTCTAGAAGGCAGCACTTCAACATCTAAGAAGGCAGAGTTCAACATCAAGAGGATTGTCCAACACAAACTCAGAGAGATGCAAAACTCATGGCAGAGCCACAAGGCAGCCGAGATTCAGTCCTACACAGACAGGAATGATATGAAGAACTTCTATGATGCTTTGAGGACAATCTACAGGCCACTATCATCAGCAACATCTCCAATACTGAGTGCTGATGGCACCACACTGCTCATTGACAAAGGAAAGATATTGCAAAGATGGGCAGAATGATCTCAATCAACAATCAGATATTAATGAGGCAATTCATCGACTGCCCCAGATAGACATTAACATATCTCTTGCTGATCCTCCACTGCTGACTGAGACTGTGAAAGCAATTAACCTGCAGTCAAATGGCAAAGCACCTGGAACAGATGCTATATCTGCAGAGGTCTACAAGGCCAGAGGCTTGCACATGGCTCTGAAACTAACTATACTCTTCCAGTCAATGTGGACTCAAGGAACTATACCTCAGGAGTATAAGGATGCTCCATCATTCACTTGTACAAGCAGAAAGGCAATAGACAGTCTTGCAACAACCATCGGGGCATCTTCTTGCTATCAACAGCCAGCAAAATTCTTGCCAGAATTCTGCTGAATTGCCTTGTGCAACTCATTGAACAAGGGCTCTTGCCTGAGAGTTAGTGTGGCTTCAGGAAAGGAGGCAGGACCACAGACACTGTGCCCATACCTCATCAACTTCAGGAGAAATGGCAGGAACAGAAATCCAACCTGTACATGACTTTCATTGACCTGACAAAAGCATTTCATACAATCAGTCGGGAGGGCCTTTGGAAGATCATGGCAAAATTCGGTTGTCCAGAGAAATTCATTGCAATGGTTCGGAAACTCCATAATGGCATGCTCGCTCACACTGTGGATGACAGAGTCATCAGAACCATCCCCAGTCACCAGCAGAATCAAGCAGGGCTGTGTGCTGGCCCCAACCCTCTTCAGTATGATGCTCTCTGCCATGCACAGATGCCTTTCATGACTGTGACACTAGGATTGACATCAGATACCAGACTGATGGCAAGCTCTTCAATTTGAGGAGACTACAGGTGAAGATGAAGTTACAGGAAGTGACTGATTGTGATCTTCTGTCTGCTGATGACTGTTCCCTGAATATAAATCTGAGTCTGACATGCAGCAAAGTATGAACCATTTCTCTTCAGCTTGTGACAACTTTGGTCTCACAATCAACAATAAGAAGACCAAAGCAATGAACCAGCCTGCAACCAGAAAGCCTTATGTAGAGCCTGCCCATCACAGTGAATAGCCAAACCCTCCAGGCAGTTGACCTATCTTGGCAGTACACTGACATGTGCAGTTCACATTGAAGATGAAACCAATGCCAGAATTGCCAAGGCAAGTGCTTAGGGTAACCACCCATCCCTAATTGGGTGGGACAGTCCCAGAATGGGAACCTCAAGTCCTGGTCCTAGACTGCATAACTCCGGGACAGCCTTTGTCCTGGATTTGCACCACTGTGCAGAGATCCATGGGAAATGGCAGGTTTCCCCTTGCAAGCTGGCAGCATTCCACCCTACAAGGGGCTGCCGGGAGCAGGACACAGGAGGTGCCATGTCCATATGTGTGCCTGCACACATGCATGTGGCCTAGAATACAGCCAGAAAGCGTGGAGAATGGGGACAGAGAAGAGAACAGGGCATGCTGAAACTTAAAGATGGAAGCAATCTTAAGTGTTGCAAACATACTTTACTAAAATAAACTGGAAGGGAGTTAGTGATGGGGTGGGGGAGATAGAGAAAAGGTGCAGTAGAAGTGGGGCAACTTGAATCCAGTTAAAATGAAAAATTGCTTGCCCACAGTGAATCTTCCCTGTAAAATCTCTTGGGAAGATTTTCTGAGTCATGCAACGGCTTCAGGCTTACAATTAGTCTCAAGAAGACCGTAATTATATACCAAGGGTTGGCTATCACTCTGGACAGTAAATCTCTTGGCGTCATCAACAGCTTTTTCTACTTGCGTTCCATGATCAGCAGGAATCTTAACCTTCAGAGTAAACAAACAGAATTGGAGAAGTAGCTAAGAATTTTAGGCTATTACAGAAACATGTATGGAATAGCTACAGACTATCAAGGTGAAGTTGCAAATCTATACGACTTGCATGCTGTCATCCCTGCTTTATGGTTCAGAAACATGGACTATATATATGCTGGGCACAACAGGAGACTGAACAGCTTCCACATGAGATGTCTGTGCAAGAATCCTGAAAATGAAGTAGGAAGACAAAATGCCAAACACAGAGGTGCTAGAGCACACAGGACTGATATACTCAGAAACCACTGTCAAGAAAAGAAGTTTGCAATGGCTTGGCTATGCCAGGAGAATGGAAGGAGACCATATCCCCAAGAATATTTTGTACAGTGAAATTCAATACAGCTCTAAAAAGCAGGGTAGCCCTTTAGGGCAGCATCATGACATGCAACAATGATATGACGTTATTCAACATCAATGTAAAAAGCTGTTCAACCTAAGTGTTGTTGTTCATCCTTTGAATTTGAAGATGACCATGACACCAACGGTTGGCTTGGTTTCTGTTAGCATGTGAGTGGCTGATAAGACCAATTTGTGCTTTGAACTGTCTGTGGCACATTGAGCAAGAGATGCCACTTTAGGTTACTTGATTAACAGACTTGTTGCTGTTGCCAGATTTATGCTGTTTGCACTTCTGCTCTGCCTCAGCAGCTCTTCTCCAGTCATAGATTGTAGCTCCAGTATGGATGAGGCTTCACTAACCATCATGAGTGAGATCATGAGTAAGATCTTCTCAAGGCTTTGGGTCAATGGAGAAACATTTCAAGGATGACTTGAGGGAGTCCTTGAACCCTCTTTTAGCTCACTGCAGAAGATCTTTGGCAGTTGCTCATCTGACATCCAGGTGAAATGGCCTACCCATCTCATGTGTGATTTCATCAGCAGAGTGTGGATGCTTGGAATGCCTGCCTGTGAGAGAACCTCAGTGTCTTGCCATCTTATCATCAGTTTCCTCAGATAGCCCATGTGAAACTGGTTCAGCTTCATAGCATGGCTAGGGTGACCTTTCAAAACAGAAAGGTGGGACACATGCCTGACTCCAGCACCCCTCCCTCCCCCCGCTGGCAACATGGCTGGAACAGAGCCGAGTGGAGTGAGACTGGATGTGGGCTGCCCGCTGCAAGCTTGGGGCTCCCTGCCCTGCTGCTTTTCCCTGGCGAGCCCTGAACTGGTCACATGCCCCCTGCCCACCCAGCAGCAGTGGGGGGAACAACACTGTGCTGCCACCACCCTTTCTGCTGCTGGGCAGGCAGGGGGCACAACTCCCATGGGGCTCCTAGGGGAAAGGCAGCAGAGTGGGAAGCCCCAAGCCTGCAGCCCACACCTGCATCTGCCCCTGCCCTGTGCACAAATCTGGGGAGGGCACATGCCCTTCGCCCCCTGGACAAGCCACCCATGGCCCTGTCCTGCTCCATGCCCTGAGCCCATGCACTGCCCTGGCTGAGCAGCTCCCCCTGCCCCACTCTCTCCCTCACCATGGGAGCCTCAATCTGTCCCCTCTCCCATCTCCCCCTATGCCCCTTCCCCCCCACACAGATGTATCTGCAGGAAGATGCTCTCCATGCTTTCCCAACTAATTGCATGTGTGCAGGCACACACATACACATGGTACCTTCTGAGTTTCATTCCCAGCAGCCCCTTGTAGGCTGGAATGCTGCCAGCCTGCAAGGGGAGATGCGCCATTTCCCATGGATCCCTGCACAACACTGTGAATCGGGGACAAATGCTGTCCCTGAGTCATACAGCCCGGGACCAGGACTTGAGGTTCCCATTCCAGGACTGTTCTGCCCTCTATGAAATCTATGAAATCTCTTTGGCACAGGTGATCACCCTAAACATGGCATCTGTACGCCATCCAGGTTTTGCATGTATATATCAAGACTAGCAACACAATGGACTTGTAGACTTTCAGTTTTGTTTGTTGACTGATGCCTCTGTGCTCCCACACATTTGCACACAGTCCGCATTTGCCTTGGTAATTCTGGCATTGGTTTCATCATCAGCCTCCCTACTGCTGCATGAGAGGCTGCAGATCCAGCTGTCCAGCACATATGAGACACTGCAAGAAAGAGGTTGGAACAATATACTGCTTTGTATTTATTAACAAATAGCACAGAACAGCTGTTTTCACTTTCCTTTGGAGAAAAACTCAGACAATCAGAGGCCAGATCTCAGCCCTTGTGTTCTACAACAGCCAAATCAAACCATTCAATATTCTCTTCTTTCTTGGAAACACAGGGGCATTTGTAAAGTCCTTTAAAACACTGTGTTTCAGAAGTTATGTTCCTTTGATTAGAGCCCCTAGGGCTGCTGTTTTTCTCATGGCAAATGTGAAGAAAAATGTTAAGACAACAAGGGCAGGGAATATGCAGTCCAACCTTAGTGTTAGCATGCATACTCTTTTGTTTTCTTAACATCATACCTACAAGAATACACCTCTCCTCATTCTAAACTGGATTAGTCTAAGCCAACATCTGACATGATATGACAGACTTTTGCTGTAATATTTCTATGCAAACTATGTTTATATTACAATACATTTGTGTCCCTCAGTTTTCCCCCTGGCTATCTACATATGAGGGAAAGAATGGGAAACCAAATACTAGTTCCTTTGAGTCAGGGTCAGGGAAAACCAGAGTGAGTATGAGAGACCAAAGGGTCAGGATTTCATATGTACATACTTTCCACAATTATATTTAAAACAGAACATCTATTAGGAAAGCCTCGGTACAATAATAGGGAAGGAAAGAAAGTGGTATATTTGTAATGACCACAATAAATATCTGTATGCCAGATTGTATTAGGCTGTTTGATTGTTCACCATTATGTCCAAAAACATCATTTCCTTATTTGAGGCATACCATAGATTTCCGAGTTTGATTTTTCAAGTCACATCCATTATTCTGTAATGTACCACCTTTCAGCATCAGATGACAGACAGCTTTGGACTCTCAGATGCGGCAAAAGCACTTACCTATTATTTCCCTTTAAGGTCTTGCAAGCCATATTGTTGACCTCCAATACAAAGCAAATTCACTTGTTTGCCTCTGGACAGAAAGAAGATATCTGAGCATACCTGAGCAAGTTTCTTGTGTAAACTGATTGCACTCCATTTCATATAGCTGAGCATGGTGCCAGGACCGGGCTGCTCCACCCTGCCACTTCAGGCTGGGCTGGGCCAGTCCCCACTTCCCCCTGGGGCCAGGGCCATTTCACCTCTCCCCTTCACTGCTTCAAGCTGGGGCCAGTCCCTCCACCCCACCTCGCTTTGGGCCGGACCGTGCCGTACCTACTCTTTCCCTCCCCCTCCTCATAGATTCATAGGGGCTGGAAGGGGCCTTGCAGATCATCAGAGTGCGAAGAAAGCATTATGGACAGACAGACTAAGGCTTTTATCATATTAGAACTAGCACACTGCCCAGTAAGAATGACCAGGGAGGTAGGCAGAGACAGAGGCCTGTGTCCCTGCCCCCCACATTGGGCTGGGGCTAGGGCAAAGCTGCTCCCTGCCTCCCCACCGCCACTTTGGCACTGCTGGCCTCACCCCTCCACTCCATCCCTCCATCATGGTGGAGCTCAGGCCCCGCAGTCCCCACTGTCATGATAGTGCTCCATCATGTGTCACTGTCTGTCCAGAGCACTTTGATTAGCTGCTGAGGCAACCAACCAGCGTGCGAATGAAGCGTTACAGACAGACAAACTAAGGCTTTTATAATATTAGAATTATACTGCATCGTTGTATTCATTTGCAATCCAAGACTGTTTCCTCCTATGCATCCAGAACAATCAAAGTAGAACTGAATGTGCAAACTCAGCTTTGGCATTTGGTTATTTTTGAGGGGTTAAATGAACAATGGTAAGTGTTCTCTTCTTTTTGGAAATTAATTTATTTCCGTACAACACTACAACAAGTAGAAGTAACTTCAGGACAAGGGGTTTTCACACAGAAAACAAGAAAATTCTAACACCCAAAGCAAGACATAAAATGTTCTCCCTGATCCAGTATTTCCCAACCTGAAAAAATGAGAATTGTCTCATGAAAGTGAAACCTATCTTATTTCTCAGTAGTCACTATGTGTTAAAAATATCCTAACCTTAATGTATGTCTTTCACATACCTACTAATCCTTTGCACATAATACACCACCAGTCTTCATCCTCTGTAATAGTGAGGGCCAACCTTTTTTGGCAAGTGTGCCACAAAATAAACCTTCACCTCTCTAAGTGCCACTCCAGTCCCCTTCCCAACTGATCTGTTGTTCTGCTTTTTGTTCCCTGCTCCCTCCCCAGTCTGCTACATGCCACACAGAGACTGCCTGTGCCACAGGTTGACTACCCCCACTTTGTCATGTGCTGAATAAATGATGAAATAGTTTAACAGAGTGACTTTTAGAGCATCATCTGAGGTCCTGAGTCAGCACCTACTCAAACAAAAGGGGCAGTTCATAATACCACTCCAGTCACAATTTCAAGGTTATCCTTGTTCCCAAAATAGCTAGACTTTTATTTAATTAAAGCCAGGATTCTGTAGAACAAAAACTAGTTTCTTCCTCATGCCAATCTTGTTTTTCAGGATGCCTACTAGGTGACTGTGGCATCGATGCCTACACAGTCAGATGGATTGCAGATTGGCTGAGGGGTCGCACTCAGAGGGTGGTGGTGGATGGGTCATATTCGACCTGGGGCGAGGTGGGTAGTGGAGTCCCCCAGGGCTCAGTCCTGGGGCCTGCGCTGTTCAATTTCTTCATCAGC
>NW_017729002.1:14365031-14382368 GCF_001723915.1 Gavialis gangeticus
GGAGGTATAGATTGGACATCCGCAAGAACTACTTCACAGTTAGGGCGGCTAGGAGCTGGAACCAACTTCCAAGGGAAGTGGTGCTGGCCCCTACCCTGGGGGTCTTTAAGAAGAGGCTGGATGCCTACCTGGCTGGACTCATTTGAGTCCCGTTTCTCTTTTTGGGGTTTTTTTGTTGTTCTCCCACCCTGGCGGGGGGTCGGGCTAGAAGATCTACTAGGTCCCTTCCGACCCTTAATCTATGAATCTATGAATCTATGAAATGTGCTCTACATCTTGCAAAACTGAGATAGGACTGAGACATGCAAACAAAAAGTAACACTAAGAATAACAATAGCTTCTGAAGTTACAGTAGCAAGAATAAAACTGAAAAAGCTAATAATTTTTTAGGATGCAGACGGGTCAACAACTATAATTGGTAAGAAATGTCATAAGTACAATTCCTTTCTGCCTCTCTCTCAAGTAGGTGGGGTTTTCCATTAATTCAGACAAGAGAACTGACTAGACTTAGTGCTAGTACACCTTGAGCACCACCTCACATAAACTTATAATTGTAACAAACTCTCCTTTTGTAATATGACTGGCTACACTACTGGATTATTCTTTAGAAATATGGACAGTCACCAAATGTCAAACATACAGCATGTTCATGGAGATGGGGGGATTAATGGACAGACAAAAAAACATTTAATGATGTTTTTCTACATGTACAATTTACAGCAATAACAACTACTTAGCCTTGATTACTGCCATAGATTTTGCTGTCTGGGTGCTCCCAGCCTTTTAATAATCCTCAGAATATTGCTCAAACCTCAATTGTTATTGCTCATGCAAGCAGTAAAACTAAATCTGAAATTTTTGGGCATGAAAACATTATACTATACTCAGCACAGAGTCAAAAGAAACGTATGTTTAACATTAGTAAATTCGTTCAGGATCATATAGAAGGCTAAGCAAACAGTCTGCTTTTAATTCCAGACTGAAAATCTAAATCAGCTGGAATATGTAATAATAGATCTCAATCTTTTTGTTTTTCAGAAAGCTAAATTCCATGTATGTATCATAGATAAGTAGGGACGAAGACAACTTCTACATAGGAAACAGATTTTTTTTGCACAGTAGCTATATAACAATTCTGAAGTTCCTGACAGGATATTCTAAAGGTAACCTCTATTGCTGCTCCCTGTAGCTGGCAATCGTGAGGTGTCCCAACACAGCTATCACATGCCCTCCTCTAACTTACCTCCTGAATGGGTGGAGCCAGTGGATTCTTGAATTCTGATAATGAAACTGGGAGTGAGAACTTGGAAAGCACAGATGGCAAGTCATGGCCAGGAAACTGACAGGAAAATCTATCTGCTAAAGGAGAATATCTGGAAAAGATGCATGAGAAAAAATAGTTTATGTGCTGCTGATAAATAAAATTGGCATAAATTTGCAAGAACTGACTCATTACAGAAGAAGCGCTAATTTCAACATTAAAAATATTTATGTTCCTTGTAAACAGTAAAGCACTCCATTATAGTTTATAGCAGGGGTTGTCAACCTTTTTTAATAAGTGTACCCTCAGCAGCTGGACACGGGGGAAAGGGGGGCAACACAAGGCTGGACACAAAGCGACGTCAGCACGGGGTGGTACGTGTACCCCTGGTTGACAACCCCTGGTTTATGGCATCTAGTATTCTGACGAAATAATAGGAAAAATAAACACATTAATGTTGGTATTTTGTTCTGCCACAGAAAACTTCTTTTTATTTTAATCAAAGGAGTTTTGACCACCACTTTATTTTCCTATGATCTATATTTACAGATTTAAACAAAAAACAAAGCAATATTTCATTTCACAATCTCTACATACAGAAGACCAAAGCATCTCATATGTGGGCAGCTCTAGGATTTAGAAAAGGAGTGGCACATCTTCACATATAACACAACACATGAAAGCTATTGTGTCATTAGTCATGCAATCATTATAGTTAAATGCCCATCTAGCCTTAAGTGCTTTGACAGTGCCTCACTGTCAATCATTGCTATACCTGAGTTAATATTACCACATATGAGTTAAGGTTTTTAGCTTGGGCTCTGAAATGAGAGATGTGGTATAGTAGGGGGTGCTACTATGCAGAGCCACCCAAATCACTGTGCCAGGCCCAAAACCTCACTTCGAGTCTCCCCCAGGGAGCCTATCAAAATCAGGTAGCCACTACCATACAGAACTTAGCAACATGTCTGCTGGCTTTTTTTCACTGTTCCAATACTGTTTTGATTTCACGCAGTTCTTTCTTGGACAGACACTCATTAACCAACCAAGTACACTACATTTAAAAAATGTGCCTGCCTATAAAACAATTTAAAGGTAACTACACTGTTCTGAGTTCTTAAAACTGGTTATCCATGGGGGGATTTTATAAGTATGCAAATGTAAACCAAGAACAGGCTGATCAACGCCTCTACTCTTTCTCTATATCCTGAGCAGCTCTTCAGAGCTGCTGGCATTTAGGCAACAGGTGCAATCTGCATACTATACAATCTCAACAAATTCACAAATGGAGATCATATTTTCATTTTATAAAGCAAGCTCAGCATAGGAAGTCGTAGTCTCTACTTACAGACAAACACTGGCATTGGGGGACAGCATATAGACATTGTTTTCACACAGTGGATAGATGATAATTGCTTTTCCCCAGTAAACAAGATGTGCAGCAAGCTGGAAAACCTGCAAGAAAAGTCCAGAAGTAGAAGAGCAAGCAAAAATTATCTAACTCTCAGCAAGAGTCTGGCTGAACAAAAGAAAGCCAGTACCGCACCATCACTTAATGTAATTGATTAATTTCCATAAATTGGCTTCACATTTCTAAGGCCCCCTGTACACATGCAGGTAAAGGCACAATAGGATCTAATGCGCGATCCACACAATCACACCTCCTGCTATGCCACATATGCTGATTTGGGATTGTGTATTAGGTCCCACCATGCCAGTGCACGAGGAGCCTGATCCTGGGCTGTCCCTGCCCTGGCAAGAAGCAGGCTTGCATGACTGGGAGTCTCCTCTGCTGGTAAGGCTCCAAGTCATGGGGGTGCCCCATGCACCCCTGCAGCTGAGAGGCTATGGGGCACTGCCAGGACCCAGCATCCACAACTGCCCTCATGCAGCTAGGGCCAGAAGTCCCCGCAGCTGTAGGACTCTTGGCCCTCGCTGCACCCCACATGCAGCCAGGGCTGAGAGTCCCATAAGCTACGGGACTCTCAGCTCCGGCAGCCACAAGGGACTGCCGTGATCTCTCGGCCACTGTGATCTCCCAGCCCTGGAAAGGTGTATTGTGCATCACAGCGGCTAGGAGGCATCAACAGCTGTTATCTACCTGCCTACACAAGTAGAGGGACTGCCTACACATACAAATGAAAGCTAGATAAAAAACAAGTTAATACACATTTTCGAGCAATAACTTTATAGCTGGGTTGACCTTTTTAAGGCATCATAGTTAATTTGCACATGTAGTCAATCTAAATATACTGTGCAATTAACCAGGTAATTGCATAATATAGATAACATGTAGAGGAGACCTCTGTAAATGTTATGTTTCCTCAAAGAAATTTCTTTGGACTGCATAACTAGAGGATTAGTTTCTTTTATACTGCAACCACCAAAGAACCCTGTAGAAAATGCATTACTCAATGAGAAAAACAGTTGCTTCCAATGCCAGGCACTGGGGCATCTCCACCAGGAGTGCCCTATGAGCCAGCAGGAGGAACAGTGAACCACCTCTGCAGGAAGAGGTGCCATCAATACCAGCACTCCTACAACCCCAATCCCAGCCCACAGCTCCTCCTCCCTACCTCCCTCCCCCACTGCTTCCCCCCCACAAACTTGAAGGACCTTGCAACTCCAGAGGGATTTCCTGGAGATGGAGAGGCACCTTGCCACTAACCCAGAAAAGCCATCCACTTCCAGAGAGTGTCAAAAGAGGTGGAAAAGAGAGCTCTGAGCTCTAGACAATCACTGTGCCTGTGGTTTGTCTGGTTGCGGATGCAGCTCCTCTAAGAGTCAGATTGACTCATTTATTTTATGTCCTAGAGAAGAGAGGTGCCAAGTACATCACTTGCTTCCTGGCAGAGGATGGCACCCTCCTCACTGATCCCAGCAACCTATGAGAAAGGGTCCCTTCTATGAAGGGAACTTCTATGAAGTTCTCTTCTCACCTGATCTGATCAATGCCAAAACCCATAAGGTCCTGCCACAAGTCAGCACGGGCAACCAGAACCAGATGAAGGATCATCTTATTCTTGCCAAGTTGCAGAAGCCCATCCACCAACAAAGCTCCAGACATCGACAGGATGACAGCAGAATTTTACTGTGTTTTCTAGAATGTCCTCAGCTCAGACCTCACCATGGTCCAGGTTGAGTACAAAGGGAAAGGGGAGTTCCACCTGTAGGGCAGAAAGGTCATGCTGACCCTGCTGCCCAAAAGAAGGGAGCCCAGGAACTTGATGAACTGATGCCCAGTCTTGCTCCTCTGCACAGACTACAAGGTCATAGCTAAAGTCACCTCGTTGATGCTGAAGCCCATGCTGAAAGACATGATCCACTGACCAAACATACACAGTTCTAGAGCACACCATTTTCAATAAATTATATCTCATCTGGGAGTTCCACAACCTCACCTGCAGGGAGGATATGTCATTCTCCCTCCTAACCTTCAAACAGGAGAAAGCATTTGACAGGGTGGACCACAGTTCCTGCCCAAGCCCATCTGCACATGTGCGCAGTTTATAAAGGGCCTGTCAATGGGAGAAGCCGCACTTGGCCCCCAGCTCTGGTGAGACACACATGGGCAGAAGCCCGTTGTGCCCCCATGAGCCCCAGGACCCCTCAACACAACCCTCAGGACCTCTGACAAGCCCCAACCTACCCGTAGGTAAGCAGGGGCCTGTGGTAGGTGGGACTTAGCCCAACTGCAGGGGGGCAGCTGAGAAGAGCCAAGGAGGGTCACGCCTCCCCCAAACACACACACACACCTTGGCCCAGCCCACCAGGGAGCCACACGACCGGAGCCGCCTGGCATGCGAGTCAGGGAAGGGGGGTAACTCACCTGTCCCCTTCTTCAGTGGGGGAGGGACCCCTCAGCCCCCCCAAGAGCGGCATGGTGCCGGCAGACCCTTCTGCAGATATGCAGTTTTAAAAGGGCCCACCAATGGCAAAACCTGCACTTGGCCCCTGGCTCCAGTGAGAGACACGCGAGTGGAAGCCCATTGCAGCTCCATGAGCCCTGGAACTCCCCAGTAGGACACCCAGACTACCTGAAGGTAAGCAGGCACCCGTGGTGGGTGGGACTTAGCCCAGCTGCGGGGAGGCAGTTGAGAGGAGCCGAGAGGGGTCACACTCCCCTCCCCCCGCCCAGCTCCTGCTTGACCCAGCCTCCCAGGGAGCCATGTGACCGAAGCTTCACAAAGAGGCATGCTTGTAGGCTCGATGCACGAGTTAATGCAGGAGTTCACGCAGGAGGGCACAAGGCTCTGCCAGTGAGCCCCAAAGGAAGCTTGTCACAGCAGTAGCCGAACTACCACCGGTGCAATGCAGATGGGTACACACCACACCCCAAGGATCCCCTCGGAGTATGAGACCTCCCCCTCTGGTACTTCTGAGGTCTCCACCCAGGCCAAACCTATGGTTCCAGGCTCCACACAGACAGAGCCTCTAGCTCTCGGCTGTGGGGGCTGCCTGGCACAATTCCAGGCACATGAGACTGGGAGTATGGCCACCTCCCCTTGTGAGGTTTGCTACACTTTGGAGTCTCTGAGGTGTCAGATAGTGGAGCTCCAGACCGCAGCTCAGGGACTGCGTACCATCAGGGATCAACTCCTACTGCCAGGACCTTCATCCCATCGAGGCTGAAGGTAAACCAAGGTCACTGTGCCCGCCTGGTCTCGAGAAGGTGCTCTCATGCCACTTTGGAGCCTGCTCCTGGGCTTAGCCGCTGCATTTGTTCCAGTGGTCTCAGAGAGGGCCCATAATCTCCCTGAGGGAAGCCTAGAAACTCGCCTGCCACAACATACATCTTTCTTTCAGTGGTGGGGTCCCTTCCTGTGGTCCCTCTTGGATCAGTCACACTTCCTAGTGGGTATTCATGAGGCTCCACCTCCCCTACACCCCAGCCTCTAGGACAGCCACTTGATGGTCAGATGGCTCGCCTTCTGATGTCAACTCCCGTTCTCGTCTCGTCAGCTGGACTACAGATGACCTCTCCCAGCCCTATGTGTTTTGGGGACGTTAAGCCATCCCTGCTCTACTGCAGGGTCTTTCACTATAGCTTGGCTGTCTGCCATGCTATCCTGGCCGTTCCTAACCCCAGAGCGCTGCCCGTAGCTCTGACCCTCATCTCGGGGTCCCTCTGGGCAATCCCCAAAAGTAAAAGAAAAGGAAGAAATTAACAGAAAGGACAAAGGAGTAGGGCCTTGGCCTGTCCCCACTCACTGGCCTGGCATCTGTGGCTCCTTCAGTCCCTCAGCACCATCCTCACTCCTTCCCCTCACTGCAGACCCCTCCAATGGGTCCATCCCAGGGTCCCTTGATGGTCGCCGGCGCCGCCTGTGCCCAGGGTGGGATGCACTTTTGCCAACTGCTCCCTGCATTGCTTCCACCATGGTCTTCTTGCCACCGGCTTTTATTTCGGCCGGGCCGTGTCCTGACATGACGTCATCCACTCACGCTGCTTTTAACTGGAAATAAACGTGGCTCACAAACTGCACGGGTGCTCTGCGCCCGAGCAGCTCGTCCATCTCTTCCCGGCCTAAAACAGGTAAGTTCACCCTGGCTTCAGGGCTTGTCTTGCAGGGACAGGCTGTCTCCATCCCAGGTCCTGTCGCGGGAGGGGTCTCTCATGCCCCTGTTTCCACCCCCCTGGGACAGTCACCTTCCAAGACAAGGGAGGACTTGAGGATCTCCCACCCTGTCCAGCCAGTGGCTTGGACCAATGTAGTCAAAGGCCCCAAGGCCTGCTGCTCCCCTCTGGAGCTCTGCAACAGGTATGAACCTCTTGCAGCCCCGGTAGACCCTGCAGAGCTGCCAGCTCCTGCAGGCAAGGGAGGAAAACTAACAACTACAATCCCTACTCTCCCTAAGATGAAACGCAGAGTGCTCGTTGTGGAAGACTCCCTCCTGAGGGAGCAATCTGCCACCCCAACCCCTTAGCCCGGAAGCCTGTATCCAGGACATACTGGAGAGGATCCCAGAACTTATCCAGCCCTCTGACCACTACCCTATGCTCCCTATCCATGTGGGCACGAATGACACTGCTCGGAGCAATCCCAGCCAGGTCTTAAGTGACTACAGGGCTTTGAGAGTGGGGCTTAGGGGGTTGAGAGTGCAGGTGGTCTTTTCCTCGATCTTCCTAGTTATGGGTCATGGGCTGAGGAGGGAGAGATGAAATGAGGTAGTCAACCAAAGACTGCAGTGCTGGTGTCATCATTAAAGCTTTGGCTTCCACGATCACAGTCCACTCTTTGGTAAGACAGGCAGTGGTCTGTTGGGAAGAGACGGCCTCCACCTCACTTCACTGCAGAGGAAGCTCTTTTCACCCAGAATGGCTGACCTGCTCAATCGGGCTTTAAACTAAGCCTACCGGGGAATGGGTGGACAACCACCAAAGCAAGCCCACCAGGCAACTACTGCAAAACCTGCAGGTTAGGGCATTCAAGGGAATCCACTCCTACCCCAGCCCTGGAACAGTGTCCTCCTGGGAGTGCAAAGAAGCCTAAGCTTTTAATGGGACACTTACATGTCTGTACACCAATGCCAGAAACTTGGGGAACAAACAGAAGGTCCTCCTGCTAAACAGGAATGACTATGAACTCATAGAGATAATGGAGACCTCATGGGAGTCCACCTATGACTAGGCCACAGGTATAGACAGCTATACCCTGTATAGGAAAAAGGGTGAGAGTGTAGCTCTCTATGTCAAGGAAAGCTACACGTCTGTGAAAGCTGACATTGGCACTCATGGAAGATGACTGGTGACCCTCCAAGTTAAAATACATGGGGAACATGGCACAGCGGACACAATGGTAGGAGTCAACTACAGACCTTCTAATTAGGAATGAGAGCTTGACTAGGAATTCTCCAGGGAACTGGCTGAGTATGCATGCTCTCAGTGCATGATTGTCATGGGAGCCTTCAACAACCTGGACATCTCATGTGAAGAGCACTAGGCCAAATCTGAAAGGTCACAAAACTTTCTCATGTGTGTGGACAAGCTCCACCTGACTCAAGAAGTCTATACACTAACAAGAGGTAAAGCACTGCTGGACCTGGTACTGGCCAAAGGGGATGATCTAGTCAGCAACTTAATGATCGAATAAAAGCTGGTAGTCAGTGACCATAAGCGGATCACTTTTACTATCCATCACAAAGCTGGCAAGTCAGTCAGCAATGCATAAGTCCTCAACTTTAGGAAAGCTTTCTTTGATAAGCTCAGGAGGTTTGTTGTCAAGGCCCTAAGGGGCCATGACTCAACAGGGAGGGGAGTTCAAGATGAGTGACTGCTCCTTAAGGGAGCGATCCTGAAAGCACAAGGGATGTTGATCCCATCTCGAAGGAAAGGTAGCAAAAGGGTACAGCAACCCCCTTGGCTCAGCAAGGAACTTATGGACCTCCTACATCTAAAAAGAGAGGCTTATAAAGGATGGAAGACAAGAATCACCACTAAGGAGGACTATTCTGCACTGGTCCATAACTGTAGGAAGCAAACCTGGAAAGCCAAGGCTGCAACTGAACTCTAAATGGCTACACATATCAAGGACAAGAAAAAGTCCTTTTTCATATATGTGGGGAATCAGAAGAAAAGCAAGGGTAACAACGGATCCCTGCTAAGCCAAATGGGACAACTGACAACCAACATCCAGGAAAAAGTCAATCTACTTAATGGGTACTTTGTGTCGGTTTCTCACCGACCCAAAGGGACCACCCTGCCTAACATGATGTGGGCCAGCCAGGGTCAGGGTGAATTTATACCCAACATTGGTGTAGACCTTGTAAAGGAACACCTTGAGAGGCTGGACACTTTCAAATCAGCTGCTCCTGACATTTTGCACCCCAGAGTACTTAAGGAGCTGGCAGGCATCATAGCTCAGCCACTGGCAAGTGTATTTGAGAACTCATGGCGCTCAGGTGAATTACCTGAAGACTGGAAGAAGGCCAATGTGGTGCCTATCTTCAAGAAAGGGAGGAAAGTAGATCTGGGGAACTACAGGCTAATCAGCTTGATCTCAATCCCTGGAAAACTTTTGGAAAAATTATCAAACAGACCATTCTTGACAAACTGGCTGATGGCAACATCCTAAGGGACAGCCACCACAGGTTTGTTCTGGGTAGGTCTTGCCTGACTAATCCCATTTCCTTCTATGACCAGGTGACATATCACCTGGACAAGGGAGAAGAGCTTATGGAGAGAGGCTAAGAGCCATGGGACTCTTCAGCCTGGAAAAGCGCAGGCTCAGAGGTGACCTGGTAGCAACCTATAAGTATAGAAGGGGTGTGCATCAGGATCTGGGGGAACGCCTGGTCACCAGAGTGCCCAAGGGAATTCAAGGTCCAATGGTCACAGACTCCTCCAAGACTGTTTTAGCCTGGACATAATGAAAAGCTTCTTTACTGTCTGAGCCCCCAAGACCTGCAATAGACTCCCTCCAGATGTGGTGCAAGCACCTACTCTGGACTCTTTTAAGAAATGTTTGGACACTTATCTTGCTGGGATCCTTTGGCCCTAGCTGACTTCCTGCCCTGGGACAGGGGGCTAGACTCGATGATCATCCAGGGTCCCTTCCAGCCCTAATGTCTATGAAATCTATTAAATCATTACCAGCCAATGACTGCCGATCTGAAAGCCATGAGAGGCACTGGCTGCAGCAGCAGCTCGGGCTCTGGTTGCAAAGCAACCTGCCCCACCCTGCCCCCAGCCCCAAGGTAGGGGACCCTGGAGACCAGAAGCTTCTGCCTAGCAGAGGCTTCTGCCTGGTGAGCCTGTGAGTGTTCCCCAGCCCTCCCTCCACACGAGAGTGGAATTCAGGTAAGAAGGTTCCCAGGGATTCCTGTTGGGAGAAAGTTGGGGGAAGGCAGGGGAGGGAGGGAAACATGTGAGATTGCCCCACTCTGTGCCGCATGTGCGGATCCTGGGACTCTGGCCAGCCAAGCCCTGGTAAGTGCCACTACATGTGGCTCCTGGACTCTGGCCAGAAGCTGAACACCATTGGGCCAGGCCAGCTCTGTGCCTCTACGTGCACCTCCCCATTGCAGTGCCCTGAGCTCCATGTGGAGGCACAGAACCACACCCCATGTAGGCAGTGCCTGCCTGAGCCCCTGCACCCTGCAGTGAGGGAGGAGTGGAGCTGGAGCTGGGACTGGGGCAGGCACTGCCCAGCTGGGGTGGGCTGGGCACAGAGTGGAATCACGGCTTGTCCGGGGGCGTGGGGCAGAGGGGGCATACATAATTGCCACATTATCGGCCACATCAGGCCAATTTTTGATACACTCAAAATTTTTTATAATCAGTGCTGATGTGATGTCAGATGAAGGTATCAGTGCACCTCTATAGTTAAATGACATAATTAGAAGTTTAAATGGATAATTTTAAGTTATATTTTCATCCCTAATATCACCACTGCACAAAAAAATATAAATTTAGAAATAAGCATGTCAAAGATGAGGAAGGTAGACACTGAATGCCAAATATTCAAAGAGTGGACTTCTAAATTTTTCTTTTTTTTAACCAGCGTGGGTGGAAAAGCCATGTGCTTAATTTGCAAAGAGAAAGTGTGGCAGTGTTCAAAGAATACAATTTAAACTGGAATTTTGAAAACAAGCATGCATCGAAATACAAGAAATTGTCTGCCAAAGAAAAAGAAACAAAGCCAAGGAGATGGTTGCTGGAATGCAGAAAGAGCAAAGTTTTTTCACAGAAGTACTGGTGGCACAGGATGGAATTATGAGAATGAGTTATGTGTTTGCCCACAAAATCACCAAGAAGAGCAAACCATTCTGTGAAAGAGAATTTGTAAAGGAATGTATGGTTAAGTCTGCTGCAATTTTGCACCCAGACAAGAAAAAGTAGTTTGAGAACATTTGCTTGTCAAAGCAAACTATTGTGAGACATGTTGAGGATATCTCTAAGAATCTGAACCAGCAGTTGCAAAGTAAGGTAAATGATCTCTCATATTTTGCACTGGCACTTGACGAGAGTTGTGATGTCAAAGACACAACCCAGTTCCTGATTTTCATTCAAGGAATCACTGAAAATTTTGACCTTACAGAAGAATTGGCATCAGTGCAGTCAATGAAAGATACAAAAACTGAAAAAGATTTACTGAAGACAGTACATCAAGGCGTATCAAAATTAGAAGTGGAGTGGAAAAAAGTGGGGAGTGTGACCACCGATGGAAGCTGAAACCTGACAGGCAAACATGTTGGATTGCTGAAAAGAATTCAAGGCCAAGCTAAAGAAACAACTCCACAACAGAAAATTATTTTTCTACACTATGTTATTCATTAAGAGGTCCTCTGTAAAAGTGTTCTAAAACTAAGCCTGTCATGGACACAGTTACAAAAGTGGTCAACTACATTCAAGCAAGAAGATTATAAACCACAGACAATTTGTAATTCTGCTTGAAAAATCTGAATCTGAGCACACAGACGTTCTGTATCATACCAACCCAATATGGCTTAGTTTGGGTAATTTTTTGAAAAGAGTGTGGAAACTGAGAACCAAGAATGATTTGTTTTTGAAGATAAAAGGGAAAGATTTGAATTTCCCACAGCTGAATGATGTGAATTGGTTATGCATTCACTGTTGATATAGTGGTCTACATAAATGATCTGAATTCACAACTGCTAGGGAAGAGGCTTTTTGCTCATGAGTTGCATTCCAGTATCACGTCATTTATAATAAAGTTACTCCTTTTATCCCATCAGAGAAGAAACAAGGATTTTAGCCATTTTCCTACATTATGGGAGAGTACTGTTTATGATCAAAACCTTGAAAAATACACACTGTTACCAGTGGACTTGCATGCTGAATTTTCTCACCAATTCAAGGATTTTTCAATGATAGAAAAAACCAGTCTGTGGTCTCCTCACTTTTCCCACTTGGTTTTGACAGAGCTCCATGTGACCTCCAACTTGAGCTTATTGACCTGCAGTATGATGCACTGTTTGTAGAGCAATTCAAATCAGTGCCGCTTCCCTAGCCTTTATGCCTCTCTCAATGAACATAAGTTTCCAAGATTAAGGCTAATGCCCAGAAGATGCTTGCAGTGTTTGGGTCAATATACATATGTGAGAAGACATTTTCTATAATGAAAGTCAACAAATCAAATCTTACATTTTTGATGAGCAATGACCACCTTGCAGCAGTGCTCTGCATTGCAGCAAGAGATGATGCCTGAATGATTTTCTGGTTAACACACATTAGAGGCTTCATTATTCCCATTGAGTGAGTTCCTTTGTTTTCCTTAACCTATTTTTTAATATTGTAACAGAAACACACTTCCCCATTACTAGAGAGGTTGAGATGTTGAGGGTTTTCTTGCAGTAATACCTCTTCCAATATGCGAGGCTCCGACTCCAGACACAGAGGCAGAGGAAGGCAGGAATCCAAAAGGGAAGGAGCTCCCTGTGGAGATGGCGACTGACTTGAAGAAGCGACTCAAGAGAGATGCTCAGGCTGAAGAGACCGGCAGCATTACCCTAAGGAAACATGTCATTTCCAAGGCTTTTTGGTTTCCATTTTTGGTTGAGACTTGAAGCAAGCTGCCCCGGGTGAAGTAAACCCATAGCAGCGCATTTTTGTTTGAGAAAGGCCAGTTAAGAGAGGGAAGTGTCAGCGCAACCTGGTTTGGCAGTTACGAGCCAGTGCCATGCTACGCTGCACCTGAAGCCTGTAGTCATGAGTAGTGGGCTCAGAGCTAATAAACAGGTGCAGCTAGAACAAAAGTAGACAGGGGTGGAGGGGACCCCATCCAGACAAGGGCCAAGTAACCAAGAGCCTGTTCCTCCAATGAGATGGTCCCTAGTCAGCTTATTACGTCAAGTTGTGGCAGGCGAGACCACTGCCAGGGATGAATCGGGAGGAATGGGGCAACTAACTGGAAGAGGTTTGAGAGGTCTACCACACGGCATCTACAATTCAGGTACCATAAAGCATACATGAGTAAGACTTATTTTGAGCTATTATTCAATCGTCTCTACATACACTACTCAAATTGTTTTTAAAAATACAATTAAAATCTTTTATAGTAGACGTTTGACTTTTAGTATATGACTTGCTTTTTATCTATACTTTGTTAAAATTATTTTTTCTGAAACATTTTGTGTGTACAGTCCTTGACTCGACTGGGCTGGTACCATTCTCAGGGAGGTCCAATGCCCCTGAAACCACTACCAATTGGTTGAGGGTAATAGGGCAGGCTGTCAGAGGGATCATAACCCCTCACTACCTGATAAGATTGTGCCTATGACTCGTGGCCTAGAGGGTAGAACTTCTGGGGCCTCAGGGGCAGGCCGTGCACTGTGAGGGTAGGCCCTGCGGAGAGGCAGTGTTTTCCACGCAAGGGGTGGACCTTCTGATGTCAGGAAGCATGTGATGGGCCTGGGGGAAGAGGATTCTGGGACCAACTTGGCAAGCAGGGCAAGGTGTGGTGTAGGGTGGGTGGGTCTTATGTCACAGACATAGGCAACGCATAGGGAGGGCACGGGGCGGGCATGTACCCTCCCTGAGGTGCTGGTGCCCCTCCAACAGCAAGTGCTCTGGCTAGTACAAGGGCACAGAGAGCACTTGTTCCCCAGCTAAAATTGGTTCCAAGACTGCACTGCCACAGGAAAACTTTCAGGGAAAATGGGAGGAACTTCCAGTGGCAAAGGTCACAGGCTAGGGGGAGGGACTTTTGGTTCCAAGTGTCGCATGCAGAAGTGCCAGCACTTATGCTGCCACCATGCCACCAGTACACTAGAAGACCGGCCGCTGGGGGAACCCCTCCCCTCCACTGGGGCTCCCCCCAGACTCGGGAGGCACTAGTCACCCATGGTCATAGATCATGTGACAGGGTGTGACTTCTGGTTCCAAGACTGCACCACCCCATCCGAAAATCAGCATGTCCCAGGGACACAAGCACAGGGGCGGTGCAAATCGAGAGGAGAGACCCTGAAATTGGAAATTACTTACCTATCTCAGGTTGCTTGATGCTAGCAGAACAACGCCAAGGAGAAAAGCCCGCATGGTTCATTAGCTGCGCTCATATACAGCTGAAGCCAGCAGGTGACGTCATGGATGCACAGCAGCCAGCCGAGTTAAAAGCCAGCACTAACAGGGAGACAGGGAGAGCGAGAGAGGCAGTGGAGACTGCGGCAGCTCTCCATGCTGGCGGCAAGCAGCGCCAGCAAGTAGAGGGAGATCCCGATCAGGGAGGGATGATCCAGGCAGCAGCAGCTGCCTAAAGCCCTCACGGGCTGCACCGGATTGCCAGAGGAAGCCTCATCCAGGAACTAGCAGTGAAAGCAGCAGAGGAGAAGGCAGCTCCACACCCCAGGCTCCAGCTGCATGCCAGGAGAGGAGCAAACCAGGAGGCAAGCTGACCAGGAGAGGAGCAAAGGGAGCTCCCTCCGGAGACAGAGAGGGGAGCAGCGTCAGGGGACGCAGCCAGGCACTGGCTCCAGGACAGGGAGAGAAGGAGGACTGTGTATCCTGATCTCCCTCTTTTCTATTTGCCCTCTTTTTTATTTTGTTGTGTCCTGTTTTCTTTTGTCTCCTCTTACTGGCGTATCACACCATGTTGTTTTTTCATTTCGTTTCCTTGTTCTTGCTTTGAGCAGTAACCTGGAGCCATGAGGTCCAGAGGACAAAACGAGCCACAAGGACCGTGCGCAGGAATCAGGCGTCAATAGCATCGAGCGTGAAGGGAAGAACTGTAGGAGAGGTGAACATCCTAAGGACCCAAAGTCTGTTAGGCAGAAGAAAATAGGACCAGGTACCTGAGAAAGAGTGACAAGAACAGACCATCAAGACCAGAGGGCAAGCCACATTGACAACAGGCGGCCCATCTAAGGCTGGCGTATGGAAGGGGTGTAGGGGAGGTGGAGCTCCATGAATATCCATCAGAAAGAACGACTGATCCTGAGGGGCCTCCAACAGGAAACCCCACCACTGAGCTTACATTCAAAGACTTGGCAGGTGAGTTCTGGGGTACTCCCTGGGGAAACCGAGGTCCCTGCCAGAGGTCACATGAAGCCTCTCTGCGTCCATCGCCAGGTACCCACGCCAAGGCGGCACACGAGTGGATTTTCAAAGCGAGACAGGCACAGAGTACTTTCAGGGAAAAGGGAGGGACTTCCAGTGGCAAAGGTCACAGGCTAGGGGGAGGGACTTTTGGTTCCAAGATGGTAGCCAGGGGGTGGGCACCTGTCAAGAGGTGGGGCTTAGCAGTTTGACATGGGACATACCCTTGCAGCCCTCAACAGCTCACCAAAACTCATTAAGCGGACCTCCAGTCAAAATAACTGCCCACAACTGCTCTGTCTCCTATGAAAATTGTTGATGGGTATGTGGTCTTGATTTACACTAACAATGTGCTCCTTGCCACCCAGGACCCAAACTGGTGCAGGTAGAGGCCTGCGCAACAATCTACCTCCTCAACAGCCCCCTCTCTCATAGTCAACTGGATCAAGAGCTGTGGCCTAATGGTGGATGGTAGATAGGTTTGCTCCTGCCAGCACTCCAAGCTATCTGGTAAAGTATGGGCCTGTGCTTTATTTGGGGGCAGGGAGGGTCTACCTGTTCCCGAGTCACTCCTTCACACTAGAAGAAGCTCATCCTGTCCATGCTCTGGCACTGGCTCAACACTATTTTCGTGCCTGTAGTCAACCTAGCCAGGCTCAGAGATGAGCGTGGGAGTTCCTCTGCCCAAACAACACTGGGTCTCTACACGTGTCCTTCACTTCCCCTTCTGAAAAGGGGCAGGGCCTGATCTACATCTGCACTCAAGTGCACACCTGCCATCTTCAGGCTCTGTAGATGTTAGCAGTGGCTGCCTCAAGATTGTACCATTGCATATATTTATTAGCAATCTGGAAAGAGGGGGAGTTATGATAAGGCAACATTTACTAAAAACAATGTTATATAGGTTAAGTCAAGCCCAAAAGAGACTAAAGCATTTCAAGGGAACAGCACCAAGGACTGATGAAATTCATTGTTGACTAATGCAAGAAAGGGACAACTAAGATGGGCCATTATCACCCTAACATAAATAATGAATAGGATAGAGAAAATAGATGAGGAACTTCTGTTTCTCAGTCCAAAACAAGAACATGGGAACATTCTATGATGACTAAAGGTGGAAAATACAAAACTGATTAAAGCAAACACTTTTTCACATAAACATGATTAAACTGTAGAAATTGTTATCATGTATTGTTTTTCAATCCAAGAATTCAGCAAAATTCAGAGACACACCAGACATTAGTATGTATAACAAAAACACTGCAAGTTATAATAGTTAAAAATAGCAAAATATAGTTTTGGATAAGACATAAAACCTCATGCTTCAGGTATTAAGTAAACCTATTACAAGTGAACATGAGACTTGTATGGAGCTAGACTGTCCCACATCTGACCACCAAAGGGTTTCTTAATCCTTTTTCTGAATTTGTTGACTAATCACCAAACACCACAGGTCTGATACAACATGGAATAATGAAGTACTAAGTAATTCCATGACAGGATAGGTAAGCAGAAGAGCATCATATGCATTAGCAAATCAGCTTTGCATACAGGCAGGCATTTTATAATTTGTCTTACAAACTGTTATGTTTGCACTGACCTAATTTCAAAGGCAGGAAACTTTTCTACTAGGAATACAATGTATTAAAATGACTTTTTACCCTCAAAGATGAAGAAATCAAACCATTTTTACTAATGTTTCAATTATTAAGATGACCCTTTTAAACACTGCCTCCTTATTCGTCTGTTTGTCTCAACCACCCACTATGTTTTGTCTTTTAGAACATAAGATCTTTGGGTCATGGACTGATCTCAGTGAGTGTGTTTTTGCGTATGGTCCCTGTGTACTGTTACATTTTTTGGTATGTTATTTAGTGTCTATATCGTACTTCAGGGGTAGGCAACGTTTTTTGGTCGGAGCGCTGAAAAAACCCACAATGCCTGCCTTGGAAGGTGCCGGAGTGCTGGCATGCCAGAAAAACAAAATAAGGGCAGGGGGTACATTGCAGGATGCCCTGCTTGTGTCCCTTGCTCCCCACCCAAAGCCCCTACCCCCCAGCCCTGCTGCCCCTTGCCCCCC
>NW_017729002.1:14382518-14397164 GCF_001723915.1 Gavialis gangeticus
CCAGGCTCCGTGGCTATCAGCAGCTACCCAGAACCTGGACCAGCTGCAACCAGGAGGCTACAAACAGCTGCTGCCTCCCTGCTCCAGCCCCGGTCCTAGCAGCTTTCCAGCCCCAGACCCGGCCCCAGGCTCCAGGGAGGCAGCAGATACCAGCAGTGCTCCCCGCTGTGCTGCACTCGCACATGCTGCGCTTCCAGCCCTGCTGCCCTCCCCTGAGCCCTCCTGAGCGCGCGTGTGATCCAAAGCAGCAGTGCACAGAGGGGCTGCACAGGGAAGCTGCCCACTGCTGCAAGCTCCACACTGCCTGGGTCACACTTCATCTGTGTGCACAGGAGCAGCGTGGGCAGCATGCAGAGTTGTGCCCCTCGCTGCTGCCCCCACCTGCAGGGGACATGTGGCCAGGGCAGTGGGGAGCTTGGAGCGGCAGGCAGCTTTCTGCGCCCCCTGCTGTGCCGGGTTTCACACGCTGCTCTGCAGAAGAAGCAGCAAGGGCACAGCACAGCGGGAAGCATCACCAGTATCTGCTGCCTCCCAGGAGCCCAGGGCTGGACCTGGGGCTGGAAGGCAGCTGGGGCTGGGGCTGGGGCTGGGGCCAGGGCCAGGACCAGGAGGCAGCAGCTGTTTGTAGCCTCCCGGCTGAAGCCAACCCAGGTTCTGGGTAGCTGCTGATAGCCACGTAGCCTGGGCTGTTTGCAGCAGGGCTTCCATCCTCCCAGCTGGCTGGTAGGAGCAGCCCAGGCTCAATGACTAATCAGCAGCTACCTCGAACCTGGGCCGGCTGCAGCTGGAAGGCTGCAAACAGCTGCCGCCTCCCCGCCCCGGCCCTGGCTGTCTCCCGGCACCAGGCTCCGGGAAGACAGCAGATGACGGCACTGTGCCCTTTGGGGCAGTGGCCAGGGCCATGGGCAGCTTGGGGCTGGGGCTCAGGCCAGGGCCCACCGGCAACAGGGGTCTGGGGCTGGAGCCCAGCCATGGGCAGCACAGGGCTGGGGCTACAGCCAGGATGGAACCAGCGGCGGCACCGGGCTGGGGCTGGGGCTGAGGCCAGGGCCGTGCAGAGCTGGGGCCTGCAACAGTGGTGGTGGCGGCTGGGGCTGGGCCCACACAAGGCTGGGGCCCACCAGCAGCACATGGCCAGGGCCTTCGGCAGCACCGTGATGGGGCCAGGTCCCACGCAGGTCCAGGGCAGCCATGTGCTGCTCAATTTGGGCACGGCTCTTCCTGCCCCTCGGGGCAGGAAGCAGTCTGTGTGCCAATCAAAACCATGCTGCATGCCACCTTTGGCACAAGTGCCATAGGTTCCCAACCCCTGTCCTACTTGTACAACGGTGCCCTGCCTGGTTGCAACCTTTAGGTGTCACAGCAATAGTATCATTTAATGCATACAATATATTAATTTGGCTAGATGCATTGTGCTGACACAGACAATAGCACCACTGTTCTCTCCTGACAAAGTCCATACACGGCATTGTAGACTAAAAAATCCAGTTGCAGTGAACAGATGGAGACATCTATGAAGTTACACTGACATCAACATGTATACTCTTTTAAAGTAAACAACAATGTAAGATAAGGTAGGAGACTGAATGACTACTTCAGGATACAATTCTTTTGGAATCAGCTAAAGCACCAAGGCTGACCAACATCATCTACCAAATCAGGCCTTATTTACCACATTTTTCCAATCTTCTCCCCAGTTCTGACATTTTAATCTTATATGGCATTCTGTGTCTGTTTAAAGCAGAGCATTGCACCCCTCTTCCTCCCCCCGTCCCCATCTCCCTAGGCTGCACCAGTGGCATGCAGCAGTTTCTTCCCCACCCCCTAGCAGTGGGCTGTGCATTAACTTCTTCAGGCTATCCATCAGTTAGGCTGCCATGATTTAAAGGAACACCACAGGAACATAGAAGGAAATGCTCAGTAATTAGAGGTACCTGTAGTAATGCCAAATCAGCATCCTGAGCCAGCTGCTGCAGATTCTTCACAGCGGAGGTAGTTTTAATTACTCTCACTAGGGCAGGGGAGCAGTCCAATGGGAGCTCACTAAGCAACAATTTCTCATCATTCAGAAGCAATAAGGCATGGTAAGGCCTGAAGACAAACGGATATGTGTCACTATTAACTGCTGCTTTCTTGAAGACTTAGCTGTGGTAAGTGGACAAAATATTAACAAAACAGAATATCTAAATATTACAGTTTTGGCAAAGCAGCATTCACAAATGTCTTATTTTTGTTTAAAATCACAAGATGATGTCTTCTGTAAAAAGGAGGCTGAAGCTTGTATCATAATGGGACAGCTCAATAGCAAGAAACAGAAATGGAATTGAGTTGGCATACAAGACAAGACGGACAGATTACAGTACCAATGAAGCAGAGATGAAACAACTTAGCTCACTTGTGCTACTGATTAGAACTGGGCACTAAAAATGCAAGTAAGAGAGCATATGATTTTTGTGACTAAATGTTTGCAGCACTGCAGGAAACAAAAACAGGAAAATTGCAGGAAATAACAATTCCACAGAATTTAGACATGCCTGGAACTTTGACATAGATGAGATATCATTTTAAGATTACTAGGATTAAAAAGAAGTGTTTTCTTGATAGTATTCTGAATGAAGAATATCTTAACTTCTAAGACAAGATCTTCTGATTTTAGACAATGCAGACATTGGTTACTGAACTATTCTACAGTTTATACAGTTACTTCACAGTATCAAATCACTGTCAATGCACAAAAATAATTTAAAAATCTAAGCAAAGAGAAGCCAGGGAGCAAAGCAGAGTTTAGTTTCAACTCATTAGCATAATTTAGGAAATGCAGATGGGATCTATCACCACTTAACATATAAAGATACAATCCAAACTCAACTTTCCAAATTTGGGCATAAGAAAAAGCAAATCTTCATTATTTCTGTAACATTTTTCAGTAATACAGCAAAATTGGTCCTAAAACCAAATGGAGTGAAACATAAATACTGGTATATCTCCAAGACAAGGGAGGGGGAAGACATAAGTCCTGAAGGACAGCACGTATTTACCGAATAGATTTCAGGCTTCTTTCAATTGCTTCAGGGGGTATAAAATTTGTTTCAACGTAATGGATTTTATGAGGCAGACAAAAGCTCACTTCTAGCCAGTTGTTGATATGCAAACGTACCACTCCCGTTGTACAGAGACTAAAATAAGATAAAAAAACAAAATGTCAATGAAGGCTCATATCATCTCCCTAATGAAAACAGTGGACCAGCTCTACTCTGCTGGTATCACAACAAGAACATAAGAGGAGGAAATTGCATCCACTCCCCACAGGGACTGGCAACAACCACAGGAATGCCTAGCAGTAAGGACTTCCATAATTAGTACCCATGAAGCATTACCTTCTCTTAGTGACTGCAAAGGCTCTAGCCCCTCCACTCTTACTCTAGCTAGCCATCACCAATGTCCCAGGAGAAGAGAAGGGTCTCCCATGGATGGCGCGGGGCTCCTGTACTGGGATACTCCCCAGAAGGGAGCTCAGAGCAATGATGAATGTGGCCCAATAATACTGCCATCATTCACTGAATTGTAAAGAGGAAGGGAGAAAGGTCCATCTTACATGTTAGGCATTACCAAACATGTCATAACAAGAAAACTGACCCGTCTATCTTAGTTTCTCACTGACCTGTTCCTGCCTGTCATATGACATAACAAAAGTGGCTGCAAACTCTTCCTTCATTTCAGACAATCTTGTATTTTCTCCTTATCTTCCTTGCATTCACCACCTTCTTCATCATGATACAAGTGCATATACCCACACACACGTGTGCGTGTGCGCAAGAGAGACAGACAGACAGACAGACATTTCTAGGGACACATTTATGCTGGTTGATGCAATTAAAAAAAATGTTTGTGCCCCATCTACACCATCTGATATCAGTCAGTATTTTACACAAAACTGTTTCTGAAACAAAATCTGAAAACCACTTCAGGCACTGGTGTTTTAATCCTCATTACTAGAAAATACTGCCTCTGGCTGCTTCAGAAAGGTACAGGTTATTCAAAAGATTCTCATTTTTTTCTTCACATTTTTTGTGTTGCATAATATTGTCCAAACAGCAAAGTTTTATATGTAAATAATTTCTCTAACAAACCATGTTCAAAGAAGGCACCAACCAATAAAGTTCCCCAAATGTACCATGCTAATTGCTGCAAATGGTCATTTAACCTCAAAAAACCTAATTCAAGATAAAGACTATCCCACTTTCTCTCACTGTTATATTTCAAAAGCATAACAACACAAAAAGGGATGCAGAGCTTGCAAAGATTGCTTCTACAAAACCCAACAAAAATGGAATTTTTGCAGTACATGTTCTTTCAATCTCACTTTGGGTAAATGTTAGATACAGCTTTACTTCAGAAATTGAACATTGTTCCAAAGCAGAAAGATTAAACTTTAATCATCGCTCAACATGCAGACTTAAAAATATCCACTTCAAAGTATACATTGAACTAATCCGACATGTAAGGCAATAAGTATGGAAGCCAATTTCATACTTTTCAGTAACACATTTAGGCATCAGCCAGAAGCCTTCAGAATATGTTCAAGGTTACATCACAGTGTTGGAAACTCCCCAGTTTGTCTTGGACTTCAATGCTACAATTTAAATATCACTGTTTGTCCTTGATAAGTAGGACCTCAAAAGATCCACCCATAGTGTAATAATGCATATTTGGTAAAATGTCTTAATGGGATGCAGAGTGAAATCCCATGAAATACAGCACATTCTGAATTCCAAAATTACTCATACCATACCATGGTCGGGCTCCCCAGGTTTCAGAGAGACTAAGTTTGAGAACCTGTGGCTTCTCCATTTCTATTCACTCGATACATCAAAACAAAGCAGGTTTCAGATTTGGACAGAAGGATATAATAGATTTCCACCTTATAAACTAACCAAATCAGAGATGCATTTAGATTCAGGGCCATGAAAGCCTGTGTAAACATAAGCCTATTTACACTCTGCACCACCCTACTATGTAAGCCTCTGTTCATACAGTCAAAGACAAAAAATAAAAGAAAGGCAGCTGAGAGAGTTGGCTTTCAAAGCCACACTGTAGAATACTCTACCATAGTGGTGCTCAACCTTTTCTGCCTGGCAGGCCAGATGGCCAGTGCCTGGTCTGTCCTCAGGCCAGATCTAGCTAGTGGTCTAGATCCAGTACCTGGGGCAGGCACATTAGGACCCAGGTCTGGGTTTGCCGAGGGAAGGGTGCATGGCCCAGCCCCAACCTGCTGTAAGGGGCTTGGCAATTACCACTTCCCCTACTGCCAAATTTCCCAACCCATGGGGAACTCTGAGGCTCAGGTGTTTTGAGGGCCAAAGGTTGAGCACCTCTGCTCTTACCATAAGATGTCATAGGGCACCACTCCTTCCCCTCACCTTGCTAAGAATCCTTTTGTTTGTCACCGCCGGGACTCAACTAGTTGCTCTCATGCCACTCTCGCCCGGGTGATCGATGTTACACACCTCTTGGGCTCGTGCCGTTGCCTGAGCTGGTGACTTCTGGCCGACTCCCAGACCCTGTGCTCGCCTGCCATGACTTGATGACCTCAGTGTCCGGGGTCATTCATTGGGCGCACTTGTTGGCCCAAGGTTCCTCCCAGCGGTCACTCTCAGGGCTCTGCCACCCCTACACCCCAGCCTCACGCCTCCTGTGTAGCGGTGTCGAGTTGGTCGGCATTTCGTTCCTAGGACTCTCGACCGGGTCCCTCTTGGGCCCTTCCCCAACACTGTCTAGGCCTACAGTGCGTGTCTACTACCTTCAGATGCCCCCTGGAGCTCGGGGAGGAACAAACACAAAAGAAACTGAAAAGGACGCTCCAACACAAAACTGGGCGTACTGCCCTTTTAACTGCCCCCCCCACACACTTCACTGGGGCACGGGCTGCCTTATGCCTAGGCACTCAGTTCCCTGCCTACTCCAAGGCACCTCTTGGTCCAGCGACGATGCTTTCCTCGGCAGCATCTCTTTCTTGGATCCCTTGCAGTCCCTCTCTCCTGGGGCTGATCTCTTCAGGGATACCCCCTGCGGTCTTTACAGGGTGATCCTGGTGTCCCTCCGCAGCCACATCCGCAGCGCCACCTGGACGACCCTCTTCTCCCTTCTTACTCTCATCCCGGACATTCCTCCTCTTCTGGCCCGGTGTGCCAGCTTGCCTCAGCTGCAGGGACATCAGTTGCCGTCTCCTCTCCCTCTCCATTGGCTCCGCAGCGTGCGCCGCCATTTTTATTCATGCCAGCCGGCATTCAGCGCTGATGTAACCGGCCGGCTGCAGCTGTATAAACAGGCAGCTGACGAGCCACGCGGATTTTGTCTCCCATCCTTCACGTGCTGTTTCCTGAGCTGCTGGTAAGTATTCTTGCGTCCCTCGCGTCCCAGGACAATGTTCATCAAGGGTAACTGTAACCTGTAGCAGTAAACAGCTTTTGTTCCCTCCCCTCTCACTTCTAGCAGGATAGCACCTCATTTTTAACCAAGTAAAGTGATGAAAAGCATACTCATGGGACAATAATCTTGTCAAAATGAGCTTCAGACTACAAAAACTAGTTGCTTTTTCTAGCTTCCAGGAGGTAGTTTCTATCCACTGTTCATCTAAACACACTTAGTTTGTAAGTCTCGCTACAGAGATATTATTATTATTATTATTATTATTAGGAAGATAGTAACAGCACGGCTGACTTCATGCACTAGTTGTGCCCTGAGGAGATGGCATTCTAAATGATTTGGAAACTGAGACGCAATCCTCTTTCAGAAATATGGAGCTTTTACCAACTATATCTGAACTCCAAATCAATTTAATTACCTACATTAGAGAGTATGGGTTGTAAAGTGTCCACTAATTCTAGCTGCCTAACAGACCTTGAGAATGCTTTTCAGAGGCTATACGCATGTACAGCTCCAATTAAAGTCAATTCAGAGTATCAGCATCTCTGAAAATCAAATAAAAAATAATCCAAGCTGGGACCCAAAAAACAAAAGAATCTTTGAAAATGTTGGCCTTAACTTCCATATCTCTTTCTCCATCTGCCAAATGGCTAATTATACCCACTCATCTTTTTAAAACATTTCACTTTTTAAATAAAATGTTCTATACATATGCTTATTATAGGTTTCATAGTTTCATAGATTTAGGGTCGGAAGGGACCTAGTAGATCTTCTAGCCCGACCCCCCACCAGGGCGGGAGAACAACAAAACCCCAAAAACAAAAACGGGACTCAAATGAGTCCAGCCAGGTAGGCATCCAGCCCCCAGGGTAGGGGCCAGCACCACCTCCCTTGGAAGTTGGTTCCAGCTCCTAGCCGCCCTAACTGTGAAGTAGTTTTTGCGGATGTCCAATCTATACCTCCTCTCCATCAACTTGTGCCCATTACTCCTTGTTATGCCAGCGGGCGCTAGGGGAAAAAGCATCTCCCCCAAACCCTTCTGGTCCCCCCTAGTGAGTTTATAGAGGTATTCTATTTAGGTTAGGAAAACAATTATAGACTTGTGTCAGGAGTCTTTTCTTGATAATATAAGGCTGTGGCTAGATGGTACTTTGAATGAAATACACCTCTTCCATATACACTACCTGTCTTTTTTTATGGCTGGTGTATGCACTGAGCTCCGTCATGCAGTATAATCTCTATTGCTGTAGCACGGCACATCCTGCATTTATATGCTGATGTCAAAATTCTATAGATCTTACGCTGGCCTCTTTTGCCAGACCATGGCAATGTATATCCAGTTTGTCTTTGTGGTCATTTATGATATGCATATCTATACAACAATTTTTTCTCTGCAGTACATCTTTAAGTTTCCAAGGAGCCTGCATATCTTGTCGGGATATCTGACATTTTGAGAGAAAAAGCTCATACAGAAAATTAATAAACCAATGACACACTTCTCTCATGGGTTTTTATTGATTCTTGTTCTGTTGTTGCAATTTTTAAAAAGTCAGCTGCAAAAATTATGAGGAGGTTCTTTATGTATGGGGTAGGGAGTGGAAAACTTTCAGCTTCAGAGAGGTGAAAATAGTAGAATCCAAGTAATCTTAGATAGGAGTTTTCCAAGAAGAAAAATGTAAGCTATGGGCAGCTGTCAGGCTAAACCACTTTTTAGAGCTACAGATTTAACAGTGGTAGATTGTGGGTTTTTTCAGTTATCTGAGGTGGCAGTTCAGATTTTATGGTGGGTACCTATTTTCAAAATTGATGAAAACTCCAATTTAGAAAGGAGCTGTGGCTGACATTTCTTAACCTTAAAGCTACTGCTTTTTGTTCCAAGATTACTGTTTATGTGAAAAATGAATGTCCAACATCCTTACAATCTTTGTACCTGATCAAGAAAACCAATAGATGGAAACTAGTTTTATAATTACCTGTAATTATATACTGCCAATACCATAGATATTATTATTAAAAGGTAAAAGCATTCAATACAAAAATCTGGGCTTAAGTGATATTTTACCTAGGAGAAATGTTTAGATTTTATGTATGACTGATTTTACAGAATGAAGTAATTAGGTGTGTTATAGTTGCCTGAAATACTCTAGCGCCATCTAGTGGGGAGCATACTTGTTTGCATATCATTCCAATTAAAATGAATAAAGGGGTTCAGAATTTCTGGTAAATCAAGTCCAAGGTATCTCAGATTAAGTATCCAAAAAAAGATCAGCACTCACTTTTGAAAATGTTGGTCCAAGTGGGTCACTGGAAAGCTGGAATCTAAACCTGGCCATGCAATTGCACATACCCTATCTACTACATTGTGCACAGACCCATGAAGTTCTAGCCTATATTAGAAATTCATATAAAATTAAGACATGGCCTTACTAATACCTAGGTTTATAGTTACATGACTCATGATAAAGTATGGCCAGTGGCTGCCTCAGGCTCATCAAACACAGATACAAAACATATCACTTTGCAAAGCCCCAAATATGAAGTAATGCTGAAACAATGATATAAAACACATTCTACTACAAATGCAAACAGAACTTTATTAAGAAACCCTTAAAAATAAAAAAAAATTCCAATTTTAAGTAGAATAGTGTATAGCAACATTTTTACCCATAAACAAACTATGGAAATAATTAAAGACAGATCAATATTCAAAATGTGTTTTTTTCATAGCATAAGTTTATTTCAAAGGAAAACAGTTGCTAGGATCTGGGAGTAGTGAAGATAAACTACTGATATATAATGTCTTCCCTTACCACGATGTTTTGGTCCAAAATTTAAATTGATCTCAATCACTGTTCTCTGTCACTAGATGTCACTATGCTATTATGCAGAAAGCATTCTACCATCCAGCAGCAGCTTTAATAATCCAGGAGGAAAACAAAAAAGCAAGAAATGTTTGATTCTCAAAAGCCAGGCCAGGAAAATGTGTTTTATTCTATAAAAACAAGCATATATTTCATAAGATTCACACCAATCCAGAGGTGTTAAGCCTGAAGTCAGGATAGTACCTTAGATACTAACTCAGGGGTGGGCAAAATGGCAGATCCGGCCAGTGGCCAGACTCCATGTCCCAGCAGCCACTACCTGCATCAGTGCAGCCTGTTTCCATGGAGATCCCAGTAGCAGTGGTGCTGTGACAGTGCAGAGCCAGGGCTTCCACAGAGACCGGCCCCAGCAGCGCTGACATGCAGGCAGCAGCTTACAGCTCTGCCCCAGCTCTGGACCACACTGTTACTGCCACAAGATCCCAGCCCTGGAGCAAGCTCCCTGCCCAGCCGTGTGCCCTGCCAGTGCTGCTGGGGCCAGTCTCCATGGAAACCCTGGCCCCTCGCTGTCACAGTGCCACCACTTTTGGGATCTCCATGAAAACTGGCTGCAGTGACACAGGCAGGGGCTGCTAGGAAACGGAGTCCACCGAGGGCCCAATCCAGCTGGCGGGCCAGACTTTGCCCGCCCCTGGACTGATTCAGAGAAGTATGAGTTTGCATGGGCAATAACCTACTTCATCAGGTGTTATTCAAAGCTTTTCTTTTTCCCTTTTTACAAATGGGGAACTGAAAGCCAGTGAGATAAAGTAACCTGACCAAAGACACATACATAAGGAGCCTGAGGCAGAGCAATGAATACCAAGCCACATCTCCAAAATCCTAGGCCACTGTCCTAACAACTGGTCAAACTTTCTTCCTTCTATTCGCCTGCCTTCAACAGGACGTAAACACACGATTCCTTTAAGACCTTTGAAATCCCACCCAAAATCTTTAAGCAGTCAGGTCTTGACAGGCTACACTTTCCAAGCTATTGAAAATATCATTGATCCATAATTTGTTGTATATACTGGGCACATCTACACATGCATTAGTTCACAGTGGTTATTCTGCCTTTAGTTTTAAGTGATGGTACTGAGCAGTAGGCTAATTCTCATGCGCATTGGCACATTAGCATGGGTTTTGCCTGCCACGCTAATGCACAGTAAAATTACTCTACTGCGCTCAAAGCGTCTTGGGTAATTGTGCCCACTGGGTGCATCTACACATGCTCTTTGCTGCAGAATAGACTAATCACCCCCACAGTAAAGTGTCACTGTCTACACATGAGCTGGTATTAGGGTACAGTAAATTAATTAACTCTGCCATAAGATAGTACTATCGGGGACAGTACTATCTTAAGTGGACTAATTAACTATGCTGAAACACACATGTAGACGGTGACTGGGTAGCGGCCAGACTCCTGGCTGCTGCCTAGTCACATGGCTCTGCAGATTCAGCACCGTTGTACCCCAGCCAGCCCCTCCGCCACTCAATGCTGTCACCCAGAACCCAGGGCTGATACCCCGTACCCCCCACCAGCCCAGGCCTGCTCTGCCCCAGCTCAGATTGCTGCTCTTCTGGGCACACATGTAGACAATGTGTCCAGGAGCAGTTTACCTTAGCTCAAACAGCTCCGAAGTTTATTGCTTCACCTTAATTTCATGTGTAGATGCACCCACTGTGTAGCTAATCAAGGCAAGTGCAGTCTCTGGCATTAATACCTATTCTGGCTGAGGCACTCTTAAAACTGAATGTCTGTGATGCCTTCTTGAAGAACTACTGTCGAAGATATTCTTGGCAAATAAGTTGTTATTCTGTCTCTTGTCAACCAAGAAAAAATAATACACTTCTTACAGCAATGACAAAGACAGTCTTCAGAAACAGATAATGATCCGCTGAATACTCCACTGCAGACCATGACAGCAATAGCACTGTCTAATATTTCAAGTTTATTCTGAGAGTTAATCTGTATATTATTCCAAACCTCTACTTGCTTTAATTATCACTAACAGAATAAAAATCAGAAGGTTATCATGAGAATTTACAGGTTAAACAACTTCTCAGTGAATATTCCACTTACCTGTCATAAGCCTCCTTGAGGTCTCTGGCCAGCTTGCACTTGGGCAGGATGTGATGGAAAGGAGACTGTGGACCTTCTGTTGCTATGGAAAGATTAAAGCAAGGAAGTCTGCAATTGTCCTCACAGAGAGAAAGTTCATTTATAGATATTAACTGTCATTTTAATTTTGCACTACTGTAATAGCCTATTCCAAGGAGACGCTGGACCTGGGCAATTTCATGTCTGTTTAATCTATATTTTCATGTCAAGATATCTTTCTTATTTGAGTAAACATAAGACAATTAAGAGTAAATTGTTCACAATTTTTTTTAAATTCAAACTAATTCAAGAAGCAGATATTTCTTTGGCTTTCTTTCTAAGTTTTAATTTTTTTTTAAATCTCTTAACAGGACTCATCTTATAGATATGATAAAAAAACAAAACCCTATGGACGCTAATCCAAACATACAGTTATCTAAGGTGTTAATGATGGTTTATTACTAGAACTCTAAAAAATATACTGTCCATCCTAATTACTAATAATACTGGCTAACTCTCGTCAATCTTCGGCTTCTCAGGTTTCATCACAGAAGATAAAATTCTCAAAAGCGCTTAAGTCCCACTGAGTTTTAATGAATCCATAGGCTCCAAAGTGCCTAATAAATATCAGAAAATGGAATATTAGATAGTTTGAAATTTTTACATCATGCCTTAACTATAATGCAAAATTTATGACAATACGTCATGTCACACTACATATATCGGTCCTGGAAACAAAATACAGAAATGGAAAGCTTCCTCTCAGGAAGGACTAGGTAACTCCGTATGCAATGAAGAAGGCAAGGTGGAGGTGCACCTTACAGATTAACCAAATCAGAAATGTATAAGCTTTTGTGAGCCCAAGCTTACTTCCTCAGATACTGTGAGCCTCTCTCAGCATACAATGTTACAGTGGGGAAAGCATGAGTTTGAGACTGTCTGTGGGGCACTTCCATATCCAGCTAGGAAATGCACCAGAAGGAAAAGGTTGTCATTCACTTTTTTAACTAACTGTTTGAAGTTGAGCTAATAGAAAAATACCTGAGCAGCCAACACTTCTGTGCAGCATACATGATCTTGGAGCACACAAACCAAAATGAAGTCAAAACCAGCCTGAATGATAACAGCCACAAAGACCCCATTTAGACTGAGCCCAATCAGTGTGGTGTTTATACTCAAAAGTATGGCATCGGTAATGAAATGACTACTCCAAAAATATCAGAAAATCTGTCTTCAGTAAAACCTCCCCTCCTACTTCCCTCAAAATTGAAATTTTATTATTTTTTGTTTCAAAATATTAAAATTATAATAAGATCTCTTTGCAAAGTCTGACTGGGGCTCAGATGGCCTAGTTCGTGGCTAGAGGCTTTATCAGCTATTTCAAACATTAGATGGTTTACTCTGATTGCAGACCATGTTGTTATCTACCTGATTTAGATACTGAACTTGTAAAAGAGTAGTGACCAAAAATATCATGCAAATGTTCAGGCTCAGACACACGATACAAACTCATTTCCCAACATTCACACCGGACTGCTTTATGATAGTGCTTCCAACATTATTATTTTCAGCTACCTATTATGCCAAGTTTATAATTATCTGTCATAAAATGGCAACAAATAAAGCTCTCCAGAAAAGCAACAATATTCCCTCAACTCTCCAAGGAAGTCTCTCTACCTTAAGACATGAAAATATCTGGGTTTTGTGGTCTTTACCAAAAAAAAAAAAAAGTAAACAACAGAATGGCAAGCATAGCAAACTTTGCAGTAAGGAGAGTTATCTGAAAGAAGAGATACAAATGAAAACCTTGGGCAGAAAACAGAAAACAGACTTACGGTTTGGGTTTAGAAATATTCTTCTTCAGGGACCAAGAAGGGAAAAGCAAACACAAGGCCTAAGAGAGCCTGTTCATCTGACAGAAGAGTAGCATAGATGCAGAAGGACCATTAGGTCTCTGCAGTTTCTATTTTGCAAGGACTGCAACCCCCATTTTGCAAGTATTCACACTGGGCCATGTTGCTATAGCCAAAAGAGTGGAGTCCCTTTGGCTGCCGGTTTAGTAGTTGGCACACACAATATTGTAGCCGACCTTAAGCACAATACCACAACCCTCCAGAACTGAGACTTCTCTTTTAAGGATGTGCCCCATTCCTTCTTCTGCTTTTAAAGAATGAGGCCCAATTATTGTACGTACTTCAAAGAAGATGGGTTTGATACAGTACGTACAAATAGGAACTGCAAACAGGATTCAAAAGGCCTCCCAGGTCAAGTCCAGTTCCATGTGCTCACATACAACCATTTATCTTACAAGTCCTAAAATCCAACGGTTCCTGGCCCTCATGTACATCACGTTATGAAAACAAAACATCTTATAACAGTAGTGCTCACAGTTCTGGCTCCATAGGCCAAATGAATAGTATGGGACCAGTCCACAGACTAGCACTCTGGAACCCCATGCCACCTGCATCAGAATAGGGGTGGCATAGGGCCCAATCCCAGGGCTCAAGGGCCAGGCAGAGGAAGAGCAAGGTCCTGGAGCACAAACCTGGTCAGGCAGATAATCACAGACTCATAGAAACTTAGGGTGGAAGGGACCTCAGGAGGTCATCTAGTCTAACCCTCTGCTCAAAGCAGAACCAGCCCCATCTAGATCATCCAAGCCAAAGCTTTGTCTAGCCGGGTCTTGAAACCCTCCAAGGACGGAGCTTCCACTACCTCTCTGGGTAACCTGTTCTAGTGTTTTACTACCCTCCTACTGAGACAAATTCTTCCTAATACCTAACCGAAACTCCCCTTGCTGCAACTTGAGACCGTTACTCCTCCTTCTGTCATCTGCCGCCACTGAGAACAATCTAGGTCCATTCTCTTTCAAACCCCACTTCAGGTAATTGACGGCTGCTATTAAATCCTCCCTCAATTTCTCTTCTCTAAATTAAGTAAGTCCAGTTTCCTCAGTCTGTCATCATAAGACGTGTCATCCAGCCCCTGAACCATTTTTGTTCCCCTCCACCGGACTCTCTCCAACTTGTCCACATCCTATTTTAAGGTGCCCAAAACTGAACACTATACTTCAGCTGTGGCCTCACAACAGCCCCACAGTCTCTGGGTCTTGTAGCAGCCACCGCAGAGTCTTTGGGTCTGGCAATAGCCCCCACAGAGTCCATGAGCCTAGCAGCCAGCCCCACAGCATCCTGCGACACACAAAAGTGTTGCTCCCTTTTCTTGGGTGTTCTTGACAGCTTCCTTAGCAGCCCTGCT
>NW_017729002.1:14402164-14414795 GCF_001723915.1 Gavialis gangeticus
CTCGGCAACAAGGGCACACTGCTGGCTCGTATTCAGCTTACTGTCCACTCTAACCTTCAGGTTCTTTTCTGCAGGGCTCCTGCCCAGCCAGTTAGCCCCTAGCCTTTACTGGTGCATGGGATTGGTCTCTCCTAAGAGCAAGACTTTGTACTTGTCCTTGTTGAACCTTATGAGATTCCTTTTGGCCCAATCCTCCAATCTGTCTAGGTCATGTTGAATCCTAGCCCTACCCTCCAGCATATCTACTACTCCCCCCAGCTTGGTGTCATCTGCAAATTTGCTGAGGGTACACTTTATGCCATCTTTCAGGTAGTTCCAGACACTGAACAAAACTGGCCCCAGGACCGAACCCCAGGGGCATTCTACTTAATACTGGCTCCCAACTAAACATCAAGCCATTGATTACTACTCTCTGAGCCCGATGATCCAGACAGTTTTCTATCCACCTTACAGTCCGTTCATCCAGCCCATATTTCCTTAGCTTGCCTGAGAGAATGTTGTGAGAGACTGTATCAAAAGCCTTGTTAAAATCAGGGTACACCACATCCACCATGTAACAGAGCACAAGTTGTGCTCTGTTACTCAAAGGGGCTGAGCTAGCAGCAGAACAGCCTACAGGTGGCTGCAATCCCCATCAGGAATCACATGGCCAGCCAAGAGCCACCTGATTGGGGAAGCGGGCCCAGCTGCTAGACATAAAAAATAGCAGAGCCAACAGTTTGCTGCAGGCAGCCAGAGAAGGAACATCGCGCAGCTGGAGCTGCTGCTCAGAACACCCTGGAGGTATAGCGCAGGAGCTATGGGGAAGGTGGAGGCTACTGGTCCTGGGGCATGACCTAAAACTACACCCTGCTGGGCCTGGGTGGTGTAGTGGGACTGCCAGTGGCGGGGCAGTCTCCAGGAAATGTCATACCTGTGCCTCCCCAATGAAGGGCAAGTATGGGACACCAGAAAGCCTCAGCCCCCGCTGCCTTGCAGGTTACCCTCTGGAGGGGAAAGGCTAGGGTAGCACACCCCAAAGACAAAGCAAGGGCCCAGGCTCACAGCGAGTCCTGAGGTGTATGAAGGAGCTGGGTGTGAGGCAGCCCTGAGCCCATGGAGGAGCAAGGGGATTGAGGCCCAGTGTTGGGCAAGGGGATTAAGGCCCCAGTGTGGAGGTGTGAGGGGACAAAGAGGATCCTAAGCCAGGCAGGGAGCTGAAGAAAAGGGAGGGGTTGAAAGCTTCGAGTAAATGAGATTGAGAGCCCAGTGCAAGGACACAGAGATTGAGAGTCCTGACATGAGGGCATAGAGATGGCAATCTATAGTGTGAGGGCACAGGAGTGAGAATCCCGACATGAAGCACTGGAGTGAGGGTCCTGGTGTGTGGGCACTGGATCACAGGCCGGGTCTTAGGCCATGGATCCCATCTGCGGGGCATGGGACATGGTATAAGGGGAGGTTCAGAGCTGTATATATAGGCCCTTGACATCAGGGCAAGTAAATGGGCAGCCTCCTGCCTTGTTATCAACTTTATACTGGTTACACTAAAGGCGTGGCAGAAGAGCAGTTTGCCCTGAAACAAGTAGGTGGGCCAATGTTCAGACCAGTCCCAGGATACCCACTTGTTACACACATCCACAGAGCCAGTCATCTCATCATAGAAGGCAATCCAGGCATGACTTGCCCCCTGGTGAATCCATGCTGACTGTTCCTAATCACCTTCTTCTCCTCCAAGTGCTTAGAAATGGATTCCTTGAGGATCTGCTCCATGATTTTTCCAGGGACTGGGGTGAGGCTGACTGGTCTGTAGTTCCCTAGATCCTTTCTCCCTTTCTTAAATATGGGCACTATGTTTGCTCTTTTCTATTTATCCAGGATCTCTCCCAATTACCATGAGTTCTCAAAGATGATGACCAGTAGTTCTGCTATCACATCAGCCAGCTCCCTCAGTACCCTCAGGTGCATCCTGTCCAGCCCCACGGACTTGTAGACATCCAGCTTTTCTAAGTAGTCCCTAACCACTGAGGGCTGCTCACATCCTCCCCAAACTGTGCTGCCCGGTGCAGTAGTCTGGGAGCTGACCTTGCCTGTGAAGACTGAAGCAAAAAAAGGCATTGAGCGCTTCAGCCTTTTCTGCATCCTCTGTCACAAGGTTGCCTCCCCCATTCAGTAAAGGACCTACACTTTCCCTGATCCTCCTTTTGCTACTGACATACTTGTAGAAACCCTTCTTGTTACCATTCACATCCCTTGCTAGCAGCAACTCCAATTATGCTTTGGCCTTCCTGACTTCATCCCTGCATGCCCAAGTAATGCTCTTATATTCTTCCCTAGTTATCGGTCCAAGTTTCCACTTCTTATATAAGTTTCCTTTTTGTGATTTTGTTTATTGAAGAGTTCCCTAAGCCAAGCTGGTCTTCTGCCATACTTGCCATTGTGCTAGCCCTCCCCAGTTAGGATCAGGCTCTGGAGCCCTGCGCTGCCCTTACCCAGCCTTCACATGCCAGGATCAGGTCCTGCATTGACCTGAATGTCTGATCTAGCATGCAAGATCATGGCCTATGAGGCTCCCCACAGGATTCGTGGGGAGCCCTGCAGGCCAGATGACATTTCTGGGTAGCAAGATGTGGCCTGTAGGCTGGAGGTTGAGCACCCCTGCCTTATAACATACCACAATGTAAAAACAAGGGAGATAAGAGGTTCCCAACATGCTGCCACTACAATACAGGAGGAGCTTTTATCATTATTTAGATGCACAGTCAACCCTATCCAAAAGGTTCAGAGCAGCTTACAATAAAAAGCAACCTACAGGTAGGAAATAATTGTAGACTCTCCAAACAAAACCCCTAAACCTGAAAACTCCAACCGTTTCCCCTCCCCACCTCTCCAACTACTGCTTCCTTGCAAACCCTCTGGCCAAGCCCCACCACACTTCCCAATCACATTTGCATCCAGATGTAAGAAACCACTTCCCACTGCCCCCCTTTCCCACCCACTCACACTTCCCCTTCCTCACGCAAGACAAGATTCTTCCTACCTCTCCTACAGAGAGGCTGTGGCTATTCCAAAAAGCACATTGCTTTCCCCTCCTCCTCCCCACCCCAAAACAAGCACAGCACCGAATCCAAAAGAACTACAACAAGGAAGTAACAGAAAGACCCATGCCTCAATCCCTAACGAAGTGCACCCTTGAGAGTTGTCCTTTGTCAAAACATGCCTAGGCACCTGCCCAAGGAGGCTCCCTCGCTTTTTTAGGGTCTTCTGGCTGACTTGGTCCTTCTCACTCCATTCAGGTGATCAAGACAGTCCTCCTGCAATGGCAGCAATTCTTCAGCCCAGAGCTACTTCCCAGCACATTAGATTAAATATGCTCAGACGATGCTAGGAAGGTAAAAATGCTCACACTAACGAAAAAGGGAAAAACTCATAGTCCTTGCAAATCTGACCCAGGGGAAAAATGAATTTCCTGACCTTAATTTGGCAATTGATTTGAACCTGAGGGGAAGAGCAAAACCCTCTAAACAAGGTAACCCAAAAGGTTTCTAAGGACTGTCAGGATGCCCTAGTCAAACCTCCTACCTCAAGCACAGCCAATTATCAAAGCTTGAGAGAAATGAGGGAAAAAGTCCAGAAGCCAATAAAACATTCACAAGAGGGGGGAAAACATTCCTTCCTGGCCCCACGAGACAGCCAGCCTGAAACACTGGGCTAAGATGAAAAACCAATTTTGTCCAAGATCCCTCCCAATGGGATGGTAATTCAAGACTCCAAAAACTAAAGGTCAGTTCACTAGGTCACTGTGTTACCTGTCATCTTCATTTCTGTTACTGCCTTGCTGCTACGAGAAGTATGTACAAAATTAAAATTCTCAGACTGTTTTAATTTATGAGGATCTATGACATTTTCTTTCAGTAAAATAAGCTGAGCTCAGAACTCACTTTCTGACATGGCAGATACTTCATCTTGAATGGCTAAGATCAGCTTGGCCTCTCTGGTCAGGTACTGGCAACGACGTTCCTCGTGCTGTAGAACTATGGCAATTCGACGGGAGAGATTATGTAAGCAGTTTATCACAGATGGGTCTGCATTGGCCTATATGCAATATAGAAACAGCTGGTCAGTTTTTCAGCAATTTTGGGTATGGATAAATGTACATTTTAGCCACTTTGAAAGGGAAGGGGGACACCTGTTATGATTTAATTCTTATGTCTATTTAATCCTGTAGCATTACAAGTTAGTTAAACTGCACCAGCTCAGATTCTGAGCTAAGCAGGGTTAAAGCTGGATTAGTTTTGTTACACCTGTACAATTACAGGATTATGCAGATGAAAGAAGTGCATTTTAACAGCTTGAATTAGTATTCTCTGACAGTGAAACAATGGCCATATCTGTCTATACTCTCTAAAATATATGAAAAGTAGACTAATATGTCTCCAGATAAACAGTCAAATAAATTACCTTTAACAGTTACCAGGGAGACTGACCTTCAAACTGGGTGTTAAGAGAAAGGAGATTTCTCTTGAATTATTTAGCAGTTTAGCAGAAGTACAGAGACCAAAAACAACAGCAAGTCCAATAAATATTACTAGGCCAAAGAGTCATGAAAAATATGACACAGAAGTTCCAAATGTGTATAATTCAAAAAATGAAGAAAACTAAAGAAATAATTACCCATTTCAGTATTTTATTCACCTAACTGTTATCAACTCTCTTACTAAGTTAGATCAGCTATAGAACACACCTTCAGTAATTTAAGTTTTTAGAAGTAATTTAAACTTCACGCTACTGAGAAATCAGAAGAACATCAATACATTCAAATACAAAAGCACTGGAAGGACAAGGAAGGTAGGCACTTAGCCACAAATCATTCTCTCCATGTGGCAGATTAGTATTTTAGTCACTAGTATGACAAATGCTAACTATTAAAGACCTAGAAAACATTATCCCACTTTTAACCCAAGAGAAAATGGAACTGGTTTTTCACACCTCACAAACACTATATATTAAAAATATTTCATTTTTATAAAGCCCTAAAATAAAAAGTTAGGAAACCTATCAATTCCATGCAGCTGATAAGGTGGGGCTCATTTGCTTCAAGTCAGCAAGGGTGCAGCAGTAAGCTGCTGTATGTCTGTTAAGACATTTAAAGGACTGGAAGGTTCAGCCAACAGATAACTTGGCATCTGAACTAGCAAACTGTGAATCAGCATTTCTGAACTCCAGCATTTTGCTGAGTCAAAGTATGTTGATGTACTGTAACTCAAGCACAGCAGGATCACTGCTGATTACATTTGCGTCTTTGCCTGCTGTGTCTGTCTGCTGCAGATGGCCTGTTATCTTAAAGTATCCCCACCCACAGCATGGAGAGGTTTGCAGCAATAAGCTACAGCATGGAGAAAAATTCAATTTGCTGAACATATTCCCACAGACTTCACAGCTGTCTATAAAATAGAAAATGTCATTTTGGTAAATGGATCGTAGTGATACTAAAAAAAGATGACAAAGTACATCACAAAGTCCACAGAGTGATCAAAAACTGAATATATATTATTTAAATGCCATGCTCGATTTGCATTATTAATGCTATGGAATTAGTCTCTGGGCTAGGAAGAAAAACCCAGAGATGGGAAATCCAAAACTGGGCCTGCATATGGCAGTTTTTACATTTCAGCTGGTTGAGCCAGGATTCTCTAATATATGTGTATGGGGTATGCAGACCCTATTATATAACTAGGTACAAGAAAAAAGGGTAAAAAAGGTACAAAAATGGTTCAAATTCTATGCCCAGGTGCTGGGTAGTGCCTTCCCCTGCTCTTGCTCACACTATTAGAAAACCATACTATTTCATAGTATCTGACAAAGTAGATTATTGCCTAGGAAAGCTTATGGCCCTCCCTTCAAGTCTAAGGTATCACCCTACCCTATGTTCTACATTATTTGAAAGATTTTCCTTTTAAAACTTCAATAAATAAATACATGGGAATAAGTAGGAATAAACTCTACATGTGGGCAACAAAGGAGACTGACTCAAAAAAACCTGAAGTATGACTCAAACTTAAAACAATATTGTTCTGATGCATCACTTCAGGAAGGCTTGTAAGGAAAATTAATATTTATTTTTTCTGCAAAACTCTCAGATCTTTATTTCAGCATACCTGGGACTTCATCTGAATGAAAAGGGAAGGACAAGAACATGTAGGGACACCCAGCCAAATACCATTTTCAGCAAAAAGCCATCTACAGATCAAACCACGAGCTTCTGATCCAGGAAAAAAAGATATACAACTTGGACCAGATCAGAATCAGAATATTGAGCTAAAAAAGGAAAGGAGATTTTCAACTTCCACTTTCCCCAAAAACCTGAGACTGAAGATAGTAATTTCATTCTTGAGGTATAAGTATTAAAATCTTTGTTTCTAAGTCTCTTTTTTCATTACCATGTATTAGTCACTGCAAATGAACACATCAGGAAATTTTTGCTTCATTATTTGAGTGACTCAATGATTGCTACAATTAAGAATACAAAACAACTCTTATACCTCCATTTTCACTCACTCCTAAATTCTCAAAAGGCATTAACTTGAGCTGAAATTGTCCCAGTCTTGCTCTTCCTGATGTTTTCTCTTATTATTTCTACTTTGAAGGCAATCTCTTCTGCCATTTTTGAGCAAACGGAAACATAACAGCCACACCTCCTCTTGATTATTTATTTCAAACACAAAAAACTAAACTACTGAGTTCCTGAAAATAGTTAGAGGAAGAACATGCACAAAGTTGCACTTAGGAAAAGAGCTGAACATTCAATCATGAATGTCTGAAATGGACATAACGAGCTTAGGTGGAAGTGTCCTCAATTCAAACAGACCACAAACTCCTGGAGAACTAATCCCGACATACAAAAATGGAGCCCTCCCATTCCAGGGCCAGGCCTACAGCTACCTTACTCTTTCATCTTCCTAACAAAGTTTACTTTTCAGTGGGCTATCATTAGTTCTCATGTTTGTACAAATGCCCAATCAGTCTAATCTGTGGGGAAGACGTTTAAAGAAGCATCATAGCCCCACAGTTACTCTAGGGCTCTACTGTCCTGCTAGCAAATGGATCCCCAACGTACAGCCTTACTAACTTAAAAAGGTACCTCCGTGGATCTTCAAGCACACACATACTTGATGCAACTTTAATAATGTAGAGATCCAGATATAGTAACAAGAACCACCAACACACCTATCAAATAATACATGCATTATTCCACATTTCACAGAGCCAGCAGTTCCTTCCTTAAAATAAAAATGTCTGAGCCTCCAGGAGTAGTATCTGCATTTATTCTTTTAAACAATGGTCAAGAGCTACTTAGTTTTCATTCTCAAGCACCGAATTGTTACATTGGTTTTGTAGCATGCAAATAGTCTTCTCTGTTCTTACGCTTTTGATTACATAGGGGTCTGCAGGAATCCATTTAAGGTAATGCATACCTTAAAGTACACAGGTTATGCATCCCATTCAAATAACCCTTTCAGTAGGAAATAACCCTTTTCATTTACTTGCAAGACAATAAAAACTTGAGGAAGGGTATAGAGGGACTGATTAGAAGGGCTAAATACCAAAAAAACACAAAAAAAATCCTTAGTGACCGCATGTGGAGAGAAGGGGACAAAACGATGGAAACACACCAATATTTAAAACTGTGCAAACACCAGTAAAAGAAAGGAATTACCAGCTACTGTATTATGAGAAATAACTCAGAATGAGATGATGAACATATGAGCTATCAAAAAAATCCTTCTGAAAAAAAATTGCCTATGGAAAAAAAACAGGAGAGAAAGAGGCTTTCATCACTTGAGGCAATTAAGAAGCTCAAGAAAATACCCTGCAGGGAACAATCATGCACTCACCCCACGCAATGGACCCAAAACGCTGAAATAAATTTTCAGTCTCAATTTCTATGACTGCGTGATTTTACAGATTTTAATTATGTAGCTTAAATGTCACATTTGATAGTGTTTTTGCATTTATTTTTATACAATTTCAAATTAATGACATTTGTATTTTAATAAAAGAAGACTGTGAATATGTTTCATTGAAATATTACTGGTATCTGAAATATAAGTATTTTAAAACAAGAAACATGGGTATAAAATCCATTCTTTAATGAGCTAGGATGGACTATGCTTACCCTTAAGGCAAATACAACATTGAAGAGAATCATGGTAGGCATCTCTCTCTTTGGTGAGGGGTCAGTTTTAGATACCTGCACAATATTTAAAAAACAAACAGATAAAGAAGCAAAGATCACTGCATTTGAACACTGGACTGAAAATAAAGGCTGACCGCATCAAATTACCACAGATGCTATTAATTAGGATGAGATGAACATGTACCATCAAACCTCAACCCATAAACTCAGAATTAGTATTTTTAATGGACTTACTCAGTTTTCTCCATTTACTTACCAGAAACTTATTAAATCAATATGCTTATATCACAAAATCATGTTTTTGAGGAATTCTGGAGAGAGCCCATCTGCTTCAGAAAACTATTTTTTTTCCCTTAGTACATGGAAATTTATACCATTTAACAGAACTGCTCTTATTTAGATTAATTTTCCATTGCACTTTACTGTTAAGTGCCCTATACATTTATTCCTTTAGAGGAGATTCTTATTTGTACACCAGCTAATTTGTAGAAAATCTATTCTTTTTAACAAACAGCTTCAAGGTGGCCTTTACTGAACTGCCATTTTAAGGTGAGAGAAGGGGTACAGAAAAAAAACCCCTACAAATAAAATTCACTCTTAGTAGCAGTTGAATTTCCATTGTTCCACTAAGTGTCACCACAAGATGGAGTAGGAGATCCAAGTGACATGTCTACTAGTGTTGTTACATGTTACAATTATCAAGTACTGAATCTATGAAATTTTAAGAGGCATTAAAATTAGAATGTGCTCTAAACAGCCCCACATTGAGGCTTAATATAGGGGTGGGCAAAATGCGGCCTTGTCAGGCCATTCTAGCTGGCCCACAGGGTCCCTAAAAAATGTAGAAAATTAATATATATCTGCCCCTGGCTGCCTGTCATGCGGCTCTCTATGGCTTGCCAAAGCTCAGTAAGCGGTCCTCCACCCGATATAATTGTCTGCCCCTGGCTTCACACCACTGCTGAACTCCACAGCTCTGACTTGCCACTAGAGGGCTGGCAAGCAGAGACATAGCCAGGAGCCTAGATGCCTGGGATCAAGCTGTGCTGGTGGGGTGGGGGAGCAGTGACAGAACTGGAGACAAAAGTGCTAATTAGCAGTTCCCTCTTGCTACCTGGAGACTGAAAGATGTTTTCTTAGTATAGACTGAACCACAACTTAACCACAAAGAACTCAGTCATATGGATGGGAAAGGAGCCATATCCTTCTGTAATGCATGAATGCTTGCATTTTAAGTGCCTTTATTACATGTAACCACACCCTAAGTATCCCACAAACTACACACTGAACTAGAACATAATCTTGACAGGTGCCAAGAGTCCTCAGTTGATGCTGCACCCCCAAACAATGAACAGGACCATTTAACAGTGTTCTTAAAAGAACAACTCCCCCCCCACACACACCAGAAACTGAAAAGAATAAGGGAAACTTGTTTTCTACAGACTCATTGGTATTTGGATTAATGACATGAGAGGGCAACACCAAGCTCTGAAGTTTCAACAAGCCTATTTGGTCTCCAGTAGTAAAAAAGATTCCATACGCTTGTTGCACTTTCCTAAGTACCTTTTTAAAGGGCTTAACAAGCAATTCTGTCCCTATTCAAGTCAAAAGAAGTACTACCACTGATCTCAAATGGGAACTACATAAGACTTTGTAACACCCCTTGTCCAGGGTAGAATAAGGGAGGTGCCTTTTCCCACTCAAACCATAGGGAATGTTTTGAGACAGAATGACAATACAGAGATGGGTAAAGTCAAGGGCACAGCCATAAGCAGCCAGGATCTACCTGATCAGGAACCGTTAAAGAACCTTAGTGTACTTCTTGTGGGCTGCTGGAAGACATGAAAGCAATTGAATGATTGGGTTTTGAGGAAAGTTATGCCTCATTCCCCAAATCTATGACCTGCTAGGACAAATGTGCATGGTAGACTACATGATTCTGGGAATGATGAAAAAAAATCCTCAAACCCCAAAGCACATGATTACTAGTTGACAGCCACATCAGCAGCCCTGGGCAAGTGCAGCTGGAAGGTAGAAAGCTCCCCACTCTCAGACATTTTTTTGTTTACTTGGCAATTCTTTCACTCTCAGACCCTGAAAACCCACTCCACTCCAACATACAGCATTTACAAATTGAAGTCTCAGCTTAGAAATATTTAAATGGCCTCGTCTACAAAGAAAATCCACGACTTGAACACAGATCTTTCTGAAACAACCCTAGCACTGGTGACCCTGAAAAGGTAGAAAAAGTAAAGATAGCTTCCAACATCTTTATCATGCTGTGACTTACACCTGCTAAAAAGGAAATTTAATTGACACTGTGATAAACTCTGATACAGAAAACTTGTCTATACAAGTTTCTATGGGTACGGACACATTTGGGGCCATTTCAGAAAGACAGCAACTGTTATGTTCTAATTTTTACATGTGGCAAAGTGGAAGTGATACAAATGTAGCAAAACCACTTCAAACCTAATGCTGCTTCATCCAACCTTTAAATTGGATCAGTTTTTCCAAAGTGTGCTGTTCCCAGCTTGTTCACACATAACAATTAGAATCTAGCAGCAGCTGAACTTTGAAACATTCTCCTTTTGAAACAGCTCCAAAAATATGAGCCTTCACAACCAATTTAGTACTATCACTGGTTACACTGCAATTATCTTTGAACCAGTGATGGGGGTTACTTCAGTAAAATTTCAAGTACAAACATAACTGAGGATAAGCATTCAATATAAAAATTTATTAACATTATGAAATAATTGAGAAAAAAACTTCTAACACTATAGTTTTAAAAATGTATCAAAGTAAAACTGCACAATTTAGGTTCTAAATTTCTTAAATTAGGTTGCTGCTGCTCTGTCCACAGCAGTTCTAGGAAAAAAGCTATTCTTCACTGTACACTTCAGCAGCTTTCTTACCATACCTGTCCCAGGGCATGCTGCAGCAAGGTCGGATGGCCAACAAAACGAACATTATCAATCTTCAGCTCAAATTTTTTGCCACACATGTCTGATTTTGTAGCCAAAATTGTTGCCAGGATCACATCTGAAAACCTTCAAGAGTGGAAATATGTTACTATATTCATCAAAAAAAACCCACACACCCACAAATATCCCCCCAGCTGAAATGCAAATTTATTTAATTTGAATTACTTGGAGTATGTTAAACAACATATTTGGATTTATGCACTTCAAATGCTAATTATAAAAATTAAAGAACCTTTACAATAACATCTTTCAAATCAACAGAATTATAAAATAAGAGGCATCAAAGACAAAGACCGGAGTTCCATGCTTATTTAATTACATGCTCTTAGAAACCTATGGAAAGGTTAGATGCAGTTTATTTTCAAACATATAAAAACAGTTTAAGTTAGCCATTGCCTGAATTTAGCTGCACGCTAATAAACTTATTAAGCAACTTGATATCAGAACAGCTGATCACTCAAGCAGACAAAGATCTTTTAACTAGCCAAGTACAGAGGCTGGTTTTATTCAATTAAAACCATGCTCATGCCGTCTGTCCCTTCTCCTCCAAACCCATTAGTGTCATTCACAGTTTCATAGTTGTTGGGGCTCGAAGGGACCTTACAGACCATCGGGCCCATCCCCCCTGCACTTGGGCAGGAAAGACTGCTGGGATTAAAAGCTATTATTCTGAGATGCACTCAGTCTATGGCCAAAATATCATTGATGGCCTGCAAAGAAGTGATATATGTCACAAAGTGTTAGCTTTTCAGTTGCTAAACTACATTTAAGGAAGTTAATCAAGTATATCCAATCTCAATGCACTCTCTCCATAAAAATAATTGTGGTAACCGCATAAATGTTACTAGATTCACTGGGAAAGGATGTAGTCTATGAGCTTGCAGATGGAAGTGGCAAGTGTCCACGCACCATTAAAACATGGGACATAAAAGCTATGACAGGAACCCTTCCAATATTGCATAGATTGCAGTTGTTCTTATACAGTTCTAATCTCTGAGTTTTTATACTGCATCCACTACCATATTTTCTGAGATAGGGTGCTCAGATAATAATAAAAAGACCTAATTTAACGAACTGTGGGGAATGCATTTTTTCAGTTTAAGGATTGTGCAGACATCATTGAATTATTAATGCTCTTTCCTCAACTGCCCTTTTAGAAGTCCCACTGAAACCAAAGCAAATCAATTAGACATCTAAAGAGTATTTAAAAAAAAATTGTAAAGTTTACCTTGGTTCCTTTTTTCCTTTTTTTTGTAAACATGTACTGAAGTGTGTCACCCATCCCCCTTTCCAAAACAGCTATCCTAGATAACATAGTATCGCCTAGAAAAAAGGACACACACGGGTGTGGGTTGTAGTCTCCTTATCTTTTGTCAGCAAATGAGCCTTTACTATTTAAAGAAGGAATTAATGTAAGACATATTTCTGGTCCCGCCAAATAATCTTTTAATGCGTTTACCCACAAATG
>NW_017729002.1:14419795-14422113 GCF_001723915.1 Gavialis gangeticus
CTCCTTATCTTTTGTCAGCAAATGAGCCTTTACTATTTAAAGAAGGAATTAATGTAAGACATATTTCTGGTCCCGCCAAATAATCTTTTAATGCGTTTACCCACAAATGAGAAACATACTAACTAAATGGAAATTAAACTAGCCATTTCTGCTTGTAAAATAGTCCAGTGTGTACCAGAAGTGTTGGCTGGTCAAAAGGCTTTAGGGATTATCATAGAGGCTATGCTATTGGCAATGCCAATCAATAGGTGTAGAAAAATCAAGATAGCCCTCTCACTTATGGAGGAAGTATTTGCACACTGCCTTTTCAGACACTATCTGCTCACCAAAGAGCAGCGTTGCCATTTACAGGAGGCAGGTTCCTGGTGAATGCAGCTGGATATTGCCAGAAATACAGATTAACCAAGGAGTCCCAGTAGGAACAAAGCCAGCATTCCATAAACACAATAATGTATTTATGAAGTTAATATGGGCAAACTGTAACATTTCCTTAAACTGTTCCTAAGAACATATGCTGTTTAAAATAAGTAACACAAAACGTTAACATGCCCAAAATGTGGAAACCCCATCTCTGCGCCATCAGGCTGCATTAATTAGATGGTTCACACTGCACCAGAGAGAATCTGAGTGAGACCTAAGTCAGAAAGAGCTGAAAATTTCAAAGTGGAAAGGGGAGCTAACCAGGAAGTAGGATTGCTGTTGGTGAGAAGTCATTTTTTTCCATGGTTTTGGTGAGGAAGATCCTGCATGATGGCAGCCTGATATCAGTTATGCTATCTTTATCACCAAGTTAGACTAGTACACCAATTTCCACAAAAGACTCCACAGCTAAACCATTTAAAGCAAAGCTTGCGCAAAAAACACAGATGCTTTGCAGTGGCAATACATAGGGGGTGCACAGCGGTGCACATGCACGCCAAGAAAGCGCTGGTGCAACCCCTGACTGGCTGCGTTCGCTGCTTAGGCAACGGGCACAAGGGGCAGGCAGGAGTGCTGGTGCCCCCCTGCAAGTGCTGGCCGGGGAATGAAGCATTGCTGCACTCCTAGAAGCAGCTGCAGCCACTCCCAGAAGCCGGCACAGCAATTGGCCTTCTCTCGATCAGCTGCAGGGGGGTGGGAGGGGGGGGACACACACCCTGGTCATTGAATCATCATGGGGGGGAGCATGTGTCCCCCCTGACTAAGGCGACACCAGTCACCCATGATGCCTTGTACCTATGCGTCAATTCAGGACTGAGAACTTGTTATACTAGTGCTGCATAATCTGCACTGGTTTGGGGTTGTTTCCACCCCTGCCACACATTACACTTAAGACATGATTAACAGCCATGAAGTTATTCCACAAAAAATGCATAACTTTGTGGCTGTTTCCTATCATGCCATCAATTGAACATGTGGCCAGGTGTGCCCCTGTGACTGAGAGACCCACCAACGATCTGGGCTCCCAGTCACAGGGACGTACCAGACTCCCAGCCTGCCTGATGTACTCCTGTGGCTGGCAGCCCTCTCAGCCATGGGAGCTTGCTACTAGCTGGAGCAGCAGGAGCCCTGGATCAGGCTCCCCCTGCACTGGAAATAATGCATTATGGGATCTGATGCACAATCCATATTGACATGCTTCCTGCCATGCCTGTGTGCATGGTGTTGATTGCATATCAGATCCTATTACGCATTTGCCTGCACATCTGGAAGAGGCTTTAAACTCCATCAATGTAGAAACAGTAAACTTCTTAATGGTAATACTTCTTGGAGCACTAGTATGGATCAAATACCACTATTACTACTTTATTCAATTTACAAATAAAGTTTTAACCTTTAGAACTGAACTGGCAGCAACAACAGTAATTTTTTTTTAAAGGAAAAAAACCAAACAAACAAAGCTATTCCTGCTCAAGAAAAAATATTTTCTCCTTTGATAGTTTCATAGTTGGTAGGATCGGAAGGGACCTAAGCAGATCATCAAGTCTGACCCCCTGCCATGGCAGGAAAGAGTACTGGGGTCAAACGACCCCAGCAAGGTGTTCTTCTAGCTTCTTCTTAAAGACCCCCAGGGTAGGAGCCAGCACCACTTCGCTTGGAAGCTGGTTCCAGATCCTAGCCGCCCTGACAATGAAGTAGCGCCTCCTGATGTCTAGTCTAAATCTACCCTCTGCCAGCTTGTGACCATTATTTCTAGTCACTCCTGGTAGTACTTGGGGGAACAGGGACTCCCCCAATGCCTGCTGGTCCCCTCTGACTAGTTTGTAACAGGCCACTAGATCCCCCCTCAGCCTTCTCTTGTGGAGGCTGAACAGGTTCAGGTCCCGTAGCCTCTCCTC
>NW_017729002.1:14422138-14423138 GCF_001723915.1 Gavialis gangeticus
GATCATGCAAGTGGCCCTCCTTTGGACCCTCTCCATGTTGTCCACATCCCTCTTGAAGTGCAGCGCCCAAAACTGGACGCAGTACTCCAGCTGCAGCCTGACCAGTGTCACATAGAGGGGGAGGATCACCTCCTTGGACCTGCTGGAGATGCACCTGTGAATGCATGACAAGGTACGGTTAGCCTTCCTGACTGCATCGCCACACTGTCGGCCCATCATTTTGGCATCAGTAATGACTCCAAGATCCTTTTCTGCCTCTGCACTGATGAGAAGGGAGTTCCCCAGCCTGTAGGTATGCTGCTGGTTCTTCCCCCCCCACAGGCATACAGTACAGGCAGTCCTCAGACTTACGACACAATTGGTTTCTGAAAACTGTGTCTTAAGTCAAAATGTTGCAACTCGGAACCAATTTTCTCATCAGAAACAATGTTATAAATGAGGGATTGGTTCCTGAACCAAGGCCCGATACCCTATTTTCACTAAAAAATACCCCAGAATGTAGCTATATTACTCAAGATATACAATATAAATATTGTACAAAATATTATACAAAATATACAATATAAATATTGTAAACAGCAATCATATTGATTTTGAAGGACTTCTTTGGAAGTGACTTTGCTGGACTTTTTGAAAGGCTCTTGGTTGGACTTTTTGAAGGGTTCTTGGCTGGAGTCTTCTCAGGAGTCTTGGATGCAGGTTCTTCTGAACTCTTGTCTGCTTTCTTAAAGAAAGTGTCCAAGGAAGTTTGGACAGATGTTCTCCAGGGAGATGTGCAATACAGCGAAGTTGTTCGCTGGCGTAGCATCACATTGGATCAAGCGTTGTAAAACTGAAACTGACATCATAAAGTTGAAATAGGGTGTAAATTTATAAACACTGTAAATGTGAAACGTTGTAACTCGAAATGCTGTAAGTCAGGGACTGCCTGTACCAGAGAAGGAGCCTTTTCCCCAGCATGTAACTGGACCTTGTCGTGCATCCACAGGTGCATCTCAAG
>NW_017729002.1:14423149-14430428 GCF_001723915.1 Gavialis gangeticus
AAGGTCCCTTCCGACCCTACTTCTATGATTCTATGATGTACAACATCTACTTCTTCAGTCACTTTAAGATGCTAGAGCTACTCCTCTTCTGTGGATTCTAACTCTTTTCTTTGTTTTATACCAATGAGGCTGAAGGTTGATTTTTTGGAAAGACAAAGGAACTCAAAGATGGGAAGGTGAAATAATCTGTGACAACAGTTCATTGCCAAGGCAGCCTTCCTTATTTACAGTGTGCAGGGACATACATTGCAAGCATATATCACTGAATTATGTCAGACAAAGTACAACCTAATGTGTAAAACTAAGTGATTGTTAGTCAGAAAGAAACTGTTTTAGGGTTTGAAAAGAAAGTACTAAATTCAAATACAAGGTAGGTGATGTGCAATCCCTGGGCCCAATTTCCAGGGAGCGCTCTCAAGAAAAACTGCTGTACCTTCTCCAACACATTGCTGGGTTCCTGCTGAATTCCCTACTTTGCCATACGCCCAAAGGAACAATCCATATCCTCCCACTGGATACAGAACAGGAAGCACAGAAATGTTAGTAGGATCTTTGTAAATTCCCTAGCAGAAACCTTGGCAACATGTTTCTCATTGATGCTTTGATTTAGTATATCAATCAGTTATCTAATCGTTCAGTGTAAAATGTAAACCAAAAACAAAGCACAATTAAAGGATGGTGAGAAAAGAAAGCCATTCTAGACAGAGGTGATTGTTTAGAATGTTTGGTCTTACCCTGAAACCAATTGCTCATCAGTTAGAAGACACTGCTCTCTGAAATGGGAACATGGCCATAAACACAAAACAAACACACAACAAAAGAATAAAAGGAGGCAAAGTAGCACAAAATACAAAAAAAATACAACATTAAAAACTAAGACAGACTATTAAGGATTAAACGGCTGTACCCTACAGCTAACTATTGGGAAGACGAAACACACATATAAAGTAAGGGGATTGTACATATTTTATAATTAATGCTTATCTAACAAAAGTAGAAACAGTAACATTCTGGCAATAGCAGAGGAGATAACTTAATTTCATTTCCAGATAGTCATACGCATTTCTGGCATTGACATGCACCCATCTGTGGTGTTATACCACAGACCCTCCTGATTCACACTCTGTGAACTGGTAGCAGCACATCCCAGAGAGCTGAGATATAGGACATCACGAATGATTTTTATTGTGTGCAAAGTTGTGGCCCTTGAAATGGTCCTTAACACAGAACTGCCACTGTTGCTGAATACTGTAAGTGCATCTCCCCATGGGATTAAACAAACACTTTCAAGTCCATCCAATGTCACAGCATTAGCAGGGTCAATTTCCATGTCTCCCAGTTTGCTTCAGACACAGAAACCAATCAACAAGGAGAGCTTTAAAATAGAGAGGCTAAGCAAAGTTTTACAGCAAAAGAACATGAAGACCTTCATGTGGTAGGCTGTTTCCAGCTGGAGCTATTCTTATAAGCTCCAAAGAACACACCATTTCACAGTAATGACCTTCAACTTGTTTCCAAACACCAGGAGAAAGAGACAAAATAAAAGGTCTCTGCTAAAAGGAGTGTATTTCTTAAAGTTGGTGGGCATGATTGAAGAACTGTCCCCGCCCTCCACCCCCAAGTCAGGCTTGCCTTTTACCACACATTTTACACACTAACTGAAATCAAATGTCAACTCAAGCTTTTGCTGGCCTTCTTCCACCCAGGGCAGCCAACTGGGTTCACATTCACTTAACAAAAAGTGTAACAAATTGAGTGTGATAATATGGGAGGGATGACTAACGGAGGGATAGAAAGCCAGGTAACTTCCCAGAAAGGAGATTCCTAAGGATGCTCAAACAGTGCCCTAATGTGCTCAAGGGCACAAGTCCAATTTAAAAAGGGACAATATATGTGGAGGGGTTAAATCAGAAATAGGTGTCTGTCAGTAAGTGGCATAAAGGAAAAGACATACCCCTAAAAATGTGTCAATCTCACCAGCAATGCTAACAAGGGAGATGATACCACCAGTAGCATTATGCTGCAGTCCAAGAAAGAGATTGTAGTAAAAGCTGCCCTAGAAAGCTCAATTATAGAACAAATCTGTTTTGCATTCTTCAGTCCACCTGGCTTTAAAGCTACTTTTACAGCCCAGAAATGCATTATCACTCAGTGAGTTGTATATACATGAGACCAACAGCTAGAAACACCCTGACACAGCAAGATTGCTCCCAGATGCTAGCAAGACACCAGTGGGTTTGTATAACTCCCATTGCTGAACCAAAGACCAAATCAGGACAAGAAAATGGAGAAGACAGATTATGTTCCTCATGTGGTAGAGCTTATAAATTCTGTGCTATCTGAAAGGTGAAGGTGTCAGTGGAGGTTAAGAAGACTGTGTTGACTTCCAGAGAGGCTCCAACACCAGGCCAAACTGATCAGGGTCAGTTTCCTCAGGTCAGCAGAGAGCCATGTATTCCCCTCAGGCAAAAAGAGGTTACTTAATGATACACAAGCTTAGTGACCAAACTCTGCAAAATGTTGGAGGTAAGACAGCCACCTTTGCACATACCAATTTTCCCAGCTTCACAACAGTTGAAACGGACAGAAGCCTGGAAGTCTAGGACTTGGGAGCTCCTTCATGGCACCAACTTTAGGGGTTGCTTGGTTACTTTTCCACAATTACAATTTTGCCAGTTCAGGTATGTATCAGCACACTTAAACTGGTAAAACCTCTTAAGATAAACATAGCTATATCAGTATAAAAGTTCTTCTGCTAGTCCAGTTTCTGGCAGTTCAGTGTACCTTTCACCAGTTCATCCATGTTGGTGAAAACATCTCCTCATGCCTCTAAGCAACAAAACTATTCCAGTAACCCTTTAAGGGTAGAACAAGCCTTATTTTACCGTTTTGGAAAAGTCGTTTACAACCTGTGCGCCAGAATCTCACCATCTATGCAAATAATGCTAATATCCATCACCATGACTTGGGATGATAATGTAATGTTTGTAAATCACTCAGAAGATAAGAATGGGGAATAATGAAAGGCTAGGAAGGAAGCAAGAAGAGATGCATTTGTCAGACAAAGTTTGTTCTGCCTGGGGATAGATCCCTGATAAGCTTATTTCTGCTAGCAACACTATTCAAGTGATCCTGTTCAACTGCCTCTGAAAAGAGGAGAAATCTTTATTTTATGTGCTTATATATTAATTTATTAATATTATTTCTAATTTATTAATATTATTTATTAAAATACAGCTAAAATTAAAAGTATACACCACTGTCTTTTAGGTAAAATAAGCACAAGAATGGTATGCTGTATTTACTCAAACCTCAGATGAGTTTTTTCACCGATTCAACATAAGGCCATGGGCTGAAGAAGCTGCTCTTGAAACAGCTAAAGTACAGCTAGGCTGGGGCCAGAGACAGCATGTGCTCCATGCTCCAAGGAATAACAGAGGACCAAGTGGGAGCTAAGCAGACAGCTGGGGGAGGAGGTGGGGGTGGGTGCATGACCAGGGGCACAGGCATCAGGGAGCGCAGACATGCAAGGGGGGAAGGTGAGCCAACTAGCAGGGAGGCAGGCACTGGAGGGGGAGGTGCAGGTGGAAGAGGTTCAAATGGGAAGGAGCAGGAGGCAAGGGGTACAGGCACCATGGGTACACAGGCATGGGGAGAGAATGGGGAAGGGGCAAGCCACTTGACTCCACTGCCGCCTGCCTCACCACCACTTGCCCCTGCTTGGCACACTGCAATGGTAGGGAGGAATGAATTTAAGATGACCCTCCAAAAATTAAGACTCTACACATGGAAAATTATACCATATGTATAAAATCTCCATGTCTAGAATCTTAACTATTGAAGCATGTCTTAAATTCAGAGTTGCCCTGGATTTGAGTAAATATAGAATATCTCACAAAACACTATTACAAACCCAGAAAATTAAAGACCTCCAACAAGGTTAAGAGAAATCCAATTATGTACAGATATGGAATAGAGGAGTTAAGGTACCCAAAAGAGCTTTAATTCTATCCTTCAGGGCTGTCATGAAGATGTACAATTATGAAAAAATCTAATTTTGAAGATCAGGTTAATTTAATCCAGGACAAAACACAATCTCACAGTTAATGCATCAAATCATTCATTTCTCTCCTTTTAATCACCCCACTTCCAAAAAAAAATCCACATGTATTATACATTGCTACTACTGCAGCCTAAGAGCAAATACTCTGTAATGGATTTTCTATAAAACTATGGGTAACTTGTTGTATGTTCCAGTTTAAAGTTTTATTGATATATAAAAATGTCTTACCAAACTTTTTGTCTAGCACAAGAATTATAAAATAACTGTAACATTCATGCGAGTGCAATTAAAATATTACTTTTATTTTCTTTAGAGAAAAATGCCCCCTGCACTGAGCAGAATTAGCCAAGGAAAAGTAATATGCTATTTCATTGTCACTTTGGTCAAAGCTGTTCATATTCCAATGCAAATACAATACTATATTATATTCAGTGTTAAAATCTATTAAAAGAGCCAGATTCAAAAAAATTAAGCTACCTGGCCTTCACAATTAATTGTGTGAGACAGCAGCAAACCAAAAAATATTTATATGACTTTATACTTGATAAAAGAACACTTCATTTAGATGGTCTGAAAATATGTTGTATAGTAACAATACACTGAGTAATCTAATGGGAAGAAATCAGGTGTTGCTCTCAACTATTATTTCCAAACATAGGTGTATTTCTAGCTGTTGCATCAGTTCTCCAGTTAGACTTGACAGACAGGATAGCTTCCCTTCCATTAGCATTTGAGAGGAAAGCTGTTTTGTTACATGAAAAATACTGATTATCCCAGGAGCAAGAAAAAAAATATATGGAAAAGCAGCATTCAGCATACTACTTCAGGAAGGGAAAGGATCATAGCTGGTAGGTTTAGCAGTTGAGCCATATTTTTTAAAGTAGGTACACAAGCTCACAGGCAGCACCTGCACCAGGAGAATAGACCTGCTTTTGGTTGCTAGATTAAAAAGCCTTTTACTGTCCAAGATTTTCTGTATCTATAGGTACTTATACACCAAGATCAAATCACCTCTTAATATTCTCTTTAAGAAGTTGCACACATTAACCTCCTGAAGTCTCTCACTGCAAGATATGTTTTTCAGGTCTCAGTTCACCCTAATGAGGGATCCCGGTTTTCCATGATAAAAAAAAAATAAATCACAAATTCTCTGATAAAAATCCCAAAATCCGTGGTTAAAATTAATGCCACCCCACAGCCCTGCTGGTGTCCCTCACTCCCCCCTCTAGCTCCCAGCCCTGCTTGTGCCCCTTGCCTCCCACCCACAGTCCCTGCCCCCAGCCCTGCTGCAGGGGGCTCCAGCTACCAGGGATATGGGGCCAGGGACATAGGTATGCAGGCCCCTGCCTCCAGTGGAAGGCAGTGGCTGCTACAGCAGGAGCACAAGCCAGCTCCCCCCTGCTGCTACCTGCTGCAAGCTCAGGCAGGGCAAGCTCCCAGTGGCAGCATGCACTCCTGGGGGGGCAGAGGGGACCTGCACCCCCCCAGATCTGTGTAGGGGGTGGGGGCAGGGCAGATGTGCACCGCCCCCATGAACACAGAGGAAGTGTGGCCAGTGGCCAGGGCAGCACGGAGCTTGCAGCGGCAGGCAGCTTTTGTGCGTGGCCCCGTAGTGCCCTGCCATGCCAGTCGCACACGCTGCACTCTGGAGAGCCTGGGAGAGGGCAGCTGGCTGGGAGCAGCAGGGGTTTCCAGCCAGCTGAGCACTCTTCTTTCTGTTTTAAGGATGTATGAGTAGGGACCTACTCAAATTGCAATTTCACAATTTTCGTGAACACTGTGAAAAATGTCAGTTTCTCTGATTTTGCAGGGAATTACAGGGGGGAAAACTTACTAAAATAAAATTCTGGCTCCACAATGGGAGCCAGCAGCTGCTATGACCCTGGTTCACAGCCCACTGGGGAGAGGGGAAGGAGCCACCAGCTCAAAAGGGAGCAGCCAAGATGGTGGCTGCCCCCTCCTCCCTCCACTGCTGACTGTCCAAGAGGGCTGCCTCTGTGGCCCCATCCCTCTCCACCAATCAGCAGGGAAGGGTAGGGTTGCATGAAGGAAAACCCTCACGGCCAATCAGCAGCAGGAGGTAGGCCACCTGGACCCGTTAGCCAATCAGCGGCAAGGGAGGTGCTCGCCATTGACAGGCCTGCAAAAATGGTGACCAGTGTAAAATTGCTCGTCTGCTGCCTTGATTTCAGTAGGTCCACATTTATGAGCCCATCAACTGTAATGGTTTATTCCCCATCAGAAATAATAAACCTGATATTGCAAATGAGCAATGGAAAAATATAATGAAGACTGTGACTTTAGGTAGGAAAAAAGCAATACAGAGTGAATAATTAAAAAACAAAGGCCATTTTCATTTATACATATGAAGTCATTTTGAAGAGTGGTGACAAAACAGGCCAAATGTTTCCTAGAAAGAAAATCTTTCAGTTCTGTTTTGTTGCAGTTTATCTTGAATTTATTTCTAGTATTGCAAAGCACCTTGATGAGCCTGGCAAAAACACTTCTTCCAGTTCAATACAGGACTATATTTATTCCACAGTCTGAAGGAAAATAGGGAACTTTCCCCTCCATCCTTCCTCAGGCCAGTCATTGCCTTGACAGATACCTCCTATGGAACCTTTGCATAAGAGATGACATTAAAGAAATCACTGATAACCACCTTTGTTTGCTTGACCCTCAATTTTAAATCAGACTAAAGATTTACCAACTACTAGACAAATTCTATCCTAGGAAAAGTGCGTGGAGCTTCCACTTAATTCACTAAGTCAATTATCCAGGAGGTTGACGAAGTGCAGTTCATAGGCTCCTCTCTGCGAAGTGTTTTGTAAGTTTCCTTTGAGGATCAGGACTGAGAGATTGGAGAGAGAGTGGTTTTCTTGTGAGAAATGTGCCCCCACAGGTAACTGGGTATACCTGTCTTTGATTTTTAATTTATTAATGGAAAATACATAAGAGAAACCAAACAACAACTGCGCACCAGAATGAATGCACACTGGAAATCTATCAAAGACAGGAAAACCCAATTACATGTGGGGGCACGTTTCTCACAAGAAATGCACTCTATCTCCAATCTCTCAAAGGAAACTTACAAAACGCTTCCCAGAAACGAGCCTATGAACTCCATTTCATCAGCCTCCTGGACACTAAAAATCATGGATTAAATATAGACATTGGATTTATGACACATTATAACCTGCCTGACATCTGACTTCC
>NW_017729002.1:14430502-14433591 GCF_001723915.1 Gavialis gangeticus
CCCCCACCAGCCTCTCTCTCAGCTATTGACTCCTCAATCTACCTTTTCACTGACTACCTGTTTTGTATGCATACCAGCCCAGCCTCTGGCTTCTTTACTTTTCATTCCATCCAGGAAGAGCTCACACCAACTGCAGAAACTTCCTTAGCCTGACAAAGGGTTTTTGAACCCGAAAGCTTGATTAATAATTGTTTTCCAACTATTTAAGTTGGTCTAATAAAAGATACCAGATTCACCCAAAGAACCTTGTCTGACTATATACATAGATATCAGTTGAACATAATGTTTTATTGATATATTTACTATCTTAAAGCAATTTGAAAGCCTACCAGTGTCTCAATCACTATAATAAAATAAATTTGAATCATCTATAAATATGGCATTTGATTTTGGGTTTTTTATCACGGAAAATCAGAGCTCTTCCCTGCCCCCGTCGCTCACCAGGACATGTGTGTCCATCCCGACCCATCCCCCACACCTGCTTTGTGGCTCTGAGCAGCCCTGATATGTCAGTGCCCTGCCTATGCCATTGCCCCTCACTTCCAACCCACAGCCCCCCAGTACTGCTAGTGCCCCTCATTCCTGGCTCACAGCCTCTGCAGCCCTGCTGGGGCCCCCCATTCCTGGCCTACAGCCCCCTCTGCCCCTGCTGGTGACCCTCACTCCACAACCACAGCCCCCTTGCCCCTCCCAGCCCTGCTGAAGGGAGCCTCCAGCTGCCAGGGCTATGGGGCCAGGGACCCAGGTCCACAGCCCCCTGCCCCCCGCAGCAGTGCCCGAGCCCTGGCTGCCACCCATGGGAGGCAGCAACCGTTACGGTGGAACAGAATGTGGAGCCTGACTCCCCCTCCCCCATGGGCGGCACAGCCAGAGCCAAGCCCATAGGGGGTGGCGGTGAGGTCTTTCCCCTCTGGCCTTGGGCTTCTGCCCTGCTGCCCTTTCCTCAGGGCCTCTGTAGTCCAGCAGAAAAGACCAAGTGCGACACGGTAAAGTAGGGCAGGGCAGGAAAGCTTACTGCCACCGCTGGGAGCTCCACGCTGCCATGGTGAGGCACTCCTGCCCACCTGGAACCAGTGAGACCCAACTCCATGCAGCCACCCCCATTGCTGGCAGGGAAGCAGGGGGCACTTTGCCATGGCACTGCAGTGCTCCTGGCTGTAGCACCAAGCTTCACTGCCCAGCCCCGCTCTCCTCTGCAGTGCCCAGTCCTACCCACTGGGCCACAGAGGCCCCAGGGGGACATTAATAAGGCAGGGAGCCCAGGCCCACAGCATGCAGCTTGCACCCATCCTTGCCCCACACACAAATCTGGGGGGGCACATGTCCCCCATACCTCCCCCCTGGGAGTGCACACAGCGCTGGGGAGCCGCCCCGCCCCCCACCACCTCCTTCCACTCCTCACCTGGACCCTGCAACCGTGCATTCCAGCCCTGGACCCCAAGCTGGCTGACACTACTGGCTGTAGGCCAGGAATGAGGGTGTTTTCTTCGATCCTCCCAGTCTCAGGCTATGGGCTGAGGAGGAAGAGGAGGATCCAGGTAGTCAACCAAAGACTGCGGCGCTGGTGTCATCGGGAAGGCTTTGGCTTCCATGACCACAACCCACTCTCTGGTGAGAGAGGCAGTGAGCTGATAGGAAGGAATGGCTTCCACCTCTCTCCGCTGGGGAGGAGGGTCTTCTTAGCCAGACTGGCTGACCTGCTCCACCGGGCTTTAAACTAAGCCCACCAGGGAATGGAGGGACTACTACCACTGCTGGCCCACTGAGCAACCTTTGCAATGCCAGCAGGCCAAGGCATTTAAGGGATCCCACCCCTGCTGCAGCCCTGGAATGAACTGTAGGCAAGGCAAGGGCCCCCAAGGGGACACATGTGTGCCTATACACAAATGCCAGGAGCTTGGGGAATAAACAGGAGGAACTTGTCCTCCTGCTAAAGGCAAATAACTATGATGTCACAGGGATAATGGAGACCTGGTGGGACTCCACCCATGACTGGGCCACAGGTATAGATGGCTATACCCTGTACAGGAGGGATTGAGTGGACAAAAGGGGCAGGGATGTAGCTCTCTATGTCAAGGAAAGCTACGCGTCCCTGCAGGCCGACATTGGCACCCACAGTGGACGACTTGAGACCCTCTGGGTTAAAATCTATGGGGAACAGGGCACAGGAGATACTATGGTGGGAGTCTACAATAGACGCCCTGCCCAAAGTCAAGACCACGACCAGGAAGGAGTCTGCCAGGGAATTGGCTGAGGCTGCATGCTCCCGAAGTATGGTTGTCATGGGAGACTTTAACTACCCAGACATCTCACGTGAGGAGCACTCAGCCAAATCTGAGCAGTCACAAAGCTTTTCTCTCATATAGAGGATGACCTCTATCTGACACAGGAAGTGTACAGACTGACAAGAGGTAAAGCACTGCTCAACCTCGTACTGGCAACCAGGGATGACCCAAATCAGCAACCTAACAATCGAAAGGAAGCTGGGGGACAGTGACCACAAGCTGATCACCTTCACCATCCGCCGTAAAGCTGGCAAGTCAGTCAGTAATACAGAAGTCTTCGACTTCAGAAAAGCTGATTTTGACAAGCTAAGGAGGCCTGTTAGTGAGGCCCTAAAGGGCCACAACCCAAAGGGGAGGGGAGTTCAGGACGAGTGGTTGCTCCTCAAGGGAGCAATCCTGGATGTGTAAGCAAAGTCTATCCCATCTCAAAGGAAAGCCAGCAAAAGGGCACAACAGCCCCCTTGGTTCTCCAGGGAACTGGCGGACCTTCTGCATCTGAAAAGGAAGACCTACAAAGGATGGAGGACTGGAACCACCACCAAGGAGGAATACTCTGCTCTGGTCCAGACCTGCAGAGACCAAACCAGGAAAGCCAAGGCTGTGATGGAACTCCAGTTAGCTACAAACATCAAGGACAATAAAAAGTCCTTTTTTAGATATGTGGGGAGCCAGAGAAAAAGCAAGGGCAACATTGGACCCCTCCTAAGCCAGATGGGACAACTGACAACTGATGCCCAGGAAGAAGCAAACTTGCTAAATGGGTACTTTGCATCAGTTTTTCACTGGTCCCATGAGACGCCCCTA
>NW_017729002.1:14434421-14436728 GCF_001723915.1 Gavialis gangeticus
CAAGTTTATCAGGGGTGCTCACCAGGATCTGGGGGAACGTCTGTTCACCAGAGCACCCCAAGGGATGACAAGATCGAATGGTTACAAACTCTGCCATGACCGATTCAGGCTAGACATAAGGAAGAACTTCTTTCCTGTCCGAGCCCCCAGGTTTTGGAACAGACTGCCACCCCAGCCCTGCCCAACCCCATTTCTCCCTCCCTCTTTCTCTTCCTCCCTATGTGGGCCTCAACCCCCCTCTCCCCACCGACTTACCTGCGGGAGCTACTCTCTAGGCTGCCTGGAGGCCATGTGCATGCATACATGCACACATGCACATAGTTTCGCAGTTGTTGTTAGGGGCTGGAAGGGACCTTACAGATCATCGGGTCCAGCCCCGCTGCACTTGGGAGGGAAGACTGCTGGGATCAGATGACCCCAACAAGATGGACGACAAAATACTTTTTGAAGATCACCAGGGGGGATGACTGTACCACCTCTGGCAGGAGCCTGTTCCAAACCCTGGCACTTGACTTGTAAAGAAGTTTTTCCTTATGTCTAGCCTGAAGCAATCCTCAATCAGCTTGTGCCCATTATTTCTTGCCCTCACTGGGGGACCTTGGCTGCCCTCCTGACTGCCCTCCTCCTGCACAACCCAGCCCCTTGCAGGCTAGAACTCTGCAGCCTGCAAGTGGAAACCTACCATTTCCAGCGTTTTTCTCCTTAAAATGAGAAAATCTGGGTTTTACTGTATTTTTCCTTGTTGAACAGAAAACTCGGATTCCAGCTACATTTCAGTTATGTAGGTTCATCCTGCATTTCAGTCTGTGGGGAACTTACTTTTAAGCTTTTCTTTGCAGATTGTTTATACTGTACAACACACACATGCACACGCTTACTTGTCTACTCAACCAGCAAGTAAAACCTGGCCCATTTTCATGCTTTTAAAAATTATGACTGAGAAGAAATTCTCTTACCTAGAGTCTCCTTCTTGGTCCTCTCTATTATCACCTGCACTGTTCACAGCATATTGGCTCCTTGGTTTACCTGACATAGAAAGGAAAAGAAAAGCCATTTAAGCAATGTGAAAACAGACACATGTAGGTGTGTGCTTTTTAAAAAAGATGATGTATAAGAAAGGCTGAAAAACAAAGCAGAAAATCTTGCTCCTTTTTATACTATAAGAATCAAGTCCTGACTTTCCTGTTTTTGTTCACAGGTACTGAGGAACAAAAATAGGAGCTGTCAGCCCTCAATCAGGAAGAGGTACAAACTTTCAGAGTATCTAGCAGGAGTTTGCATTTTATATATAGTAAGCAAAAAACAAAAAGAAAAAAAAAAGACTCTAACCTTTTCCTCATTATTGCTCAAGTTTCAGTTTCATTTCTATTGATGTCACAGCCAAAAAAAGTATGGTAATTCTCCAGAGGTGCTTGTACACGTGACAAAAACTAGCCGTTCTGAGGTTTAACTGTGTCACACTGTACACGTGGAGGGTTTTTTTTTTATTTAAATGAGTTTGCTACATTGTAAAATAAACCAAATCCGCATTTAGTTTAGTTTATAACATAGCCATTTGTAACAACATAGCCTTTTGACAGCACACCCTCCGCTTCCCCAATCCTTTTTTTTGCACAGCCTGCCTGCATCTCCTGCAGCCAGGGAATTAGCTGCCAGTGGGCCAATCAGGCCCTGAGCTGCAGGGGGCCCCAGTCTTTCCTTCCACAGTAGCAGTGCTCCCTGGGGCCGCCTGCGGGGGGGGTTGGCTAGTGGGCAGGTGCTGTCCCAGCTTGGGCTAAGGGAACAGTTGGACCAGGCTGGGTACTGCCCACTAACCATCCACCTGGGCTCACTAACCATCCACGTGGGTAGCCCCAGGGGCTGTCGTTGCCATGGAGGGAAGGTCCAGGACCCCCCGCAGCTCAGGGCCCACCAACATCTTGCCCCCCAGACACAGGAGAGGTAGGCAGGCTCTGTGGAATAAAAAAAAAAAAAAGGATCAGGCACCTCACCGCTTTCTTTTTTCTAGCAGATTCTGCCTGCGCAAGCTGCCATCAGGCTGTGCATCCTGTGAGCTGCAAGGGGCCCCAGTCTTTCCCTCCATAGTGGCAGCACTCCCCCGGCAGGATGCTAGCTGCACAGGTACTGCCCCAGCTTACAGGCAGCACACACTGGATCCAACTCTTCCCTGAGCCTGTGAGCTGGAAACCACCTGGGCGTTGCTTCCCGTGTGGACTTGGGGAAGAGTTGGATCCAGCAGGTGCTGCCTGCAAGCTGGAGCAGCACCTGCGCAGCTAGGACCCTGCCAGGTTGGCCCGGGGGGGGGGG
>NW_017729002.1:14436743-14437018 GCF_001723915.1 Gavialis gangeticus
GGGCCCTCCTGCAGCTCAGGGACTAAACCGCCCAGCAGCAGCTTGTGCAGGCAAGCTCCACCAGGGGAAGAAGAAAAAAAAAAACAGCAGCAAGAGACCTGATCCTACTGCACCAGGGAGCCTCTCCCATAACTGGGAGGCGAGCTGCTGGCAGGCCTAAGCAACCTTCCCTCCACAGGAGTGGCACCCCATAGGTGGCACCCACCCACTCGCAGCCCACACAGGCAGCCCCAGGGGGTGCTGCCACTGCGGAGGAGAGGACCGCCCCCCCCCCC
>NW_017729002.1:14437083-14438784 GCF_001723915.1 Gavialis gangeticus
CCCCCCCCCCGCGGCCGCAGGAGACCCAGGCATGCTCAGGAGGGGGAGGGGGGATGGAAAAAAAAAAAAAGGATCAGGACCCCCAATGTAACAGTGACAGAAACCCCTAAATTGAAACAGTGGGTTTTTAATCAATGCAATTAAAAACCCATTGTTTCAGTTTAGGGAACTATACCCCCTGTCATGTGTACAAGGACCCCAGGAGGTCATTTTGAACAGTGGAGGACAAAGAGATCAAACACCAATAATGGGAGGGGGTCCAAACAACCTTTGGGGAGAAAAGGAGTAGGGGAAATCTGTCAGATCTTCTTTACAAAGAATGCAAAAAAAAAAAAAAAAAGGTAAAAAGAAAGAAAGCATTTTGAAAGGCACACTTTTTAACATTTAGAGTGGGGATGTCAAGCTTGCTCTGATGACACAGGGAAGTTTACACCAGAAATCAAGGGTAAAATATGACTTTTGTATAGCATCTTTTTAGGCCAAAATCCTCAGAGGTTTTCAGGCATTTAAATCTAAGTAAAATCTGTACATGTCAGACACCTGAGAAGTAACTAAGGCCCCAATATTCTAAGATATATACATACCTAACTAACATTAAAACCAATTCAGTTATAATCTGTTATTTTTAAACACCTTGAATTAAGTCTAAATAAGAAATTATGCTCCCCTTTAAGAGCACTACTACTGCTCCTGATAAAGGTGTCATTAATGAACTGCCACCACTTGGCAAAGAAGTAACGTGGAAAATATGGGCACCTATACACATGATGGAGCTCTGCTTTGACGCGTGCCAATTAGCATGCATCAGAGCACATGCAACTAATCAACTCTTCTGCAAGTCTGCTGGAGCATGCTAATTAGCGTGCTCCAGCAGCCTCCGTATCACGTGTATTCAGTATCCCCACATTTCAAAATGGTGGCAAGGGTGCTTTAACTAAAGCTCGTTGAACAAGCTTTGAACGAACTCTATTTAAAGTGCCCCCACCACCATTTTGAAGTATGGGATGCTGAATACACATGACACTGTGAGCACTTTAATTACAGCAGCTCTCAGAGTCACTCTAATTAAAGTGCTCCCCTCCCCCCACTTACCCAGGAGCACATGTATAGACTCCCTATATGCTCAGAGGACCATATCAATGCTAGAAAAAAAGGCAACCCCCTCCCACAACCGCTGTCTGAAATTGAAGGGTCTGCCTTGAAGCCAGGCCAGGCTTTATCCCTCAAGGTTAGCTTAAGATGGTCGTTCTTATCCAGGAGATTTCATATTAGGCTAGGGGTGGGCAAAATACAGCCCGCGGGCCGGATCTGGCCCGCAAGGTCATTCTATCCGGCCTGCAGGGCCCCTAAAAAATGTAGAAAATTAATATTTATCTGCCCTTGGTTCCTGTCAAAACTGACAAGAAACAAGGGCAGTAGGACCCAGGGGAAGCCCGGTGGGCTCCCACAACAGCAGAGGCCACCCACCCGGTGGGAAGCCCCAGCCAGGGCTTGTGGCCTGGGAGCACATGGCTGCCCTGCACTGAAACCTCAGGGGCAGGGGGGGACCCCGGGCAGGGAAGGAGCAGGGGGTGGGGGAAAAGCGGCCCCTCCCTCGCCCGATGGCCAGCGCCCCACACTGCAGCTGCTTGCAGCTCGCATGGGGCTGCGAGCAGCTCCAGCGCGGGGCGCCAGGCATGGGGTGGGGAGGGGCTGCTTTTC
>NW_017729002.1:14443784-14447151 GCF_001723915.1 Gavialis gangeticus
CTGTGCCTGCTCCGGACGGCCCCGCATGGCCTGCAAGTGGCTGCAGCAGGGAGCGCCGGGCATAGGGCGGGCTGCTTTTCTCCCCTGTGCTCAGCTTTTCCCTGGGCTCCTTCCCTGCTCCTTCCCAATGAGAAGGAAAGCAGACCCTTGCCCACCCCATGGTCGGGGCTCCCTGCTGCAACCGCTCACAGCCTGCACAGGGCTGTCCGGAGCAGGCACAGGCAGCCCCAGGTGGGCTGCGAGCAGCTCCAGCGCGGGGCGCCAGGCATGGGGTGGGGAGGGGCTGCTTTTCCCCACCCCCCGTGCTCAGCACCACCTTGTAACTGGGCCCCACTGCCAGCCTAGGCCCCACACTCGCTCCAAGCTCACCCGTCGGGGCTGTGTGGAGACAGCAGCTGTGGCGCCCCCACTTGGCGCACCGGGCAGTGTTTGCACTGCCCACTCTGGTTTGCCCATCACAGCAAGCGGGAGGCCGCAGCTGCTGCAACTGACGGGCAAGTCCAGAGCCGGCACAGGGTCCAGGCTGGCAGCAGGGCGGGTTACAAGCTGGTGCTGAGCATGGGGAAAAGCAGCTCTTAAATACTTGTGAGTGTTGATTCTTAAATGATTCTTAAATATTTCATTGTGTGAATGCAACATTTTATAGATTTACACATGCCATGCAAAACCATTTTAAAGAATTATTAAAATATTTAATGTTATGACATCAAATTCGCAAAAGTAAAAACATTCCAGAAGTTAAGGTTAAAGACTAACTCTGAACATTGTCTCTTCATCTCAAATTACAAACAATAAAATCTCTCTGGGACTAAGCTACAAACACTCATTAGATTTCAAGTTACGAGGGAAGCTGGACCCGATGATCTCACAAGATCGCTTCCAGCCCTAAACTTCTGTGAATCTGAGAATAGGTTTTGGCTGAGTTGGTAAAGTACCTTAAAGATGGGCCCAATTCCTTCCCTACTTCCTAAAAAGCATGCACGTTCTCCCTGGGGTTTGTACTTGGGGTCATACCCCTCGTGAATATGCCTCTAGACCAGTAAAGGTCAAACTTTTTGGCAGGTATGCTACAAATAAGCCGTACACCCTCCATGAACACCACTTTCATAGAATCATAGAAAATTAGGGTTGGAAGGGACCTCAGGAGGTCATTTAGTCCAACCCCCTGTTCAAAGGAGGACCAGCCCCAACTAAATCAACCCAGTCAAAGCTTTGTCTAGCCGGGTCTAAAAAATCTCCAAGGATGACAATTCCACAAACTCTCTGGGTAACCTGTTCCAGTGTTTTACTACCCTCCTACTGAGAAAACCCTTCCTAATATCCAACCTAAACTTCCCTTGTTGCAACACTTAACTATTACTCTTTGTTCTGTCATTGGTCACCGCTGAGAGTCTAGCTCCATCCTCTTTTGAAACCCCCTTCAGGTAGTTGAAGGCTGCTATTAAATCCCCTCTCAGTCTTCTCTTCTCCAAATTAAAGAAGCCCAGTTCCCTCAGTCTCTCCTTGTAAGTCATGTGCCCCAGCCCCTGAACCATTTTCGTTACCCTTCGCTGGACTCTTTCCAATTTATCCACATTCTTTCTGTAGTGCAGGGTTCAAAACTGAACACAGTACTCCAGATGTGCCCAGCCAGTCAGCCCCCAGCCTGTACTGGTATATGGGATTGTCCTGCCCTAAGTGCAGGACTTTGCACTTGTCCTTGAAGCACCTCATGAGATTCCTTTTGGCCCAATCCTCCAATATGTCCAGGTCACTGAATCCTAGTCCTACCCTCCAGCATATCTACTACTCCCCCAGCTTGGTGTCATCGGCAAACTTGTTGAGGGTGTGCTCTATGTCACTGTCCATGTTGCTAATGAAAATATTGAACAAAAATGGCCCCAGGACCCCTGGGCACTTGATACCACCTGCCAACTAGACATTGAGCCATTGATGACTACTGTCTTAGCCTCAGTGCTCCAGCTAGTTTTCTATCCACCTTCATTGCATTCACCCAGCCTGTACTTCCTTAGCTTGCCTGCAAGAATGTTGCGGAAGACCGTATCAAAAGTCTTGCCAAAATCAAGGTACACAACATCCATTGATCTCCCCACATACACAGAGCCAGTCATCTCATCAAAGAAGGCAATCAGGCTGATCAGGCATGACTTGCCCTTAGTGAATCCATGCTGACTGGTCAGGGATCCAGGTTTCCCATTTCCCATGGAAAAATGGAGAAAACAATGGATTTCCCCTTTTAACACAAAAATACACAGATTCTCCGCTTTTGCAAAGAGCTCTGCAGACTGGCAGAGTTCCAGCCCACAAGAGCTGATTGCAGAAAGAGCAGAAAACCACCAGCCCTGTCCAGAGGGGAAGGAAGAGGAGGAGGGTGGGGCCTGAGCTTCTAAGTCAGCCAAGGCTGGGTTCAGGCTCAGGTTCACCCTTCGCCCCTGGATGTAAGTGGGGCTTGGGGGCTGTGGGGCAGGGCTGTGGGGAGAAAGGTGGCTGGGGGCTGACAGAGCGGGGGGTGAGCCAGGCGCCACCAGCCCCAGCACACTGCAGCACCTCCTGCCCCCCGCCTCAGCCCACTCCCAGGAGTAGGACCAGGGAGTGAGGGTAAAGGCAGCCCTCTGCCAGCTGCACACACACTGGCCAGCTGAGGGGGAAGAGGCTGGCTCACATGCAGCAGCCGCCCCTGCACCACCACTGCCGCCCCACGGATGGCCGCACAGCTCTGCAGGCACAGGTCCACAGGCATGGCTCTGTGGCAGCAGCAGCAGCGAGGAGATTGTGGCTGTGGCAGCCGCATGCCAGCCAGGGGGCTCACACAAGGCAGCTGCCACCACTGCCACTTGCCTGTTAAGGTGTGTCTGCAGTAGTGGCTGCACATGTGAAATCTCCCCCACCCCCACAGCTGGCATGCAGCTGCCACCACCCCGCAGCGCTGCTGCCGCCATGGACCCACGTGCACAGAGCTGTGCGGCCAGCTGTGGGGCAACAGTGGCAGTGTGGTAGCAGCCACTGCATGCAAGCCCCCGCCTTCTGTGGGCACAGATCCTTAAACAAGTGGCAGCAGCAGTGCAGGATGGTGGTGGTGGTGGCTGCATGCCACCCAGCCAGCCAGCAGGGGCAGGGTGGGCGGGTTCACACCCAGCAGGGGCAGGGTGAGGGCTGCCATCACCCCACACCACTCGCTGTTTGTCTTCAGAGTCATGCTCACGGATGGGGGGGGCTCATGTGTGCCAGCTGCCTACATGTAGGCATGGCTGCACAAGCAAGTAGCAGTGGTGGCTGTGGGGAAAACTGAGGGGCATCAGCAGTGCTGGGGGAGGGGGGGCTGTGGGGAGAAAATTAGACTCCTGGATATCCAGGGGTCTAAAAAAAT
>NW_017729002.1:14452151-14458490 GCF_001723915.1 Gavialis gangeticus
AATTTTAATAACGAGTTTTGAGTTTTTAATCAGAGAATTTTCAATATTTAAATCAGAGAAAACCAGGATCCCTGCTAATCACCTTCTTCTTCTCCAAATGCTTAGAAATGGATTCCTTGAAGGCCTGCTCCATGATTTTTCCAGGGACTAAGGTGAGGCTGCCTGGTCTGTAGTTCCCGGGATCCTCCTTTTTCCCCTTCTTAAATATGGGCACTATATTTCCCCTTTTCCAATTGTCTGGGACCCCTCCTGATCGCTAGGAGTTTTCAAAGATGAAGGCCAATAGCTCTGGAATCACATCAGCCAACGCCTTTTCCGCTTGATCTGGTGCTCTGCTGGGGGAGTGCCCCACTGCCACTGGGCTGTTTGCCCCTCGCCTGTTTGCGGCATGTGTGTGTGTGCAGCAGGCTGCCTACCAAGCGCCAGACCGGGCGTGTCGACCTCATCGGGCCCCACAGGATGCAGAAGCAGAGCGGTCAGGTCCCAGCACTGGGCTCACAGCCCTACTGGAGCCTCAGGCCCCGCCCGCTCCACCCCAGCAAGCAGGCGGCTCAGGGCAGCGCGGGCGGGCCCGACACGACGTGTCCCACTGGGAGGCCGCCGCCGCCACCATTCTCAGCCCGGCCCGGCCCGGCCGGCTCGTCTGCGCGTCCCCCCGCCGCCACTTACCGGCCCGAGTTGCCGGGTGCTCCGGGCCCCGCTGGAAGGGGAAGCGGAAGAGCAGCTTGTTGCCGCGGCTACCCGAGCTGACCAGGATAACGCTGATCGGGCTCGTGCTCTCGCCCATCGCGCTGCGCCCCCTCCCCCCCGCCGCGAGCGCGAACCATAAAGACGCCGCGCCGAGCGGCCTAGAGCGACCTGGCAGGAAAGTGGATGCTATCCTTCCGCCCCTGCGCATGCGCCAGCTTTCAGTGTGCGGCTCAGCGGCTTCTGAGGGCAGGGCGGTGGATGCTGTGCGCGTGGTGCTGTCGGCGTGGCCGCTTCAGGCGTGAAGAGACGGTTCCTGTGGTCATACGGGGCCGCGCTTGCGGGACCCCGTGTGTTTGCAGTGTTCTGCCTGAGCGGCGCTGGCTTTCTCCGCACTCGACCCCGTGTGCACACACCTGTGTGTGACCTGGCTGCTCCTGGGGCAGCGCAGGGCCTAAGCTGCCTCGGGGACATGCTGTTGTTACTCGTGCACCTCACCTGTAAGAGCCACCTCGTGCCAGCACCTAATACAGTGGTTCTCCACCCTTTTCACCCCAAGGTGCCCCTTGGAAAGCACCTTTCACCTTTCTCTCTTCTTTGCCTGCAAAAAGGCAATAGAGCAGCTTTCTGTTGCAAAGAATGGAAAGGCTACAGCTGTGGATGTCTGGTGGAAGTCACTGGCTTTTTTTCTGTGTTAAACCTATCCAAGCTAATGTGTGGCACACATGGAAGGATCTCAACAGACCCCAGGATGCTGCTGCACCCTGGATGAGTATAGCTGAACTAATAGAAACGTCAGAATGTGGGATTGGGGGGGATCTCCTGGGTCAGGTCCATGCCCCTTCCATTGTAGACACCACATGGTGCAACCAGATGACTTCAGAAATGTAACCCTTTCAAAATATGATCTGTCAGTATTAAAAGCAGTTGGGCTTTTTGCTCTCACTCTTTCAACCAGTACAGAATTTAATTGCACTAATTATTAGGAACCTTCTAATTCCAACCTAAATCTATTCATGACAAGTTTGCTGTATAGCAATATTGTCCTTTAAAAATGGCAGTCTCCTGATGTGTTTATAGACAGAAATTTCTCTCAGCATATTTATTATCTAAACAAAAAAGGTAAGTGTTTATAGGCTGGTCTTGTAAGATAGACTCTCCATTCTTCTGGTCATCCTACTAGCCTGTTTCAATTTCAGTTCATCTTTCTTGAACATGCTTCAGAAGTGTACACAATACTGCAGATGAGGCTTTACAACAGCACTATTACTTCCCTATATCTAGTGGAAATACTTTTCTTGATGCATTCTGGAATAACATTTTCTTTTTTCAGCTCTGCCTTTCACTGACATCACACCATCACCCTGTGATCAACCGTTTCGTTCAGGTTTTTCTCATTTGTTTCCTACTCAGGCTTCCAGATTAAAAACAGAATCATTGGCTACAGTTCATCAGTGCATTAATTTGTGTTGGGTGCCATTAAATTTCAGGTCAGTTTTATTATTCCAGTCCTCAAGGTCATCCAGTTCTTTATGCATGCTATCCCAATCCTCCTTAATAATTCCAAGTTTGTTTTATCAGCAAATGCTATTGCACTTTCATAATCCTTTTGCAAATGTCACTAATGAAAATGTTAAACAAGATTGGTCCCAAGACTGATCCCTGAGGGACCCTAGAACTAAGCTCTCTAATCTGATATTTCTCCTTTCACTATTCCTCGTTGCTCTTTCCCCCCAGTCTAATTCCATCTCATTCCAATCATCTCCAGTTTAATTTAGTGTCTGTGTGGCATAATAATCAAATGCTTTACTTAAGTCTGGATAGGTAAAATCTAACACATTTTCTTTATCTGGAAGATGAGTTCTCAAATAAAACTGTTGAGTTAGGCATGGACTGCCTTTAGTAAAGCCATTTGTATGGTACCTTCTTCTCGTCTCTGTTTAATTATCCTTTCCTTCAGTATCTGTTCTAAAGCCTTGAATAATGTTGAGGTGTAACAGGCCTATAGTCGCTCAGAATACTGTCCCCCACTTCTTAAATATAGGCACTGTATTTGTCATTTCCAATTATATAGTATCACCCTTGGCTTGAAAAATGTGTTAAAAATCACATGCCAGTTCTTTCAGTCTTCTGTGGTAGAGATTATCTGGTACTCCTGAACTGAAACTGTTTGAGTTTTGATTCCACCTTAGTTGTAGTAATTGTTATTCCCTACCCTCTTTCCATTTCCATCTTGCTGTTGCCCCAGTAGTCCACCACAACATCTTTATTAAAAAATTGAAGTGTAATCTGGTTTTTTTAAGTCTCTCCACCACCCTCAGAGCAAAGTGGCCCTATTTTTTTTGTTTCCTCCTCTTATTCATGTGGCTGAAAATACTTTTGCTGTTTAATATCCTTCAGAAGATCTAACTCACCTTGACTTCTAGCAATTTTCACTTTACCCCTATACTTTTTTGACTTCTAAAACATTCTAAGATAACTTTTTTATGGTGAGCATTCCTTTTTCATTTGTAATATTCTTATACCTGTACCCTTCATAAGGAAATTACACATCCTATTAGATCTGGAACTGTTTCCTGCAAGATTTTTTCCATTGCTTGGGCTGTAGATTCCTGATAGTTTTAGTCCCTTGAATTTGAAGAAATTACAGGCACTTTCCACACAGTCCAATGAGCATATCAGGTCAGCCAACTTGATCAGGCATCATTGGTATCTCTCTCCAGGCTCTTGAGCTGATGACAGTAGGTCACCCACATTTCACATCCGTAGAGGAGAGTGGGGATGATAACTGCATTGTAGACCTGGTTCCTGAAGGCACTTGTACACTGGCTTCTGTGCTGCATTTCTTCATCAATGTTCACTCTGTGAGAGAGAGCTACCAATGTAGAGGAAGTGCTCAGTTTCATAGTTAGTAGGGTCAGAAGGGACCTGAGCAGATCATCAAGTCCGACCCCCTGCCATGGCAGGAAAGAGTACTGGAGTCAAACAACCCCAGCAAGGTGGTTGTCTAGCCTTGTCTTAAAGAACCCCAGGCTAAGAGCCAGCACCACTTCTCTTGGAAGTTGATTCCAGATCCTAGTCGCCCTGACAGTGAAGTAGCACCTCCTGATGTCTAATCTGAATTTACCCTCTGCCAGTTTGTGACCATTATTTCTAGTCACTCCTGGTAGTGCTCGGGGGAACAAGAACTCCCCCAATGCCTGCTGGTCCCCTCTGACTAGTTTGTAACAGGCCACTAGATCCCCCCTCAGCCTTCTCTTGTGGAGGCTGAACAGGTTCAGGTCCCATAGCCTGTCCTCGTAGGGCCTGTCCTGCTGCCCCCTGATCATGTGAGTGGTCCTCCTTTGGACCTTCTCCATGTTGTCCACATCCCTCTTGAAGTGCGGTGCCCAGAACTGGACGCAGTACTCCAGCTGCGGCCTGACCAGTGCCGCATAGAGGGGGAGGATCACCTCCTTCGACCTGCCTGAGATGCATCTGTGGATGCATGACAAGGCACGGTTGGCCTTCCTGACTGCAACCCCACACTGCCGGCCCATGTTCATCTTGGCATCAATGATGACTCCAAGATCCTTTTCTGCCACTGCACTGATAAGAAGGGAGTTCCCCAGCCTGTAGGTATGGTGCTGGTTCTTCCTCCCCAGGTACATCACCTTGCACTTGTCAGTGTTGAATCCCATTCTATTCTCATCTGCCCACCCCTGTAACCTGTCTAGGTCCAATTGTAGCCTATTCCTTCCTTCTAGCGTGCCCACATCCTCCCACATCTTACCTCCAGGGTATTTTCCTTGATGGGGAGGAGGATCATATTCATGGCCTGGTGCAGGCCAATAGAGCACTTCACTCTTCCTGATGTTGAGAGGCAGACCCAAAGTTCAGTAGGTTTCTCCAAAAAGATCCAGTGCAGTTTGGAAGTTTTCCTCAATATGTGCTAAGATGGTGAAGTTGTCAGCATATTGAAGTTCAAGAATGGTTGTTTTGAATACTTTAATTTTTGAGCAAAAACATCTCAGGTTGAAAAGCCTTCCATTTGTTTGGTATTCTGTGTCCATTTTGGAAGGAAAAGGGTCCTGAACGAGAACCAGGATGACTGCCAAACAATGGAGAATCTTTGCCTGACCCAAGTTAAGTGACAAATGGATCTGTCTCTGATCTACGAACAATGGCTGCAGCCATCTATCTGGCCATGGAAAAGCCTCAGAACCGTAATGTACTTTTCAGGTTTAGCCATCTGAAAAGTATCCAGATCTGGCCAGTATTTAGAATCATACAGAAGTAGGGCTGGAAGGAACCTCTAGAAGTCCTCTAGTCCAACCCCCTGCCTGAAGGGGGTTGGACTAGATGGGGGTTATCCTATACAATCTATAAGCTAAACTCTATGCAAGATTACTGTGACATAACACAGACCTAACTCCCTGACCTGCCATAGATAAAGCAGGGGAACCACACGACTTCACAATTGATGGAATCAAAAGGTCTTAACGTCACTGAAGGCCATATACATGTCCTAATGTTGTTCCCAACACTGTTCTTGGTCCTGGTGAGTAACAAAGGTCATATAAATTTGTCCCACAGGGTGGTCTGACTGAGATTCTGGCATGAGTTCCTCAGCAAGAGGTAAAAGATGGTTCAGAAAGATGCAGGAGAGGATTTTCCCTGATGTGGAAACGAGGGCAATACCTCAATAGTTCCCACACAGACATTTATCTCTTTTCTTGATGATAGTTGGTATTCCTCAGACTAGGGGTGTCAAAGAGTCAGCCTGCAGACCCATATCATGTGGCCTTCAGATTTCATGGTGAGGCAAGTAGCAGCAGTGTAAATTGCATGGCTTTGGGAGCCATGGCAGCTGCTGTTCATCTCACTGCCAGATTTCCAAAGTGTTGGTCAGATCTGGACCATGGAGCTCTTTGTAACAGGGAGCCTTCTCAGGGCTGATCTCACTGTGGCCCACCCACCTGTTTCTGGGCTAACCACCTACCTTCTCACCCACCATGCCTTGTTGGTAATTAGTTAATAAAATGTCAGTTAAGCAGAAGGCTGTTCATTTCTTACCCCGATGCCAGGGGGCACTATCTGTGGCTCCATTCCTCCCCTATACCGCAGCTCAAGCCTCGCAAATGGCATCCAGATGTTCTCACGATCACCGGCCCCATGCTGGGCCCCATAATCCTAGTGTTGAACCCCTCTATGATCCCTCCATTCTGGCAGCCTAATCCACCTTCATCCTGGGCATCATAGCCCCCTGAACTGTTTCCCCTTCCAGGTGTGAGCCCCCCACCCCCCCGGACCTTTGGCTCACTAGCCCTGGCCCACCTCCAGGCCAGTCAGAACCCCAGGCCCTCGGCTCTTGGGCTTTCCTCATGGTGGGCCTGCAACCCTTCGACCCTTCCGGTCCTGGCTCCAGCATTGACTAGTCAGGAGAAGTCCAGACAGGCATGAGTCTATGGCCTCACTCTCATTCTCTGGGGGTCCACCCTCCAGACCCTACAAAGGGGTAACCCACCTGGTTGTGGGGGCTAGGGGTTAAGGCCCCCTGACCGCCCTTTTACCAGGGTGGTAACTGGCCTGGTATTTCCTGGGGGCTACCACACCACTGAGAGCCCCACCAGGCTCCCAGCAGGGTGCAGTTTTAGGTCATGTCCAGGACCA
>NW_017729002.1:15057505-15064446 GCF_001723915.1 Gavialis gangeticus
CAGCCCACCCCATGCAGATCCAGGGGCACATGCCCACTCCAATGAACTCCTGGACTGGTGGCAAGAGCCACTGGAGGAACCACCAGAAAAGCAGCCCCTGAACCAGTGGCACGTGGCAGCACGCAGTGGCAGGAGCCCCCCTCCCTGAGTCCCGCACCCCGCCTGGCCCTGCTGGGCAGCTTGTCCCAGCCCCAATCCCTCCCTCGTTGTGGGGGTGTTGAACTGCCCCTCCCCCCTCTGCCCACCACAACAGACTTACTAGCTGGAGGCAGCTGTGTCCAGGGTCATCGAGGACTGCTATCTGTATAGTATATTGCTGAATCTTCGAATCAATTCAGACTTTTAATGGGTTTCCTGATTCGATTCGGAGATTTGGCCACTGAATTGGGCTGAATCTCCTGTGAACTGAATTGGCTTCCGAAGCTTCACAAAGCCCTACTACCAAGTCCCCTTTCAGCCTTTTCTTTTTCAGGCTGAAGAGTCCTCAGTCTTTCATCATATGGCTTGCAATACGAGTCTCTGATCATACAGGTGGCTCTTCTCTGGACTCTCTCAAGCTTGTCCATGTCCTTGTTAAAGTGAGGCACTCAAAAGTGGACGCAGTAGTCCAGCTGTGGTCTCACCAGTGCTGAGCAGAGCAAAAGAATCACTTCCTTGGTTTTGCTGGAGATGCATCGATTGATGCATGCCAAAGTATTATTTTCCCTACTGGCCACAGCGTCATGCTGATATTCATACTGTGGTCTATTATTACCCCCAGGTCCCTTTCATTCGTGTTGCTGATCAGTTTGGTGCTGCCAAGCCTGTAGGTGTGCAGGGGGTTGTTCGTCCCCAGGTGAAGCACTTTACGTTTCTCAACGTTGAACTTCATCTGGTTCTGATCCGCCCAATTTACTAGTCTGTCTAGGTCTGCCTGTATCTGTAGCCTATCTTCAAGTATGACCACACTTCCCCATAACTTGATGTCATCCACGAACTTGGCCAGTGAGCTCTTCATCCCCACATCCAAATCATTGATAAAGATGTTGAAAAGTACTGGACCAAGCACTGACACATGTGGAACACTGCTGGCCACTTTTCACAAGGACGACACAGATCCGTTCATTAGGACTCTCTGGGTCCTAACCTGCAGCCAGTTTCACACCCACCTGACTGTATTGGAATTAAAGCCTACACTCCTCCAATTTTCTCTTTTGAGATACCAGATCAAAGGGTTTTTGGAAGTCAAGGTATACAATGTCAACCTCCTCTCTCTTGTCCAGGTGGTGAGTTACCTGGTCAGAAAAGGAGATGAGGTTGGTAAGGCAAGACCTGCCCATGATGAAGCCATGCTGGCTATCGTTCAGCATCCTACCTTCTGCAAGCTTATTGCAGATAGACTTTTTGATAATTTTTTCCAAGATTTTCCCTAGGATAGAAGTTAGGCTGATTGGCCTACAGTTACCTGGGTCCTCCCTCCTACCCTTCTTGTGGATGGGCATGACATTGGCCCTCTTCCAGTCCTTCCACCTATTTAAATCATGCCTTAAATAGGTGATTTAAATCAAATTACAATAAAATGCCACTAGTTTTTCAGTTTAAGAAGATATAACAACTGATTTTCAGTACTTAGTCATTTTCAGCTTTTCATTATAGGTATTATTGTATGCTATATTGAGACACAGTGAAGAATACTTTTTTGATATTTTAATAAAGAAAAACTATTAAAAAATTCTACATACTCTGACTTGCTATTTGAGAGTTGTATGATTTTACAGATAAATGCTCAATCATAATTTTTTTACTAAAAGAATCAGAGCTCCCTATATAATAATTGATTGTTTTATTGTGATGATTAAAAGAAAGATTTTGCTTTACATTCCTACATGTGTTCATCACCACAGAGAAGATAGTTCTGCAAAATTTTGTGGTTGATTATCTCTGTCTTTCTCAGCCAAGTCTTGCATGCTTTGAGCATCAACTGGCATGACTAGTGTTATGAAGGAACTAGGCAAGTACCTTTTAAGATGACTAATTAGCAGGAACAAAATCCATTATGATTTAGTATGCATGTGCCCTTGAAAATGAAAAATTACACTTTAGAATTACAGTGTGTTTCATGTGCAACTAAATAATTTATTACATTTCACTGTATTTAAATTGATCCACTGTGGCTGAGATTATCTGATGAATATATCATTGCTTTCATCAAATATGTCAGAGAAGTAAAATAGGAAATACAGTTTACATTAGTTTTATTCTACTCTGTAGAAAAGTTAGGGGGATTTAGTAAACTAGGTCTTGATACAAGGCATGTGGCATAGAAGAAGAAAATTGTATGATAACTAAGATTATAAACATAGGTGTTCCTTGGTGCTTTTGTGTGTGTGTGTAATACAGTTGTATAGTCCCTAACTAATTGGAGCACAAAATAGCTCTGTAAGTGTAACTGCAATTTAGATTGCATTTTTTAAAATGAGGCCACTTATTTAGCTACCTAAATATGGACATAGCAGTCACTTATTTATACATACATATATATATTACACACACACCATTTTAAACCTTTAGGCACACTTTTTCTTTTTCTTTTTTAAGTCTTATTAGCCCCTAACAGGATGTGATTTTTTTATTTGAAGAGGAGGCCCAGAATTTAAATGGAGGTCCACTGTGATCAGCAGGAATCCTGTTTTTTTCCAATTTAAAAAAATCCCCAATTTTTGGTTAAACGAAAGTTACCCCAAATCCACATTTTCCGTGGTTAAAATGCAACAGCACTATATATCTATCTGTATATTAGTGATGTTTCATTTAAGTCATGGAAAAATGTGGATTTGGGGTTACTTTTTTTTTAACTGAAAATTGGGGATTATTTTAAATTGGAGAAAACCAGGATTCCTGGTGATCAGGGCTGAATTGTAGCAGAACTTCATTAGAGGGTCAAAGAACAGCATAGCAGTGGATGGTACAGAAGAGCTGAGATGAGTGCCAGAGCTATGTAAAGCACCAACACGAACCGAGACTGACTGGGTTGCTGAAAATAATTATAGTGGGGTGGTGGCATCATTGTGTTTGAAAGTAGCTTTACTGTGTATTAGGTAGCTAGACAGGTGAACAGCAGGGATTACTGAGATTATTTTATTCTATCCATTTCCTATAAAAGACTTGAAACCTGCCACCTATCCACAATAAATAGTCTATGTTATGTCTCTTCATATCAGTTTTACCTTTGTCTCACCTTCTGCACTGTGACTTTTGAATTTGTCTTAATTTAAAATTGTAGGGACCAAGGCAAAGACCTTGTCTTGAGAGCTAGGGACAGACATTCACAAAGCCAGAGCCTAAATTGATTCAAACTTTACAGGTTAGTCTAGATCATATCCTTGGCTGCAGGAAAGCTATGCTGGGGGGCCGTGGCCAGTCTAGGCTGAACTGGCCAGGAAGGGGTTTAATTTCCACCCCCCCCCGTGCGACTGGCAGGGACCCAAGCCGAGTCCCCCCTCACTGCAGCAGCAATGGGGTACAATGGCCTCTGAGGCACAGGGGGGCAGGGAGGAGAGTTAATCACCCTTCTACCCCCACTGGCAGCTGGGTCTGGCTGCCATCACTGCTAGGCCTGCTCCCTGCCACAAAATAGGCCCCCTGCTGTCCCCTCCACTGGACGCCAGAAGGAGGAGAAATAACCCTCCTGTGTCCTCCCCCCACCCCCTTCAGCGGCCTTGTCTGGTTATGGCCCCCGCCCAACAGCTGCAGCAGGAGGGGGAAGGGCCATAGGCAATTGGTAGGGTATGCATGGAGGTGCACATGCCCCCCTGATGGGGCCAGTACCCCCCTGATTGCCGACCCTGATGCTGTAGGTAGGGCTGGTGCCCCACCTGACAGGGCTGCTGCTGTTGGCGGCTTCTGCTGGTGCCCCCCCAGATTCAGGAGGCACCAGTCACTCATGGGCAGGACCCTTGTTGGGGGCAGCAGCCTCTGTCATAATGTTGGGGAGCGCAAGCCCCTTGCCAGCAGGGGCGGTGCGTAGTAGGCCAGCAGAGCTGCAGCAGGCTGTATGTGGCAGCACCAGCATCCAGAGGGCCAGAGTCCTGCAAGCCTCCAAGTGCCGCTGTGCTCCACAGGAACTCTGCCTGCCCAGCAGCGCAGCCCCCACAAGGAAAAGGCTCGCTTTTGGGGAAGCAGGGACAGGGCTGCTGCCCCAGTCACAGTAGCTCCTCCCTCACCACTCCAGCGGCCGGGTGGGCCAGAGGTGGGGCCAGATACTGCCTGCAGGGCCTCTGAGGGCGCAGGGAGTCAGATTCCCTGCTCAGTCTGTGCTTGGGGCCATCCCCCTCCCAATAGGAGGGGCTTATTGCACCAGACGCTGCCCCGAGTGCAGACTGAGCGGCAGCTGTAGCCAGGCCGGGCAGACCCCAGACGAATGGACTTGTGCTCTCCGACATTGACAGGGGCTGCCCCTAACAAGGGCCCTGCCCCCTCCCGCTGCAGTAGCTGAGAGGGGGCATGGCGAAACAGGGCCCCTTGGGGGAGGTGGGGCAGGGATGGGGGTTATTCCTCCTTCCTCCAGTGTCCAGTGGAGGGGACAGCAGGGGGCCTATTCCACAGCAGGGAGTAAGCATGGCGGTGATGGCAGGCAAACCCAGCTGCCAGTGGCAGCAGAGGGGAAACTAACTCTCCTCCCTGCCCCCCTCTGCCTCAGGGGCCATGGTGTCCTGCTGCTGCTGCTGCAGCAAGGGGGGAGCACTCGACAGACCCAGCTCAGGTCCTTGCCAGTGGGATAGAGAGAGGGGAATTGAATCCCTCCCTGGCTAGACCTTGCTCAAGCCCGTCCCTGCTCCTGCTCAGGCTGGGGAGCAGAGGAGTGGGCCCAGCCCGTCTGGGCTGCAGCAGAGAGCCCAGCCCAGAGAGCAAGCCAGGATGCTGGGGGAGTCTGGTTTAACTTAAACCAGAGAGGGGTCTGGGACAAACGTTGTATAAGCCAATTTGAGCCAAATCAGTTAAATCTGATACTACATTCAACCAGGTTTATCTCAGATCAGTTTCAGCCATTTTGAAACTGATTTACATGCACTGAATATCTGTTCTGTTACAGGTTTAATCAGTTTCAGATCACTTAAACCAGTTTATGTGTAATGTCTGTCCGTAGCTGAGGTGTTTGTATACTGCTAGGCAGAGGCAGAGACTCTGATTGTGACTGAAATCTTGGACCTCTTCTGTACTATAAATGATACCAATATGGAAGCTTGTGCTTTTATGGCAGATTGATGAGGAGAAAAGATGCACAACTCCAGGATGGCACTGAGTCTCCTTCTGGACAATTCAGGTGATCATTTTTCAGTGATAACACTTATATTGTATTATGTAGCATGAAATAAAAATAGTGTCAGTTGCCTGTTTGTTGAAATAGAAATGCATAATCTTTCCTTGGGTCTGGAACTGGCTTTTGGAGACATTAATAGAAAAGTGACCATTAAAGACATGTTTTCTTTTCTTTCTCATGCCCATCAGGTTACGCATTGCTTCTTCATACATAGGGATAGTCTGGAGGAATTTGAGGGTCAATAACACTGTTACAATGGAAATGCTCCAGTTTGCCACTCCTGTAGCGAGTAATAAAATAAGTCATTTTCACAATAAGTACAATATTTTTTTTAAATCTGTACCTTTTATGCATGGTTTACTTCTTGGGGAGCAATAAAACTCTGGAGGCCTGTTCAGTTGCCCCATTCATTCTGTTTCAACACACAGGGTATGGACACATAACATACCCATTTAAATGCAGTTTACACCTAAAGCAGATAGACATCCAAGCCTGTTAAGCCAATTTAAATCAGTGCCAACTTTGTCTGGACACTTACCTGCGTATCCAACAAGTGTCTTCATTCTTCTCATACCCCAAAACTATTTTATAAAGACACTACCTTAGGGATAAGATAAATAATAGATCGTCAGAACCACATAATAGAACACACTGTTCATTAGGAAAAGGCAGTGTTAAAAAGAGACTTTAGCTCATATAATTTAAAAATATTTTACATTTCCAGCCATACCAAAAGGAGTTTGATTTAGGTCTGTGACTATGAGTAACATCAGTGAGCCATAGTCTTCATCCCTAGCCTATCTGATTGAAGCTGGGTAGGCTATAAAAATCAAGTATAGAACATTTGTCTCTGAAGTCGTGTGTGCTATGTTATCTTCCATTTCCCCAGTATTTCTTTCCCTGAAAAAGAGGAAAATAGCCTACTCTAAGTGAACAAGGTGCATTCCCATTGCTCGAATAATTGTTTTCAAAAGATTTGCTCTGCTGAACAAAGGATGGTTCTAAACACCTAGCTAATGTGTGGATTGAATTCCTTTCTCCTTGTGGTTCTGCAGAACAAAACAACCAACTCCTCTTACTGTTCATCAGTTCTAACAGTGGTAACTACAGTTTTCTGTTAACTCACTTTGGTTTCCCCATCCTAAAGCTAACAGGTCATGGTTACAGTTACCATCAGTGTTCCTCCTACTTAATCTATAAAAAAGCAAAATTCCTTTTTCAAGTGGAAGTTATTTTCCTATGGCATGGACTTAAAAAATATTTGCCATCAGATGGCATTCAGAGTTGAACCTTGGATCCCAAGATGGATTTGGAGGGAAAAGACATGGTATAATTTAATTTGAATAGCACTACATCAAATACAGAGTTAAAATACATGTATAAACAGACGTCTATAAGCAAGAAAGTAGAGAGAAATGTGAATGTGAAGTCTTTTTACTTGTAAATTAGTGCCCTCCCATCTCTATTAAAGCAGCCCCCAAGTCCCAGATTTCCATACCATGCTAGAGACCAAGAGAGGTATATACAGTATAATTTAATAGCAAATTCCATGGAAAGTAAATTATATCATATAATTTATCATACTTCATAGATTTCATAGACATTAGGGCTGGAGGGGACCTCGGTAGATCATCGAGTCCAG
>NW_017729002.1:15064467-15076251 GCF_001723915.1 Gavialis gangeticus
ATCGAGTCCAGCCCCCTGCCCCAGGGGCAGGAAGTCAGCTGGGGTCATAGGATCCCAGCAACATAAACATCCAAATTTCTCTTGAAGGTGTTCAAAGTAGGTGCTTGAACCACCTCCGGTAGCAGTCTATTCCAGACCTTGGGGGCTCAGACCGTAAAGAAGTTTTTCCTTATGTCTAGCCTGAAATGGTCCTGAAGGAGTGTGACTGTTTGACCTTGTCATCCAGTGGGGCGCTAAATCTAAATATTACTACTAATATATTAATTTATGCTATCCTTAATAAAAATGATTCATTTTAGTTAACACTAGCAACATCCACTAGCAGTCACAGCTGATATCCTCTATCTCTGTGGCGTGAAAACTTGTCTATACACTGGGATCACATGTGCTGCATCCACTGAATTGGTTGGAATTGTAAGGCAGAGTTTTGCCAAGTTGTAGAGATGTGAAAACCAACCACAAAAAATTCCCCAAACTCAGTTACATTTAAAGGTATCTGACATTCTTTGACAAAGTTCATGTAAGCAGCACATTCATTATCATGCTCTTTCTGCCATCCAGGGATTGATTTAATTAGCTTAGGGTCAAAACTCAGAAAAGGTGCCTGATTTGGGTCAAAAATGCAAACAGAACTAAAAAAGTAGTCAGCCAGTTGTTTAAATTGAGTTGGTAGTGATTGATCATACTTATAACTGATTTAGCTTTTCAGCTATTGCCTGGAACAGTTTTTGCCTGCACTGCCTTTCAGTTTGACAGTCTGAAAGTTGTGATGCCATATCTTTGACCCAACTTATCAAATGCATCAGTTTGTGGAGTGCTTTGTGAATCAAAATCTGCCAACTTTCAAACCACTTTAGAATTTCCATGAACCGGATCACATTTTCAGCCACAAACTTAACTTGATCTTCAATGTTGCCCTGTTTTAGAAGACTGTGTAATTTAAGCGTACACTGTGTGCTCGGTGTGATCTCAAGCTTGTCACACACAGATTGCAGGTAGTACTTAATCTTCTTTGCATAGTAGCAAACTGCTTTAAACCATGAATTCCACCTTGTAAGCACTGGTTCTGGTGAAAGTGACATGGTCGCATTTAGATCCTCACTTTGATTGGTGATGGACTCCCTGTATTGAAGCTTACAGCCTGGACAGTGTTTGAATGATTTTTAGAAGAAGAAACCAGAATATGCACATCAGGAAAACATGTGCACCAGCTATGACTTACTAAAGAAAGGATGTGTGCATTGCAGGTAACATGAATTGCATTGGACTTCATTCCATGGAACACATCAGAGAAAACTTTGCACATATACATAGCATGTATATGAGAAGTATAAAAAATGCTGAGATCTTGTTAAATTCTATGCCATACTTTACAACAGCCTTCAGTACAGCTTGTGCAACAGTTTAAAAATTTACAGACTTGAGTTGAACCAGCTCTGTTTGAAAAACAGACATGGTTGCAGTCTTTCCAGCTCCCAGGTACAAATAAAATGTGGAGTACATAGTTGTCTTCTGCAACTGTTGATTCGTCTGCTACATCTAAAAATGAATCATATTCTGTCAATGTAGATTTTGTAGACTGAACATGCAAAGCAGTTGCTTCTGGTAGATAATCCTGGCTAAGTTTGTTTGCATATGGGAAACTTCCAGGATTTGGTATGTACTTGCTGAAATACTCCCTTAGTTTTAGGTTATCAATTTTTCCAAAGGTATGTTGGCAGTAGTGAATGCCTCCAATAGCTCAAATGTAGCTTCTCTTGTTAAATTGCTTTCAGTGATTCTTTTAAACATCAAGGACATTTTTGTTTGTTTATTGACCTCAGCTTCTGTAGAAGTCTTTCACTTTATATATGATTCAGACTATAAATGGAGATTAATGCTGTTTTTTTCTTTATCCATCCAGAGGCACATTGCAAGATTGAACAAAACAATTTACCACTATCTGAATGTGAGGTTCCTGTAAGGAACTATCACCAGCTGAAATGTATTTAGCTTTCTAAAAGTTATTTTCAGTCCTCTTCATGGTTCAAACTATTGCATTAAGATGGGGCTGAAACATGTTATTCTACCTTACTGAACAAGTAGACAGCAACTCAGTCATGTGATCTATGACTAGTTATATAGTTATATTGTCTTTATATTGTGGTAAACACTGGGACAGTCTTAAACAGCGTATTATGTGAATAATATGCATTTCATTTTTTTTAAGTTGATTTTGTGGACAATTCCATATTTCCTGGTTGTCACAGACAATCCCATATTTTACGTTTTCTGCAAAATCCACAGAACCGTGATTTAAGTAGACCTCTATTTATAAGCTATTTTGTCTCTTACTTTAAACCACCCTAGCCTTTGTTGGGAAGGGTAGCATATACATCAAATAAACAAACTCTTGTGGTAAATATCTATATATTATAAGACAACACCTTTCTAGCCTAGTGTTGTGATGTTTTATAAATACACCATCATGTTTGTGCTTGTTTCTGTTTATTAGCTTATGATCTTTGAAGTTGAGCCTTTCTCTGCCATCATAACCAGGAAATCCTTTATTGAACTGACCATGAACAAAACCTCTAGAACAGCCAGTAACCAATTTTTTGCCAGTTCAGGCTCCCTTGCTTAGAACCTGTGGTGGCTGCAAGGTACAAGATGGTATGATCTGAATTTTATTTTATTTTTTCCAGGCATGGACCATGGAGAGAGCCAGTTAACCCTTACTATGTCAACACAGGGTATGCTTTAGCACCAGCCACCAGTGCCAATGACAGTGAGCAGCAGAGCATGTCAAGTGATGCAGACACTATGTCACTGACAGACAGCAGTGTGTAAGTAACTTTTTTCTTGGGAGTGGGCTGAGCATGAAACAGAATGAAATAGGATATAATATGTGTACGTTCCTTATTGGTGGGATTTGATTGTAGATACAGTTTTGAAGATAGCATGATGGCTTTGTCTGTAGGCAGTGATCCTGGATTATTAGGTTGAATTTTTTGTGTAGGCATATCCCCTGTTAAGTAGCTGATACTTTATATATTAGGCACAAGACCAATTTATTTTTCATTTTAGCTATGTTGATTTACCATTTCATGTGCAGGTGCAGTGTTTTGGGAACATTTGTAACATAGTCAAACTGTATCAGTACAGTGACTGGTAGGAATTTCTGTCACATTTTCTAATGGCAGCCAGCAACTATCAGGCCTGCACTAAAGGCAGGTTTGTTAGACATCAGTTGTTTTTGAGCTGTTTCCCCACAGGCATGAATCAAAGGGAGCAGAGGCAAGGCTTTGACCCACTGCTGTATTTTATTAATCTTGTCTTCTGAAGGGGCCCAGTGTTGTCATGACAAACATGGTCCTTTTGGATGGCTGAGTTCCATACCAAGGCAGGGTAAATTTGCACATTTAGGCTGAGTACAGACAGTCAAAAAGACCTAGGCTGACTCTATTCAATCTTCACATGTTAGTCTAAGCTGTGTAGATTGAATTGATAAGCAAGTGAGCAGGCGTTCACTTTTGATTTCAGAAATGCAGCTGCAAGCCTGCAGTAGGCCAGGCTAAAAGTCAAGGGGCACTGGATTGCACCTCCCAGCTTGGTTGAAGCAGACAGCCCAAGGGAGGGGGTTGCGGGGGAGGTGCAAAGCATCCTGGGATGGTGGGGGACTGCGAGTTAACTTGAATCTGGAGGGGAATCTGGGACAGAAGTTCAATAAACTGATTTAACCTAAATCAGTTAAGTCTGATACTACATCTATCCAGTTTATCTTAAACTGGTTTCAGCCATTTTGCAAGTGGTTTATATGCACTGAACTTCTGTCGTGTTACAGATTTGAACTGGTTTCTGATTATTTATACCTATTTATGTGTAATTTCTGTTCCTAGTCTTATAAACTAACCAAAGTAGGTAGATATATATTAGGGTTGCACCAGTAAAGATTTTTTGGGTTGAAATCAATGGCCAATTGTTAACAAGTCATATCAGCCAATAGCGATCCGATTGCTGATATGCAAGCCTGGCAGCTTGGAGAGCAGCATCTGGCTGGTAAGTCTGTTGGGGGAAGAGGTGTGGGAGGGGGAGCAGATCAAAGTCCCCACAGTGAGAGAGGAAGTCGGGCTGGGGCAGGGGTAGGTACTGCACAGCTGGGGCAGGCCAGAGCCACAAGTGGCTCATCCAGGCAGCATGAGGAGGGAGGCATGGCTTCTGCTGCTGTGTACACCCCCAGGGGAAGCATGGGGGGCACGTGCCCCCTGGATCTGTCCTCAGGGCAAGGGCAGGCTGCTGCTGTGGGGTTGGGCTGGGGGTGACACCGAGCTCTTCCCAGTCGGAGGTTGGGCCAGGGCTGCAGTTAGGGTAGGCAGCAGCAGCCCAGGGAGAGGTTCCCCCCATTGCCCCGACTTCCCAGTGCCTCCCCCCCCCGCCACAAGCACAGCCCCGGCCCAACCCCCCCTCTCCCCCTCCCCCCCCACTGGGAAGAACCCAGCACCACCCCCAGCCCACAGCACCAGCCTGCCCTCACCCCAAACACATATCCAGGGGGCATGTTCCCCCCATGCCTTCCCCAGTGGTGCGCACAGCAGTGGGATCACCTCCCACCACACCCACTGGACAAGCTGTTCACAGTTCTGTCCTGCCCTGACTGTGCAGCCCTAGCCCCACTCCCTCCCTCACTGCGGAGACCCCAATCTGCCCTCCCCCCCCACCACTGGGAAGGAAGAACCCAGCCCCAGCCCACAGCCCCAGCCTGCCCACTTAGGTGTGATTTCTACATTCAGTGATGTGATTTCCAAGTTTAGTGATGTCTAGTTGCATAATAGCTCACAAGAATATGGATGGCCCAGTAGCTGGGGTACTAGCATAGGACTTAGGAGATGTAGTCTCAAGTCTTTGCTCCTCTGCAATACATTGCCTGTGTAGCCCTGAGCATACTTAAGGTATGTCTGTACTGCTTCCCCAATGCTCTTCTGGCTGCTGCCAAGAAGCACAATCCTGACTACCTACCCATTTTTATTTTTCATGTGCCAGACCCAGAAATAAGGCCCCTAGAGCAGTTCCCCTGCCTTATTCCTGGATTTAGTGCATCTAGAACAGGAGCCAGTGGGTAGGACCATATTCCCCAGAGCAGCCTCAAGAGCAGCATGAATGTAGTATAAATTTTCTTCTTAGTCTCTCTCTGCTTTGGTCCCCATGTGGCAAATGAGAATAACAGAACTTCCCTATATCAAAATGTATCTGAGGGTAAATGCATCAAAAACTGTGAAGCTGTCAGATAGCTACACAGGAAGTAATCATGTGACATCAAAACATTTGATTGATGCTAGGTCATACTTATTCCTTTGCTCTGATTATAGTCCCCAAATTATCACTGATGTTAGGTGATATTTGCTAGTATCTGGTGTCCGCATCTATATCATAACTACATGTCCTGAATTGTGCCTTTTTCTTGCTAAATGTGCAGTCAGTAATTGTTGTCAGATAAAAACAGTGAATTGTCAAGTAACAATGATCTATTACAGTGGTTTTCAATCTGTGGTATGCAGACTATGTTCAATCAAAGATGACTATGTTCAATCAAAAGTAAGTAAATATCCACACTTACAATTCAAAGAAGTCAGCACTTCCTTTCAATAATTTTTAGGGGTCCACAAATGAAAAAAGGTTGAAAACCACTGATTTATTAGATTACTAGCATCTCCAGGCTGTTTTTAATAAGCAAACAGAATAGAGTGAAACAACTTGAGAACAAAATAATTTGATTAGGCCGTGATGGGTTATCTGTATAGAAGGATGATGAAAGTGTACTAAAAAAGACAGAGGTACTACAGAGCTACTAATAACAGATCACTTGTGGAAACTGACAGTTTAAGCAGTTCAAAAGGCGATTCAATCATAGAAAAGTAGAACTTGAAGGGACCGTTGGAGATCATCTAGTCCAACTTCCTGAGTGAGGCAAGATCATCCCTATCCAAACCATCCCATACAAATCTCTGTCTAACTTATTACTAAAACTACACAATGAATTATTTCACACAATTACAAGGCATATCGCCCTAACCTGCCACAGGTAAAGCAATGGAACAACAGTGGTCAGTGATCTTCTGCTGCATGGGTTGTTAAAATGTACTCAAGAGATCTAAGGAAGAGGACCATGCACCCTGCTATACAGGAATGCCAGTGGCCTTTGATTCTTAAAGCAAAAGATACTAGCTTAATACAATCAAAAACAGTTTTTAAGTGGAAAAATTGTAAAGGAAAGTTCTATGACCAACTTAACTTGGTGTCATTGTGAATACTAAAAGCTGCCATTCCTCCTTGAGGAAACAGATTTCATCCTACCTTTGGATATTATTAACGTTATGTTGAATTTGGTGCTTCAGCCAAATTAAAGTAGTTCTCCTCTGCAGTGAGGCGATCAGCTGATGAATTCATGACATGGTAAAAGGTGTTTAAAAACAGCTATTTCAGAGTTTGAGAACTATTTGTTTATCATTATCCCCTCAGCTTTTAACATTACTTGTCCTCTGAGTGCTTGTCCTTATGGATTTTCCAAACACTCATGAGTGGAGGCTTTTGCCTCAGTTGTACATGTGTCTACCTTTCCTTGTACTTGCTCTAAGAACCTAAAATGCACTGCATGCCTCACCCAGTAGTTCCTCACAACCACCCAAGGCAGTTTCTGCTATTCTTACAATCTTTTCTTATTGCTTTAATGTTTTGGGGGGTGGGGGTTGGGGGGGAGCTTTTTAAAGTTTTTGTTACTGTTTTAACCTGTTTATTCATTCCTGTCATTGAGAGAGAAGGGGGGGTTTTGTTGGCCTCTGGACCCCTGGTTTTCTAGCTGGTGAAGGCTTCTTTTTCCCCAAAAAGACTATATCTCAATTTTCTGCATCCAGCATGACCTCAGGATCTCCAGGCCTTTATATATTTCCTCTTTTGGGATGGTGCTTTACCTAGCAATGTTGGACATGTTAAATTGTTTACTAGAATCTCATAATCTAGGGAAGTGTGCAGTCTGTGAATGTTTCATTTCCCAAATGAGAAAGGAGAGAGAGATTGAGCTCAATTCACCTGCTCAGTAAATCTCAAGAAGTCTCCAGCCTTAGACCCTGGGCTGCAAGATCCAACCAGATGCAGAGACTCTTAAGTGTGTGAGCTTCCTGCCCAGAATATCTGCAGCAGTGGCAGTACTGTGAAGTCAGCCTTCAGTGAGACAAAGTACTGGGGGGCAAAGAGAAAAATCCCCAGAGGAAGGCTTTTGAGAAAGAAGATGCTACTTGCTCCTCTCTTCACTGTTTGACCCCTGAGACTTTGGGTCATTGTGCTTTCTCACAAGCTTGGAAGCATCACAGGGGCACCAGAGGAGCTAACAGGGAGCATTTAACATTGACCTCTGCCATGCCAACACGATGCCATCCATAAACTGTCTTTCTAGAACCGTGTTCTTCATAAGCACTAGCTCCACTAAAACAAAGAACAGTTAACAGTGCCCTGCCTGCTAACATGGACTCTTTCTGTGATGCTACTCTACTCCATGGCACCAAGGTGACTTCCTTGTCCTCTAGGAGCTGAAGTTGCCATTATTCTCTGTTACCCTACTAGCACTAACCCCAGGTCCATCTGGGCTGTCAGCACTGAAGCCATCAGTGACATTTGAATGTTCTATGCTGCTATCTTTGGACTCATCTGATCCAGTTGACTATCAGTACTCTGACAAGTCACACTGGTATTTTCAGGCCATTTCCCTCACATTCTCTTTGCTTTCCAATGTGAATCCAGTAATTCCTTTTGTGAGACAGCTTTAGCCTGCAGGTTTCCCTTTGCAGGGGCTGTAGTATCCAGCCTGCTAGGTCCAGCACCTTTCTCTAGTTATGCCTGAGTGACTGTGTTGACTGTGGGCATGACAGCCAGTGGGAGAGTTTAAAAAAAGATGATACATCTCCATCAGCATCTCCAGCTTCAGCCCCCACTCCTTTGTCATGAATTTCTTTGTCTACAGAATAGTAGCAATTATTAGAATCAAGTACCCTAGAATCAAGGCTGCTAGAATTTGGTGACTGTAGCTGGATATCCTTCTCATTGCTGCATGAGGCAGTAGCCCCCAGAGTAGCAGAGGAAGACTTCAGTGACTTATCTCTGAGTCTGGTCAAAGTATACCTAGCTGCCATCTTGCCCAATACTCATCTGTGAAAGACAAGGTCAGTTCTTTCCCTTTCACAGTTCAGAAGTTTCTGAGATCTTCTTCAAGTTCTCTGGTGAGAAATGTGATTAATCAGTGGGATCTGAACTTAGTTCTTAAAGTGCTTTTGGGCCTACCTTTTGAACCATATGACAGCTTGTCCACTTTTTCACCCATCTAATAAAGGGAAGTGATTCTTCTACTCTGTTCAGCAGTGGTTGAGGGCTCACCTGGCATACTGTGTCCAGTTTTGGGCTCCTGCCACTTGAAGGAGGAGGTGGACAGTTTGGAAGGAGTCCAGCACAGAGCAAAAAGTGATGAGGGGCCTGGGAGGCAGGATTTATAAGGAAAGGCTACAAGTACCAGGATTATTTAGTCTGCAAAAGAGAAGACTGAGTGAGGTTTTGATAACAGTCTTCAAATGCATGAAGAGCGATTTATAGAGAGGATTGAAATGAGCTACCTAGAGAAGTTGGGGAATCTCCATTCTTTCATGTTTTCAAGAGCAGATTAGACAGACACTTGGCTAGGATGGTTTAATTGGGGATGATTCTGCCTTGAGTAGGGAGCTGGTCCTTAATGAGAGTGAGGATGACTGTGAAAAAAAAAAAGAGGGAACAGAATTCGGGTAATAATGCATCCTTGCTTGATCCCTGTTTGGATGACAAATGGATCTGCCTTCATTCCACTACAAAGAAGTTGCAGTCATCTGGTCATGGAAAAGCCTCAGGGCCTTGATGTGTTTTTCAAGGCATCTGAATCTCACCAGTACTTTCAACAAGGCTTCATGATTGATAAAGTTAGTGGCCTTACTAAGCACAATGAAAGCTATATACAGGTCCTGATGTTGTTCTCAACTCTTTTCTTGGACCTGGCAGCAAAGTTCATGTCAGTTGCATTGCAAGATGATATGAAGCTACACTGAGATTCTGGCAGGACTTCCTCAGCAAGAGGGAGAGAGAGGGTGGTTCAGGAGGATGTGGGTGAGAATTTTCCCTGCTGTGGAAAGGAGGGAACTACCTCAGTAGGTCCCACACAGAGCAATTTATCTCCTCTCTTGAAGACAGTCATAATCTGAGATCCTGGTTTTCTCTGTTTAAAAATAAAAATTTCTCTGATAAAAACCCCACATTCTCTAACTAAAAACCCCCGAATCTGAATTTTTGCATGATTAAAATTAAAGAGCATTGTATATCGGTGTGACTCACAGCTTCAGTGCTCCAACACTTTACGGGCTGGAGCAGGCAGCCGGCAGGTGATTGATTTAGGGTGGCCATTTTAGAGTCCAGGTCTCAGGGCTGGGGAGGCAATTTGCTGCCTGCCACTGAGGGAGTAACATCACCCTGCTGAACTACTGCTCCTGGAACAGCTCAGAGGTAAGGTTGGGGCTGTGGCGAAAGAGGACGCTCCGTGGTCCTGGGCATGATCTGAAACCGCACCCTGCCAGGGAAGGGTGGCCTGGTGAGATTCCTTGGGGTGAGGGAGTCCCCAAGAAATGCTAGGCCAGTTACCTCTGCAGTGAAAGGTGGGTAGTGGTGCCTTAACCCCAGCCCCCACCACCTAGTGGGTTATTGGTGGGCATAGAGGGGCCAGGCATGCATACTAAGATGCACCTGAACCCATACAGGTGTGAGACCCAGAAGTTGGAGCCAGGCACTCTCACAGAGGAGTACCTGAGCATGCAGGGGTATAAGACCCTGGGCCCCAGTGTAGGGGCAGAAGTGTTAGCCCAAGAGTAGCTCGGTGAGGGGCAAAGTCGGCCCAGAGTTTAGTTAATCACCCAACCACCACTCAGATGAGGGTCGTGGGAGAGACTGAAAAGGCTGCGCCAGGGCTAGCTGAGGCGTGCAGATTCAAGCCTGATGGCCCTATGGGGTCGCTCAAGGGTGAATGAGGCCCAGAGAGAGGCATGAGTGTAAAAGGCCCGGTGAGAGAGGGTGGAGTGGTAGAGAGCCCAGTGAGAGGTGGGGTGGTATGCGTGTGGCCCTGTATAGGGTAGTATGCTAGGGCCTAACTATTGAGTTTGGCCCAGCCTTAAGCTGGAGATATAACAAACCGTATGCCATCTGCGAGGCATGGGACACGTAAAGAGAAACTCGGAGCGTGTACTTATCTCCCTTGGACATCAGGGCACTCAAAGGGCAGCCTCCTGCCTAATTAACATCATAGTTATTTAACAACAAGGCATGGTGGATGAATGAGGCGGGTGGTTTGCCCATAGAAAAAAGGAGCAGACCGGTACTGAGACTGGGTCTTGAGAGTTTGCTCCTTTTTGTCACAATTGGTATCAGAGGAACACAGTGTTTTATTGATATATTTACAATTTTAAAGCAATTTGGAAGCCTACCAGTGCCTCAATCAGTATAATAAAATACATTCTAAATAGCTATATATTCTGATGTTTGATTTTGGTTTTTTTATCATAGAAAAGCAGAGCTCTCCCTGCCCCCTTCGCTCACCAGAATGCAGGTCCAGCTGTGGCTGTTTCCAGAGCTTCCCCGTAGCACTGAGCAGCACTGATGTGCCTGTACCCTGCTCCTACTCATGCTGTTGCCCCTCATTCCTAACCCAGAGCCCCCACAGCCCTGCCAGTGCCCCTCACTCCCTATCTTCAATCCCTTCCTGCCCCCCACTCACTACCTCCCAACAGCAATTCCCCCCCTGCACCAAGCCATGTTTCCAGCTGTGGCAGGTCCCGCCTGCTGCTTTGTAGCTCTGAGCAGTGGTAGCCCCCATTGTTCTGCTCTCTGCACCTGTGTCCAGGTCCCAGCAGCCCCCATTCTCTTCCTGGGAAACCCTTGACTGGGGCTCAGGGACTGAGCTGGGCCTGCCTCTGGCTGGGCCTGCCTCTGGCTGGGCAAGTCCCTTCCCTTCCCTTCCAGGCCAGCCTCCCCCTTCCCAGGCTGCTTTAGCAGCCCAGGGGGGATCCAGGCCTGGCTCTGGAGGCCACTGCTACCTGGGACATTCCACCCCCACCATCTCTCTCTCTCTTACACAGCCCCACCACCGCCAGCCCATTACACACAGAACCTGCTGTCCCCTTGCCACCTCCCCCACTGGCCCATCACAACCCACATGAGTGGTTCTTGGAACCAGGAGTGCCCCCAGGGCTGGCAAGGCCCCAGGCCAGGCAGGACAGCATGTGGGCTAGCCATCCTGTCCTCCCCTTCCCTCCCCTCCCTGCAGCACAGTGAACCCCTAGCCACCACCTCCAGAGCTAGCCCCAGCAGAGCTGCCAGCAGCCACTGCAGCTACAGGCTGGCAGGATGAACTGCGGCAGTGCAGTGAGCAGTGGGGCAGTGGCCACTGGCACAGCAGATGGGAACTGCTCACCCCCAGTGCCCCAGCCCTGGCCCTGGGCACCACCATGGCTGGATAGCGCCCTCTGCCTCAAGGGCACTGTGCATGCTCCCTCCTGCACTGAGCTGCTGGCACTGCCACCCCAGCTGGGCAGCGTCCCCAGCCCAACTGGGATGAGCCAGAGAAGAACGAGACAGCCCGCACCCACCCCAACCTCGGCCCATAGTGAGTCACAGGGTGATTGCCACCCACACACTCCTGCCCTGCCGCCTGCCTACCCTACCAGCTCTTCTTGCAGGCCCCAGCCCCCCCCC
>NW_017729002.1:15076444-15085996 GCF_001723915.1 Gavialis gangeticus
TGGAGGGGGCCCCCAGGTGCCCTTGAGCCCCCAGATTGACCCCCAAAAAGCCCTACTTACTCCAAAGGCCACAGGAGGGAAAGTTAATCTGGCTGATTCAGATTTTCAGGCCCTGCCCCCTCCAGACAGGGCTTAGGGTTTCCTGCACTTTGGCAAGTAGCTCCTGCAGACTGGAACTCTGCCAACCTGCAGAGAGCTGTTTGCGAAAGGGGAAACCCATCTTTTCCCACCTCAAAGGGGGTAATCTGCTTTAAAGGGGAAAAATCTGTGTTTTTCTGCAGTAAACAGGAAACCTAGATCACTGGTCATGATGTTAACATTCCCCAGGTCCCCAGGGATCTCCTTGTTGTTCCAAATTCAAAGAAAAACATTTGTGGATTGTCAGTACCAATTTCTTGCTGGCAACCTTGAAAATTTCAACGACTGTGCCATTCAGTCCACTAGACTTGTTCTGGGTCTCCTGGATGGCACTCCAGACTTCTACAATAGGAGGTTTGGCAAGGGATCCCTTTCAGGGTGTTAGGGGACAGATTTGATGGTAGCATCTGTCACAGTTAACTTGTGGTTCAGGAGTCCCTCAAAGCTCTTTCCATCTAGTTTGGATAGATTCATTGTCACCTTAACATTTTTAGGTAAGATGCTATACAGTACTGTCTTTGGTTAACCATTGTCCCCTGGCCACTCGCTGGATTAGTCATATGGCCTTGTCCCATATCTCTTTTACAAAGGCATACCCCAAAAACAGGTATGTCTTGGTTTCTTCCTGTTCACCTGGCTCTCTTGGACACCAAAGGGTCGTCTAGAGGTACTGCACATCCTGAATCACCCAGACTAATAGAATCTGTCACATTGTGACAGTTCAGGTCAAAGTGATCTTCTGTCATTGTCTTCTCAGTGATACTGATCCACACCTGCTTGGAGAGTTCATATGACAGATGTTGCACTGGTGCTGACACATCCCCTGCCCTCACCTTCCTGATCATCTTTTTTGTGGTTCATAAAGACCCACACCTCCACTTCCTTTAGCCTATACTTCATCCAAAAAGTCCTCCATCCTTCTGAACAAAGGTGGAGCACACACACACCTATGGGCATGAAACAGATCCCCTGTATATCTTCAGCTTCTGCAACATAGTTCCAGTGAAGCACTATGCAAAAAGCCTGATCTTCATCTCCCCGGCCACGCTGCCTGGCAGCATGTGCTCACCAGCTTCACATAAACAAACAGTATACATCTGGTAGTTCTTATCCCCTGAGTTCTCTCATCTTGTACACTTTGGTCCAAGCTAGGCTTTTACTTCCAGAGAAAGTATACAATGCTGTCTGTAATCAACCTGCTTGCCTCCACAATTGTGGAAAGACCAGCCCCACGTGTAGTATTACAGGAAACTAAATTTCCTTCATGGCCTTCACTTGTCCATGAGCCCAGGATTTGCAGTACTTTACCAGACCATTTGCCATGCCTTATCTCCTCTCTCCCATGTCAAAGGGTATTCCAAGTCCCTTCACCTCCATGCTGGTAACTGCCACCCCTACCCCATTCATCTCTCCCATATTTCCCATCACCATGGATGTCCCCTTCTTGTTCAGGCATGTGCTCACTATCTCTCTATATTACCACTATGTGCCTTAACACTTTCTCGAGTAAGACTTTGTCCTTTACCACCATGTTAATGTTGTCCATAAGTAGCACGCATCTTGCTTCCCTACCATCTCCCCCAGACACATGAACCTGCTAATAACTGGATTGCTACAGCCACTGCACCAGTAGTTCCACAGTGCACATCAGTAGTGTCAGGGACAAAGGGCCACCCCTGTTGCACTCTAGATTGAAGAGGGTACAGAGGATACTGCTCTCATCCCCCATATACAAACCCCAAATCCAACCTATAAATTGTTCTAGAAATCCCATTGCTTGCCATACAGAAAACAAAAATGCCTGAGTTAACCTATCATAGGCCTTTTTAAGATTCCGATTCAACTTTGTAACTGCCACGTGCATCTCTAGTGGCTATCAGTGAGTCTGTTACATGACATCCGGGTATGGCACACGTCTGATCTGGATTGATCATATCAGGCAACGCTTGTCATTCACATTGCTAACATTTTGGCAAGCAGTTTAGAGTTAGCATGCAGCAACATGATCAAGTGCCAACGTGATCAGCAACATGACAAGTTTTTCACTTGGCCTTCTGCTGTTGTATAGGATAACCAGTGTCCCCAGGCTGAAATCCTCTCCCCTTCCTCCTGATCTTCTTGAAATGCTCTTGACTACATTGAACTCCACTAAGTCCCAAAAAGCCATATAAAACTCAAAGGTAAAGCAAGCCATGCCATCCCAGTGTTGTCATCTTTTTACTGTTCTTCAGGCTCTGGGTCACCTCTGTTTTGTCTTTCTCACTTAGCGTTCTAGCTCCTTTGTGAAATGATGACATTATCCATGCTCACTCACTCTCTGTAGAGCTTTTCATAAAATTTTTGGGCCTCCCACATTGCCCAAAACAGCTAACTGCACATGAGGTCTTGATGTTTCACCAACCTCATTTAAAGGTTTTTAAACAAACCAGTTGCCCTACTGTCATTTTTGCCCAACCAGACTGGGGGTCCCCAAGTCAGTGCTTTTTATACCTGTCAGCCTTGGCTGTGGGGAATGTCACATTCTTCCAAACACACAGTGTCTGCCCATTGGTTTGCCAGGTAAGTCTCCTTTCCTTCTCCTGCTTTCATCTGCATGGCTTGCCAAAAGCTCTCTATGGGCGCATCCAGATAAGCATGCACGTGCCTGTTGTGGCTTCTCAAAGCAGTTTGAGACACTGCAAGAGGCACCCTGGGCCCAAAAAAATGTTCCCCATGCTGTGTATTTGCAAATCGTGGTATCAAAAAAAAAAACCTACCAGGGAAAAATGCAATATAGGGCACACTCCTGTAGCATGCTGGGGCAAATAGGAGCGGGGCAAGGCTTCAGCAGTGACCCAGACCCAGGTGCCATCCTAGGTATATAGGGACGTGGAGGGGGGCATGAGTGTGTGTGTGGGGACTCCATGAAGGTGTGTGGTAGGGCTGCTCAGGAAGGGTGGGTCCCCTGCCCACCCCCTGCACAGTGCACAGCCCCGCCACAGCAGCAGTGGCTGTTGGGTGTTCAGGGCCCGCTGCTGGCAGAGCACACCCCCCCCGGCAGTGCAGAGCGACCCCTGCCGCCTCAAACCCAGCACTGCCTGTGCCGTATGTCTCCGGCCTGGCTCAGGGTCGTGTACCTTCAGACAGCCCTAGGCTCACTCTGGCTGTCACCTGGGGTCCTGACACCACATGCAGGGGCCACATGTCAGGCCAGGCCAGGTCCTGCCTCCAAGTGTCCCATGCACTGTCAGGCCAGGCCAGCTCCATGGAGGCAGGACCTGGCCTGGCCCAGCACATGTCCCTTGCACGCAGTGCTGGAACTCTGAATGACAGCTAGAGTGGCCCGGTGCTGCCCAAAAGCATACAGCCCCGGGCTGGGCCCATCACATGCGGCACAGATGGCACTGGGCCTGAGGCAGCTGGGGCCTGAGTGCCTGATGGCTGTTGCTGCTGTAGGGTGGGCTGTGCACTGTGCAGAGGGTGGGTGCTGGACTCAACCCTCTCAAGTGGGGGCAGGCAGGGGCTGTGGGTCAGGAGTGAGGGGCACTGGGGGGAGGGGACAGGGGCAGGGCAGTGCTGCTCAGTGCTCCACGTCCTGGTGAGCAAAGGGGGCAGAGGCATCTCTGATTTTTCTATATTAAAAAAAAAAATTAAATGCCAAAGTGTATAGATATTTAGAATTTTTATTATGATGATGATGGCACTGGTAGGCTTCCAAATTGCTTTAAAATTGTAATTATATCAATAAAACATTGCCCAACTGATCTCTTCTTATATAGTGGTGCTTTATTTTAATAACGGAAGAACATGGATTTTGGGTAATTTAATGAGATAATTTGGGTTTTTTTATCAGAGAATTTGCAATTTTTAAAAAGGAACACCAGAATCTCTGCTGGTGAGACAAGTGACAAGATTGGGTAGAGGAGCTTGCCTAGGGCCATCACTGGGGACCCAGCTGGAGGGCAGATGACGTGGCTGATCTGGCCATTTGGGGCCAAGGGGAAACATTTTGACAGTTCAAAGCAGCCCACTGCAACAAGCACATCTTCTGGGTGATAGCTGCCCAGATGCCAGGGCAGGGGCACCAGAAGAGATGACAGCAGTGCTGCCCACAGGCCAGCTGTGCAGACATGGCCCACTGGCAGCTGCCCAGAAGTGCAGGGGGCTCTGCTGCAGCACCCATACCACAGCACAGGAGGCCATACACTCCCCGTCCAGGCCTGGCAGGCACGCAGCCATGAGGCTACATGCTGTCACAGGTGGCAGCAGGTCACAGCCAGGCAGCAGCCCCCACTGCCAGACCTCTGCAGTGAGTAGAGGGTGCCGGGGCCACTCTAGGTCAGGGCTGCTTCAGCAGTCCAGCTGGCACAAGGGGCTAGTGTCCCCAGATACCAGTTGGCCAGGCCCCAGAATCTCTTGAGAGCAAGTATCCCCGAGCTGCTTGCTAGGGCAGAGTTTCTAGCTCTGTCTGACTGAAGATCCGGAAGCAGCTGGGCAGGGTCAGTTTGTCCCAAGTGGCACAGTTTGCCCCATACAAAAGTGCATGTTCAGGCCGAGGCAAAAATCTCCAGCAAAATTTGTGCCGCTGCTACTTAAGCTGCTGCAAGTGCATGTGTCTGCACGCGTGGACGTGCTTTTTATCTGCTTCCTTGGGGAACTGTTCCAACCAGAAGGCCTAGGTTGCAAACACGTATACAGGATGTTCAGAGCTTTGGTGGGACGACACTACAGGGCCCAATGACATGAACTCCACAGTCAGGGATGTCTCCTCCCACATCTGTTGGACCTCCTCTTCCCCAGTTTTTTCCTTCCCTTTTTTCCTCACCTCATCATTGTCCACTTCTGTTTTGCATTTGCTTCTACCTCTCTGCCACTCCATTCCTCCTTCTGCCCCTTTCAGAGCCTCAGCTGTGACCTGTGCCTCTTCCTCTTCAGCTCTCTTCAGTGAAGCCAACTCCTCAGTGCCTTGGGTGTTTTCCTCATCCCCCTCTTCTCCCTGGATTCCCCTGGGAATAAATAGCAGTGCCTTCTCCTTTTATTTTGTCTTCTATGTTTTTCCCTCTTCTCTGAAGCCTCTTTCCCTCCCCCCAAGTACCTTTGGTTCCTTCACCACATCTCCTCCTGTTTTCTTGGCTCTTCCTATTCTTGGGACTCTCCCTCTGACTCCTTTGACTCTTCTTCCAGCTGTTTGTGTTCTCCCTCTGGCTTCACAGGCTGTGCTTCCAGCTCCTTTTGGTTCGGTTGGGATCGGAGTGGTGGCACAACCTGAAAATGAGTTCCTCCTCCACACATGTTGCATCACCAGCTTCCTGACACTCTTGTTGTTTGGCCTTTCTACCTACACACTGCACTCATATTAAAGGGGCAGGGCATTGCCAAGTAGCCATTCCCCACATTTACAGTATAACTTTAGTTGTCCAAGATACATAAAAAAACCTCAATATACTCTCCAGTGTCTGGCTAAAGGAAGGTTCTGTGCCCCACACAGGCTCCCAGGGTTGGAGCACAAGATAACATGAGCTCACCAGGCTCTGATTTACATCCCGTCCTCATCATGCACCTTATTAACGGATCCTACTCTCTCACAGTACCTCTGTAACCAAGTCCTCACAACCTTTGCTAAGCATTGAAAGCAGCTCTGAAGTCAAAGCAATGCAACTATGGATCACTTCTGTATGCTTCCTACCACTCTGCAAAGCCCCTTCAATTAAGAAATTCCCAAAAGCTCAACTCCCAGTTCAGCCCAAACCTGGATTGGGAGCTCAATCAAAGTCCTCAAATCATCCAGGTAAACCAGTAGAATCTTCTGGATTGCTTGCCTGCTGAAATCTAGTTGTCTCAGTCATTTTTTCAGTGTAGTTGCCTGCTTCCACTGCTAAATTAATCTTTTATGCTCACTCTAACAAGGTGTCTTTGTTCTTCATCCACCATTCCACCCATTGTCTCTGTCTCTCCCCAGAGGGAGAAGTACAGGTTAGATAGTTGCTCCTGCAGTCTCTGTTTCTTCCTTCCTTTGCCTACTTTGCCACAGTGGCTCCTGGGGTCCCACAACAGACCTTCAGACAGAAGTATTGGCTGACCTGTAGTCTGTTACCACAGGTGAACCTAAGTGGGGATGCGACTAACCCTGTAGCCATTAAGAGGTCCTAACAGTGGCCAACTGATTCAGCCAAGGTGGGGCTGCCCGAGTCCCTGGCAGGTTTGTTCAGATGAGCAAGTAGTCCAGACTGGGTTGCCTGTTAGGGCCTCTGACACCTTTGTGAACTCATTTCACAGAACTCCAGTTACTACAGGGTAAGGAACTTTTGTTTTAGTAAGAGTAAGAAGGATTGATATAAGGGAACTGCCTGTCTTGCTTTCCACTAACAGGATACACCACAGGGAAAAAAAAGTTACAAAACTTTCCCAGCAGTCAATTTTGCAGTAGGGTTGGATCAATATTATTAGTGCATGAGATATAACAAGAAAATAACAGCAGCTTTGTTAGACTATTTAATCTCTTGCACCCCAGGATATTTGGATTCAGCTCACTCGGGAAGCTTTGGTGGCAAACAGGGTTCTTGTGGACCTGAAAGAGGTACCTGCTGTGACTGTAAAAGTTGTGAACCCTATTAAAAGTGAGCCTAATAGATGCCTCCCTGACATAAATAAGTGGGTGTTTGGCATTGGTCATTCCTTTTTCACTCCCTTTTCACCATTGCCTTTTCACATACCAGAGTTTTAGATCAAATGTTTGAGTTCAGAGAGGAGTAAAAGATTTTCCTGACTGAACGTCTGCCCTTTTTTCAGTGCAGTACTGAACAGCATTGGTTTACTCTGAACACTGTCCTCTAGGACTAGCATATTGCTTGTGTTTTAAGTCCACAGAAGATGTCTTATGTGCTCAGGCCAGAAAAGGTTGAAGGACTAGTAACTGAGATGGTCAGTTTGCATATTTTCCTTTCTTGACATCTCAGTCTCTGACAGCACCTCATTACCTGTTAAAGGCAGATCTGAAACAGGCAGTGACTTTATTGACAATTTATTCTCTCAGAAGACAGATGCACGAATTCTTTTCAGTATTCTTAGACTCTTTGATTGCTTCTTTTAATTCTGATGGCATAGCAGGACTGCAACCTCCAGCCTCCAGTATATTTGTTACAAAACATATCTTTTTATGTCCTTAACTATTTTCTCGAGTTCACTCTTAGACCTTCTAGTTTCCATTTTATTTTCCATTATTTGTTCCATCTACTGGCTGAGTTCTTTGTGATTGAATAGTCTCTTACTGTCTAACAATCCAGGGTTTTCTTAACTTCCCAATTCCCTCTTACCAATTGTGTATATCCCCTTTTGTGACACCATGCCGAGTCTCAGGATTGCTATCAAGACCTGATATTTGCTCCATCTTGCTTTAGTTACTGGTGCAATCTGTATGGTTCATTTTAAATAAGCTGCCACGACCACAAGGTTTAACATGTTTTCATTTACTGAGTGTTTTTGGGCACATGCATTTCTAACCCCAAATTTTAAACTACGGAGACTAAGTTTTGACCTTTAGCTTTAAAAATATTCAATATAGATTCAACATTTACTCTTTATTACCTTGTCTCAAAGCCTGTTTAATTTCATTTAATTTATATAGAATTACTGAACCTCTATATACCTCCTGAATTTCAAAGGGATTTCTGAAAAATTGCTAGAGGCAGCAAAAAATGAAGCCCAGCTAAATACAATCTCAGAAAAGGGGCTCCAGGTACTTGTCAAGTATTAGTACTTTTGTCCTCTGCTAAACAAAATTCAGTGATAAAATAATCTCTCTTATTGACAATTGAATATTTCCAAGTATGCAATGTACAGGATTAGTCACATTAACCAATCAAGAAATTTAACCTCCTCTTGAAGGGAATATTTAAACTGGGTATCATTCTTAGTTACAAATCTGTACAAGTGTGGATCACAATAGAATATTTCTGGGCAATGAGAATGCAAACATAGGATGATCCAAGAGAGAGAGAGAAGAAGTACTGTAACAGCAAGCTCAAAGTAACACATGGTATAGGAAGAACAAGACCTGATACAAAAGAAGCAAACACGTCCATGGGGGGAGTTAAATACACGCATGTAAAATATCTGGTTGATCACTTAGGCTTCAGCATTTTGAATTTGTCACCAACTTGTTTTTTAAGTTTAATAATCTACAAGTCACAGAAGACATTTTTTTTTGAAAGTCTATCAGTATACTTTTCCGTACAAACTGCATGTTATAGAAAACTGCCAGCAGAAAAGCAGTATCATTTTATTAGGGGGAGCCTTCTGAATAAATAGCTTTATAAAACAGGGTTTTAAAAAATGCTTACTTCACTTAAATGCTTTTGAAAATCTTGCCTGTGGTACCTAGACACAAAAGCTTTTGCTGCATCAACAGTCTTTTAATGGGGTGTCATTGCAAAAATTATTAAACATTCTTGTAATGTGTTTAAATAAAATAAATATTTTCAGTCTTGTTGTTTAAGGAATTTCTTTTTTTGTGTAACTTCAAAAGCATAGCTCCTGAATGAATGCAACACCATTCCTTTGTCACGTGAATTCCCATCCTTAGAGGCAAGAGAGCTTTGGTCTTTTCTATGAAAACTGTTCTTAACATCTGAACAGTAGTTGTGTTGTTTTCACTGTTTTATGTGTAGAGTAGGTTCAAAGAAGCAATTGTGCAAACATCATAGCTAGCAAGAGATTTGGCAATAGACATCTACAATGGAAGCAGAGATTCTCACCCACTGTTTTCTCTTGCACTTGCCCTTCAGACTGTTCTGAGTTGCCTCAGGGTTTGAAATGGCATTGATTTCTGATATGAACACATTTTTCACCTAGATAATCACAAGATCCTTAGTTTTGTGTACCATGTTTAGCAAAGTCTTCATACTCTGTTTCATATCTTCCTGAGAGTGCTTGTTCCTCCTCTTTATGGCATGTATACCTAAGGACATTCACAAAGAAGTGAGAGTGAATCCACTACAGGGTAAAGGCTGTGCAGTTGTGGATAGTTCACTAAAAGCATCAGTGCTCAGTAGCTGTCAAAAAGGCAAGCAAAGTGTTAGGGAATCGTAAACGAAACAGAAGTATCATTATGCTGCTTTATAAGTCCATGGTACATTTACACCTTGAATACCCAGTTCTGACCCCCATACCTCAAAAAGGATATAAAAGAACTAGAGAAGATACAGAAAAGGGCTACAAGAATGACTAGTGGTATGGAGGGGCTTCCATATGAGGAGAAACTAAAGATGTTGGGCCTATTCAGTTTAGAAGAGAGATGAGGGGAGAACATGATAGAAATTTACAGCAGTGCTTCCCAAACTTTTCCTCAGAGTGACCCTATTTATGACCCCATTTCCTCAGCATGGCCCCTCACTCCCTACCCACAGCCCCCTACTTCTCCCAGGTGCCCCAGAGACA
>NW_017729002.1:15090996-15091738 GCF_001723915.1 Gavialis gangeticus
CCCTATTTATGACCCCATTTCCTCAGCATGGCCCCTCACTCCCTACCCACAGCCCCCTACTTCTCCCAGGTGCCCCAGAGCCAGGGCCTACAGCCCCCAATCCCGAGCCCCAGCTGCCACCCACAGGAGGCAGCAGCTGAAGTGGAGGGCAGAGCCCAGCTTCACCGCTGCCCCATCTACTGTCCTGCAAGCAACACTGCCAGAGCAGAGCCCATGGGGTAAGGGAAGATGAGGGCTGCCTACTACAGGCTTCCTGCCCTGCTGCCCTCCCCCTGGGGCTCTGTGACTCAGTGGGCAGGACCCAGCATGGGAGGGAGGGAGGGAGCACCGCATTGCCATGGCTACCAAACTGAGGCTCCCCCTGCTCACCTTGGCAGCACCATGAGCACAGCTCCCTGCTGCTGCCTCTGCCATGCCTCACCTTGGTAGCCATGGCGATGCGGAACTCCCTCCCACAACGGGTCCTACCCACTGGCTTTAGAAGCAGCTCCTGCCAGAACTGGTCCATACAGCTGTGCAAAGCTTTGGGTGCTAATTCGATTCAGAGGAGATTTGGCCTGATTCGGTGGCTGAATCTCTGAATCTGAATCAAATCAGGGGACCAGTTAAAAGGTTCATATCGATTCGAAGCTCTCTGAATCAATTCAGAAAAGATTCAGCAAGACACGCTAGGAAATGTGGTCGTCACACCAGATGACAAAGCTAACCTATTTATCAACTTCTTTGCCTCCATTTTCCTGAG
>NW_017729002.1:15092323-15092771 GCF_001723915.1 Gavialis gangeticus
GCAATGGCTGCCCCACCCACCCCAGCTCCCGGTTGTTTAAAAAAAAGCCCCCACTCACCGACTGCTACCAGTTGGGGGGGAATTCCCACTGCCCCACACCATGTGGGGGGCTCTGCCATGAGTCCCCAACCCCTGCCCACTCTCCCAGCCCCCCCATGGCTGCCCCACTTGCCCCAGCTCCTGGCCCTTTAAAAACAAAAAAACCCTGGGCTCACCAGCTGCTGCAGCAGCCTTGGGGCTTCAGGGGGCTCATGGAAGAGACCTTCCCCCTCCTGTAGTGCAGGGGTCAGTGGGGATCGCCCCCTGCCTGGCAGCAGCCGGTGACTGCAGGCTTCTTTTTTCAAAAAGCCAGGAGCTGGGGCATGCAGGACTGGGAGAGCAGACAGGGGGTGGGACCTGTGTGATTCGGAGATTCAGTTGATTTGGCAACAGCCGAGTCTCCAAATCA
>NW_017729002.1:15098650-15104998 GCF_001723915.1 Gavialis gangeticus
GCAATGGCTGCCCCACCCACCCCAGCTCCCGGTTGTTTAAAAAAAAGCCCCCACTCACCGACTGCTACCAGTTGGGGGGGAATTCCCACTGCCCCACACCATGTGGGGGGCTCTGCCATGAGTCCCCAACCCCTGCCCACTCTCCCAGCCCCCCCATGGCTGCCCCACTTGCCCCAGCTCCTGGCCCTTTAAAAACAAAAAAACCCTGGGCTCACCAGCTGCTGCAGCAGCCTTGGGGCTTCAGGGGGCTCATGGAAGAGACCTTCCCCCTCCTGTAGTGCAGGGGTCAGTGGGGATCGCCCCCTGCCTGGCAGCAGCCGGTGACTGCAGGCTTCTTTTTTCAAAAAGCCAGGAGCTGGGGCATGCAGGACTGGGAGAGCAGACAGGGGGTGGGACCTGTGTGATTCGGAGATTCAGTTGATTTGGCAACAGCCGAGTCTCCAAATCAGATTCAGCTGAATCGATTCGGGACAGTGATTCAAATCACTGAATCAAATCACTGTCCCCCGAATCAGCTGAATGTGAAGCAAATACTAGCCACTTTGCACAGGCCTAGTGGTCCAGCCTGGTTTCAGTCCTGCGCCCCACTGTGGGTGCAGAAATTTAAGGGGGCACATTTCTTGCAACCCTATCTACTGATGTTGCAACCACATTTGGGGTCACAACCAACAGTTTGGGAACCGCTGGTTTCCAGAATTCTGAATGGTGAAGAGGAAGTAAACAGGGATTATTTACTGTCTGTCACGATACAAGACCTAGGAGTAACTATTTGAGACTAAAAGATAGTAAATTTAGAACTAACAAAAAGAAGTTCTTTTTCCCCATTGTGTAATTAGAGTGTGGAACTCATTGCCACCCCATGTTGTGGAAGCTGACAGTTTAGCCAGATTCAAAAAAGGATTGGACAAATTTTTGGAGGAAAGGGGCATCAGTAGCTATTGAGCCACAGGAGTTAGGGATATAACCCCAGAATTTGAACTTCCTAGACCTTAAATGTTAGAGGCTGCAAGTGAGATGGGAACAGTGGAAAAAACTCTGGTCATACCAGTTCGCTCTCCCATTCAGCATCTACTGTCTGCCAGAGTGTGACACAGGATACTGGGCACAATGGACCTATGGCAAGGATGGGCAGTTATTTGGGCTGGAGAGCTACTTAGGGAGTTTTGGTGAGCTGTTGTGGACTGGATCAGTATCCTCCCTCCCCACCCCAGTCTGCAACAGCTAAGTGGTAAATTACTAGACTGATCTGGGGGCTCCAGATGGAGCAGATGGGCAGGGTCTCCATGGAGGCCGTCCGGGGACCCCCACGGGCAGGGTGCTCTTGGCCAGGTGGATGGGATGGGGCTGTGGATGGGAGTGGGACAGGCAATCGGGGCTGGGATCACAGGGTGGTGACAGCCTAGGGCTGGGGGGGAGGGGGCTAGGAAGCAGCAGCTGCAGGAGGGCACATGGAGAGGGGGCATGAAGCTGGGAAGCAGCTGGCTGGGAGAAGGGACAGTTTTCCCGCCCCCTGCTGTCTTGGCAGTCTACGCATGCACTACTGCACAGTAATGACTGCAGAGTTAATCTACTACCTGTATTTACAGGTAGCAGGCAACCCCACAGTAGACTAATATACTGCACAGTAAATGCTGCGCACATGTAAATGGCAACACTTGACTACACGATAGATTAGTCTACTGCACAGTAAAATGTCTCGTGTAGACATACCCTCTGTGGTCAGATAAACATACCTAGTATTGCAGCCATCTGTCCTCATTTGGGGCTACTACTCACTATCCTCAATTGTCCCTCAATCTGGCAGAGAGCAATGGGTCTTCTTTTGCTGCCTGAGCCTCACTGCCCCTCATTCTTCTGATGTGAGCTTTTATATTCACTGGCCCCTCCCCTTTTCCAGTCACCTAACCCATGCCACTTCACCTGATGGGGGAGTCTCACTGCCTCTTCAGCATCCATCCAGGGGTGAGTTTGCAACCCTGTTCTCTGCCTCCTGTTAAGCTCCTTTTCACACTTCTAGCTGCTGCTAGCCCAAAAAGTTCAATCCTTAAAGAGGCTATACCTGTCTTCCAGGATTTTCTGCCCCTTCTCAGTAATGGATTTGACTCCTTATAAAGGCATACAAGCAAAGGACCCATAGGAACAAAGGGATCATGAAAGTTAACCCAGGAATGGGATAAGAATCTGTAGCCACTGTTTAAACCATACTTGATATAGTCCAGCTTGTGGATGAATTCTTTTTCCACAATTTCCCATTCAGACTGGTTTTTAAAAATTTTCTGCCTGAGAACAGCAATCCTGAGGTGAGCAACAGAGTGTCCAGGGAGGCTGAAGTCTTGTGCCACAGTCTTTTGTGTCTTTTTCCAGCTGATGCTAGATTGGTATTTGTTCATTTTTATATATAGATATGGCCCTGTTTGTCTGATGTAGACAGCAGATGGGCATTTTAAGCAGACGATGGAATATATGATATTGGTAGAGCTGCAGGTGAATTAATTTTGGATGTTGTACTCCTTGTTATTTGGTCCAGTGATGTTGTGGTCTGACTGATCTGGGGGTGCAGTAGGCATTTGGGTCCATTGCAAGGCCTGGTGCCTCGGTGAGTTGGTAGTAATTTAATCTGCTTGAAAGAGACCATCTGAGGTTGTGGGACTGCCTAAAACAGGACAGGTTTGTCCCCAATGGCTGCCTTGAGGTTGTCACCCTTTTCTAGGAGGGGTTGGAGGTCATTAATGATGTGTCTTAGATGCTCAGTTTGGTGGTTGTAGGTGACAACCAGCAGGATTCTGTTGCCTTTGTCCCAGGGTTGGTATTGCAGCAGGTTAGAGCAAGGTCTGAATGTGGCTTTGTTGATTTGAGTGGCTGCTGTTTTGGGATTGTATTGTAATTGTAGGAATCCCTCCTCTAGATCCTTGTGGTGTTCATCCTGATCATTGGGATCGGAAGAGATTCATAGATTGTAAGGCCGGAAGGAACCTTGGAAAATCATTGGGTCCAGCCCCCTGCACAAACAGGAAGGATAACTGGGAGGTCAGGTGACCTCAGCAAGGTGACTGTCTAGTCTCCTCTTGAAGATTGCCAGAGTAGATGATTGCACCACCTCTGGAGGGAGCTTATTCCACAGTCTGGACACCCTGACTGTGAAGAAGTTTTTCCTAATGTTGAACCTGAATCGGTCTTCCAGGAGTTTGTCATCGTTAATCCTAGTTTGCCCCTCAGGTGCCCTGATGAACAGTTGCTCACCGAGCCCTTGATATACTCCCCTAGTGTAGCAGTAAGCTTCTACCAGTTCCCCTCTCAGCCTTCTTTTCTTCAGGCTGAAGAGTCCCAGATCCCTCATCCTTTTCTCATATGGCTTGCTGTGTAAGACTCTGATCATATGGGTAGCTATTTGGACTCTCTCAAGCTTGTCCATGTCCTTGTTAAAGTGTGGTGTCCAGAACTGGATGCAGTACTTCAGCTATGGTCTGACCAGTGCTAAGTAGAGCAGAAGAATCACCTTCTTGGTTTTGCTGGAGATGCATCGATTGATGCATGCCAGAGTATTATTAGCCCTACTGGCTACAACATCGCACTGCCGGCTCATATTCATACTGTGATCTATTATTACTCCCAGGTCCCTTTCATTCGTGGTGCTAGTCATTTTGGTGCCACCAAGCCTGTAGGTGTCTTGGGGTTCGCTCATCCTGAGGTGGAGCACTTTACATTTCTCGACGTTGAACTTCATCAGATTCCAATCCGCCCAACTTGCTAGCCTGTCTAGGTCTGCCTGTATCTGTAGTCTATCTTGAAGTGTGACCACGCTTCCCCATAACTTGGTGTTGTGCATGAACTTGGCCAGTGGGCTCTTCACTCCCACATCCAAATTGTTAATAAAGATGTCGAAAAGTATTGAACCAAGCACTGACCCCTGCAGAACACCGCTGCCCACGTCTCACCAGGATGACACAGATCCATTCGGTACAACTCTCTGGGTCCTATCCTGCAGCCAGTTTCTCACCTACCTGACTGCCTCGGAGTTAAGCCCACAATCCTCCAATTTTCTCACAAGGACACTGTGGGATACTAGATCAGGCCTTTTGGAAGTCAAGGTGTACAATGTCAACCTGCTCTCTTGTGTCCAGGTGGCGAGTTATCTGGTCATAGAAGGAGATGAGGTTGGTAAGGCAAGATCTGCCTGAAGAATCTTACCTTCTGCAGAATTATCACAGATAGACTCCTTGGTGAACTTTTCTAGGATTTTCCCTAGGATGGAACTTAGGCTGATTGGCCTATAGTTACCCGGGTCCTCCCTCCTGCCCTTCTTGTGGATGGGCACAACACTGGCCCTCTTCTAGCCCTCAGGGACTTCTCCAGAGCACCACAAGTTGTGGAAGAGTTTCACCAGGGGTTCCACAATAACTTCAGCCAGCTCCTTCATCTTCTGGTCCTGCTGACTTGTATATGTCTAATTTTATTATTGGTCATACACCAATTCTACAGCAGTAGTAGGAAGGCAATTGTTCCTACTGTGCTCATCTTGTACTTTACCTGGTGTTGTTTTCCCCTTGGTCCGTTGAAAGACTGAGGCAAAATAGTCATTCAGGAGTTCAGCTTTCTCCTGGGTGCCAGTAACCACCCCTCCTCAGTTGTTGAGCAATGGCCCCACACTCCCTTTTGTTTTCCTCGTGTTCCCTATCTACCTAAAGAAGAACTTCTTGTTGTCCTTGATTCCCATTGCTAATTTAAGTTTGGTCACCACTTTAGCCTTTCTTATCTGTTTCCTGCAAATGCAGGCCATCGTGGAATAGTCCTCCTTGCGGCCCGCCCTGAGCTTCCATTGTTTATAAGCCTCTTTCTTAAGAGGACCGTGGATCCAGAGCTTGGCTGTAAATGATGGAAGTAGTTGTGTAATTATGGTGAAAGCTGATGCGTGAAAGTAGCTGTTGTGGTCAGTAGGTTTCTGATACAATGTGGTGGCAATGTGCCCATTGCAAACCTTCACTGTAGTGCCTAGGAAATGAATCTGCTGGGTGGAATATCCAGAGTTAGTTTGGTGGAGGGGTAGAAGTTGTTAAAGTCTTGGTGAAATTTCTCTGGAGTTTCCTTCCCATGTCTCCATATCATGATAATGTCATCAATGTACCTGAGGTATACCAGGGTCTGAGAGGGCAGCTGCAGAGAAAACAAACTTCAAGTTCTGTCATAAATATATTGGCATATTGAGTGGGCATATATATACCCATGTCAGTGCCATTTGTTGGTAAGTATAGGGCACTCCATATTTGAAATAGTTATGTATGAGGACAAAGCAGGAGAACATGATGGACACAAACCCAGTGTCCTTATTGGGGATACTGTTCTTTATGGATCACAATCCTCATGGGGAAGTTGGTGTACAGAGATGTGATATTCATGGTAGCTAATATAGTGTTTGCTGGATGTTTGTCATTGGGGATCAGTTTCTTTAAGAAGCCTGTGGTGTCTTTCAGACAGCTGGTGGCTTCCTCCATAATGCTGCCAGTGCCAGAGGCAGTGGCTGGCTTGGGTTGCCAAGGGTGTAGATGTTCTTGGGTAATAAGTAAAAGTTGTCTGCCTAGGTTCCTGGAAATTGGAAGTAGTAATCCTCTCCTGTGCTGCCACAGTTAGCTTCTTAAGACTTTATTTAGTTCTTTCTGGTGTTGTGTTGTGTTGTGTGGTGTTGTGTTGTGTTGTGTTGTGTTGTGTTGTGTTGTGTTGTGTTGTGTTGTGTTGTGTTGTGTTGTGTTGTGTTGTGTTGTGTTGTGTTGTGTTGTGTTGTGTTGTGTTGTGTTGTGTTGTGTTGTGTTGTGTTGTGTTGTGTTGTGTTGTGTTGTGTTGTGTTGTGTTGTGTTGTGTTGTGTTGTGTTGTGTTGTGTTGTGTTGTGTTGTGTTGTGTTGTGTTGTGTTGTGTTGTGTTGTGTTGTGGGATCCACTGTCAGGAGTTGTCTGTGTCAGTCATTTGGTTTGTAAGGTCATTTTTCTATCAGGGAAAAGGGCTAACTCAGTGGTGCTCTGCCTTTTGGCCTTGGAGGCCAGGATATAGAATCATGGAAAAGCAAGACCAGAAGGAACATCAGGAAGCCATCTAGCAGGACTCAAAGCAGGACTGCCCTGACTATATCATTCCAGCCATGGCTCTGTCTAGCCGGGTCTTCAAAACCTCCAAAGATGGAGGTTCCACAACCTCTCTGGATACCCTGTTCCAGTTCTTTACTACCTTCCTTGTGAGAAAGATTTTCCTAATATCTAGTCTAAACTTCCCTTGCTTCAACATGAGACCATTGCTCCTTGTTCCATTATCTGCCACCACAAAGAACAGTCTAGCTCCATCCTCTTTGGAACCCCCTTCAG
>NW_017729002.1:15105295-15110407 GCF_001723915.1 Gavialis gangeticus
AACAAGGGCATACTGCTGGCTCATATTCAGCTTATTGTCCGCCCCCAGGTTCTTTTCTGCAGGACTAGCCCTTAGGGCACTCCACTTTGTACCAGCTACCAACTTGACAACTCAGCCATTGATTTCTACCCTTTGAGCCTGATGATTCAGCCAGTTTTCTGTGCACCGTATATTCATCCAACCCATACTTCCTTACCTTACTTGTGAGAGTGTAGTGGAAGATGATATCAAAAGTCAAGGTATATCATGTCCACAGTGCCATTCACCTCATCATAGAAGGCAGTCAGGTTGGTCAAGCATGACTTGCCCCTGGTGAATCCATGCTGACTGTTCCTTATCACTTCCTTCTCCAAGTGCTTAGAAATGGATTCCTTGAGGACCTGCTCCATTATTTTTCCAGGAACTGAGATGAGGCTGACTGGTCTGTAGTTTCCTAGATCCTCCTTCTTCCCTTTCTTAAAGATAGGTACTATATTTGTCCTTTTCCGATCATCTGGTACTTCTCGATCATCACGAGTTTTCAAAGATAATGGCCAACGGCTCTGCAGTCACAACAGCCAACTCCCTCAGCACCCTCAGATGCATCGCATCCAGCCCCATGAACCTGTACACATCCAGTTTTTCAAAATAGTCCCTAACCTGTTCTTTCATCACTGAGGGCTGCTCACTTTCTTCTGAAACTGTGCTGCCAGGTGCAGTGGTGTGGGAGTTGACCTTGACTGTGAAGCCTGAGGTTAAAAAGGCATTGAGTACTTCAGCGTTTTCCTCATTATGTCACTAGGTTGCTTCCCCCATTCAGTAAGGGACCCACACTTTCCCTGACCTTCCTCTTGTTGCTAACATAATTGTAGAAACCCTTCCTATTACCCTTCACGTCCCTTGCTAGCTGCAACTCCAGTTGCACTCTGGCCTTCCTGACTTCATTCCTGCATGCCTGAGAAATAGTCTTATACTACTCCCTAGTCATCTGTCCAAGCTTCCATTTCATGTAAGCTTCATTTTTGTGTTTAAACTCAACTAGGAGTTCTCTGCTGAGCCATGCTGGTTGCCTGCCATGTTTGCTATTCTTCCTGCACATCAGGATGGTTTGTTCCTGTGTCCTCAGTGAGGTTTCTTTAAAATACAACCAGCTCTCCTGGATTCCTTTCCCCCTCAGACTGGCCTCTCAGGGGATACTGCTCATCAGTTCCCTGAGGGAGTCAGTCATAGATTTCCTAGACATTAGGGCTGGAAGGGACCTCACAAGATCCCCAGGGGCAGGAAGTCAGCTAGGGTCAAAGGATCCCAGCAAGATAAGCATCCAAACATTTCTTAAAAGTGTCCAGAGTAGGTGCTTGCACCACCTCTGGAAGGAGTCTATTCTAGGCCTTGGGGGCTCGGACAGTAAAGAAGTTTTTCCTTTTGACCAAACTAAAATAGATTTGGAGGGGTTTGTGACCGTTGGACCTTGTCTTCCCATGGGGAGCTCTGGTGAACAGGCGTTCCCCCAGATCCTGATGCATACCCCTTATATACTTACAGGCTGCCACCAGGTCACCCCTAAGCCTGCGCTTTTCCATACTGAAGAGTCCCATGGCTCTCAGCCTCTCTTTATAAGGCCTGTTCTCTGGCACTCTGATCATGCAGGTGGCTCTCCTCTGGACTTTTTCAAGTTTCTCCACATCCTTCTTGAATTGTGGAGCCCAGAATTGGATGCAGTACTCCAGCTGCGGCCTCACCAAGGCCGAGTACAGCAAGAGGAAGATATCCTGAGATTTGCTTGAGAAGCATCTATGGATGCAAGCTACAGTTTTGTTCGCTTTACCAGCTGCAGCATTGCATTGGTTGCTCATGTTCATCTTGTGGTCAGTCTCTTTCGGCCATGGTGCTAGCAAAACCTATAAGTGTGATGCGGGTTTTTTTTCCCCGAGGTGGAGTACCTTGCATTTTTCCATATTGAATGTCATAAGGTTTTTATCCACCCACTTTCTAAGCTTCTCGAGGTCACCCTGGATCACCAGCCTATCCTCGGGTGTGGATGCTCTACCCCAAAGTTTCAAAAAAGTCTGCTTTTCTGAAGTCCAGGGTCCTTACTCTGCTGCTCTCCATCCTTCCTTTTGTCAGTATCGTCTGACACTAAATGAACGGCACAGAGCTGGTCCACAGGCCAGATCAAGCCCAGCTTGCCAAGATCAGGTCCTGAGACCAGGCACCACCTTCTCCCTGCCCTATGTGTGCTGCATTTGGGCCCTGGGGGCCCAGCACCATCCCCTCCTGACCCTCCACACAGGGATTGGCCCCTCAAGGCCTAGGGCTACCCATGGGTCTAGAAATATGGCAGCTACTACCATTCCCCCACTGCTAAATTTCCAGACCTGTTGGAGTCCTGGGGGCTGGGCATTGAGTACCTTTGGTGTAGTCTGTTTGTTAGGAGTAGAAGGTAGCTTTTGTTCTAACCAGACAGGCAGGTTTGAGTTTCAGCTTTGTTTGCTTATATTACAGGATGAATGGGTAAGACCACCACTGTAAAAGCAAGGCAGGTGTATGTTCTTGTCCAGCCGTGTTAAGAGCTACATCTGCAAAAAGGCAGTTGTTTTGTGGTTGGAAGAAAGAGGTTGTATACAGATTTTTGTTCCTTCCATTCCTCCTCCTAAAAGTTTTACAAGTGAGAGAGCATCTAGAGGTGCACCAATACATCAGTCCATATTGTATGAGCACCAGTAAAAGGAAAATTGTCATGTTCAGCAATTGGCTTTTTTGGCTTATGTGGCCGATAATGTTGCTGATAAATGCCACATGCATGCACACAGCTGCAGCATGCATGTGGCCAGGAGTGCAGCCCTGCAGTGTGGAGAGCAGTGTCCAGCTGGTAAGTCTAATGGGAGAAAGAGGAGTGGAGGAGGAAAGAGGCATGGCGGGGGAGCTGATAGAGGTCCCCATGGTGAGGGAGTGGGGCTAGGGCAGGGGCAGGTGCTGCCTAGCCAGGGTGCAGTGGGGTGGGGTACGGGATGGAGCTGGCGGGTTGTGCAGGGAGTGGGAGCAGCTCCCGCTGCTGCATGGACCCCCAAGAGAGACATGGGGTGCATGTGCCCCCAAGATCTGTGTGTTGGGTGAGGGCAGGCTACCACTGTGCATTCTGGGCTGGGGCTGCTCCAGCCTCTTCCCAGAGGCTGCTCTCAGGCTGGACGGGGTGGGGTGGGTGGCTGTGATATAGGGAGGGGGAATATGTTGGGGGCTAGAGCCACCCCAAAATTCATCATAGTCCTTGCTCCCAGTGCCATTGCCACCTGCCCTGCCCAGCCTGAACACAGCCACCACGAAGAAGCTGGAGCAGCCCCGGCCCTGAGCACACAGTGGCAGTCTGCCCTTGCCCTGCGCACAGATCCAAAGGGCATATGTCCCCCGTGCCTCCCCTGGGGATGCACACAGCAGCAGGAGCTGCCCTCATGTCCCCTGGATGAGCTGCCCCACCCTTGCCCCACCTCACCCCAGCTGAGAAGCACCTGCCCCAGCCCCACTCCCTCCCTCACTGTGGGGGCCTCGATCTGCCGTGCCCCCCATGTCCCTCTCCCCCAAGTCAACTTACCAGCCTGGATGGTGCTCTCCAAGTTCCCATGCTGTATATTGGTAATCGGATTGGTGTTGGCTGATATGGCTGGTCAATAATCGGTCATCATATCAACCCAAAACATCTATCGGTGAACCCCTAAGAGTATCCCTCACTTTACAGGGCATTTAAGTGAAGGATTTGTGTATCTAAGGATTTTCCATTGCACTTTTTGCTGTGGTGAGAAAGGGCTTGATAGCCAGATGTTCATAGATGTTCATTAGCAGAAGTGATGTTTCAGAAAATGTCATTCAACCTACAGGCTTGCTGCTTGCTTTGTCATTGCCATTAATATAGGATGTCCTTGAATTCATCTATATTTAAATAAGTTTATTAGCAACATTTTCATTTTTTAAAACAAGTAATGATCTCAGGTTTACTAAGGTTAATTCATGGATTTGGAATCTAACTACTGAAGAGGAAAGGTTGAGAAAGTGTGAACCTTGACTACAGAGCAACCAGAAAAATTAGTCCTTACCTGTTCTTGCTGCCTGCCAGTTTTCACCAGTGAGGCAGCCTTAATATTAACACAATGGCAAATCAGAAATGTATGATTAAATAATTACTGTTGAAGAAAGAGAAAACAAGCAAAACTCTCTTCAGGTTCCCCCTTGAACTCTTTTTTGGTGCCTCTCAGATCATGTTGTCCAACATGCAAATACAATTTATAAAAAGTTATTTAAAAGCAAAATTGCTGTAAAAAAGTAGCTTGATATTTTTTAACTTTTCTATTGAAGATATCTCAAAGAAAGTTACCTGGTAAAATGAAAACGGAAGTGTGGTATTGGTTTTCATTGCTTTTCCCCCCATCTATTGAGTGAATTTTTGTGGGGATAAAATTGAAGTGCTTATCTTTGAATTTGCTTCTCCTGCTTGATTTGGCACAGTGTGTTGAATGAAGGGAATGTTCCAAGTTCAGAGGTGGTATTGGGGAAACTAGTTAAAGTGACATCAACGGCAACACAGCAGGGCTGAGCATGTGTTTGAAGCTGGATAGATTAGAGGCCGTTATCAGCCATTCACTGCTATGCTGTGAACGGAAGTCTGCTCTTTACTCCAGGAGTGGTGCTGCAAAGACTTTTTTAAATCAATGCAGCCCCCTACCTGCCAACATAATGCTGCTTTTACCAAGAATATTCATGCTACTTAACAGAATGCAAGTGGTATATTCAATAGTGTTATGTGTTCAGCTGTTACCCTGTAATGTTACATATTGCACCACTCCTTGGTTTTTGACAGAAAGGTAAAATGATTCTGTCCTGAAAGTATATTCTGTAAAGTTGTCAATCATTATATTATCATTATTTCTGGAGAGATCTGTTTTGCAACGACATGAAGAAACTAGTTTAGCTGTTATTTTTCAATACAGGCATACCTCAGAAATATTGCGGGTTCGGTTCCAGACCACCGCAATAAAGTGAATATCACAATAAAGCGAGTCACACAAATTTTTTAGTTTCCCAGTGCATATAAAAGTTATGTTTACACTATACTGTAGCCTATTAAGTGTGCAATAGCATTATGTC
>NW_017729002.1:15115407-15124952 GCF_001723915.1 Gavialis gangeticus
AACAATGTACATACCTTAATTAAAAAATACTTTATTGCTAAAAAATGCTAACCATCATCTGAGCCTTCAGCGAGTTGTAATCTTTTTGCTGGTGGAGGGTCTTTCCTCGATGTTGATGGCTGCTGACTGATCAGGGTGGTGGTTGCTGAAGGTTGGGGTGGCTGTGGCAATTTCTTAAAATAAGACAACAATGAAGGTTGCCACAAACCTTCAATTTGTAAAAAACGCAATATCTGCGAAGCGCAATAAAGCGAAGCGCAATAAAACGAGGTATGCCTGTATTTACTTTTACAAGGAAGTTCGTGATTTTAAAAAAAATGACGTCTTATAATGAAAGCCATCATAAGAGCCTGCTGTTATAGTAATGCTTCAGAAAAATGCTCGGCTCTTGCCTGATGTTATTGACTTGGTGCAGTGTAAGCAGTGTTCTGTTTCTCTCATGTTACATTACCTGCAGCACATAAGCAGAGCCATAATTAGCCTAATTTTCTGTTTTGTCAGTTGTCTTCCCATTAAAAAGCACTTGTCATTAATCATGACCATTTAATGGAATTTCATTATGAGTGCTTGAGTTACTAAATAAAATTCCATTCACATGAGGTAATTCAGTAACACTAGCAAATCAGTGGCAATCCTTTATATACCCCAGTTGTAATGAAAAAGTGATTCTGAGTGGATGTCATTTTGAAATTCTGCAACTAATATTTGGAAATAAAAAACAGTTGAATTAAATATCTATTGCAATAATCATTTGGTAGCAAATTTAAGTTGCCTTTCAAATCTTCTTCTGCATTGTCCTCAAACAGTTTGGTACTTGTAATTCTTTCATTATTCAGGCTCAGCAATACAGTAAGGAGCCTGTTCTTATTGCCAAGTAGTGTGTGAAGGGGAATTTAGGAATTGGTAATGTGACAGTGTTAAACAGCTTTGCTTTCACCAGTATCTGGAAGCAACTATGTAGATTGTATATAGCAATTATTTTGTTTTAACACAACAATAAATACAGCTGCCTTGTGTAAATGCTAATTGTCTAAACGTTACAACTTATATTATGATTGGATTATTTGTGCTGTTTGTCCAAATAAAGTAATTGTTTTGCTGGAACTGTAGTTACAATAGTTAGAAGGAGATTTTTTGTGTAAAAATGATGTGGTATCTGAGACAGCTAAAACATGGCAATGTCTTCAGTGAGCTTCATTTATAGCAAAGATTTCCAATTTCATTGCCTTTGTCAGGAAAATTTTAAAAACATGAAAAAAATCAGTTATTTCCAAACAGGTGTCTCCCCACTCCATCACACGATGGCATACCTTTCAGTAGCTCATTTATGCTCTGTACAGTGATCCTTCCTCTTTTAGGAGGCTCAGCAGTACTCGAATGTTTAGGCATGTACTATTGTTACTACACAGATAGGCAAGCGCACATGCAACCAAAGTATTAGCAGGGCTGGTTTCAGTCTTGCTGGGGAAAAAGACATGAACAATTAGTGGAACACATTGAATTAGTTAAAATGAACTCTGCTCTGTTGTTAACCATATAAATTACTTATATATTAAACACTAAAATATATTAAGGGTGGGGCTTTCTGAGTCTAAAAAACTTACTCAGAAACACTAGCATTGTAGCCATTAAAAAGCTAGATGAATAATCAAATGTACTTCACCACACTCATATATTTCACTGTTTCCTCAGTTTTCCCCCAGTCTGAAAACTGAAAGACAAAACAGACAGGAATTAGTGAAATGCCACAGAATCCACAGTAACCCTGGGTACATGGAATAACTTCCATTCCATGTGAAGCAACAAATTACACCTTTCTTTATGAACAAGTCGCCTATATCTCAGCATCAGCACTGAAGTAGCTAAGTAACAGAAACATTTATTTGATCAAAAAATTAGACCTTCGCAATGGATATAACTTTTAATATATTATTTGACCAGTTGAAATTCCTGTGCACATAAATCAATCATGTTAAACCTAATCCGTGGTCCAGCAAGAGGTAGTTAGTCATGTTAGTCTAGAACAGGAAGAAGGCAGGGTAGATTTGCACCTTTATAGACTGACTGGATAGAAGATGTATAGTGTAAGATAGTAATTCTTCAAGCAGGGTGTCCTCGCAGTCAAGGATGATAGTCTTCCAGCATTATCTTATCTCTGGGTCCAAAGGTTGCTGACAAGACCAGTCCTGGATCGACAGGTTCTGTGGTAACTCAGGCACGTGTTTCTATACAGGGTGACTGGCTCTGGATTCCTGATTTGGTCTTCAGCATGCTGTTTCTGCCACCCCTGCTTTTCCATGTCGTATTTTCACTGTGAGGTTTCAAAGTACTGAGATCTTTGCAGCAAACTCTTCCTCCATTTGGGGCGATCCTGAGCGATAGCCTCTCACAAGTTGATGTCGATGTTGCATTTTTTCAAGTTGGCCTTGAGGACAGCCTTGAAGCACTTTCTCTGCCCTCTTGAGCATATCCCTTTACTGACCTGGGAGAATAAAACTTGCTTTGGGAGTCTGGAGTCAGACATCCGGATGATGTGGCCAGCCCAGTGAAGTTGATCCCAAATGATCATTGCCTTGATGCTCATGGTATTTGCTTGTGAGAGGACACTAATGTTGGTGCATTTTTGTTTCCACTGGATTTGAAGGATCTTCTGTAGGCAGCGTTGATGGTACTTCTCCAGCACCTTGAGGTGTCTCCTGTACATTGTCCACGTCTCAGCTCCATAAAGTAAGGTAGGGATCACAACTGCTTGATAAAAAACCAGGAGCTTGGTTTTGAATCTGATGTCACAATCTTTGAACACCCATTTCCTCAGGCATCCGAAGGCTGCACCTGCACATTTGAGGTGATATTTGATTTCTTCGTTGATGTCAGCCTTCTATGAGAGAGAACTGCTGAGGTACAGGAAATACTGAACATTCTCCAGAGTCTCACCATAAATCTAAATTACCAGAACTGGGTACTGCTCATTAGGAGCTTGTTGGTGGATGATCTTAGTCTTCTGAATGTTAGGCGTCAGTCCCATTTTCTTGTGTGCCTCGGTAAAGATGTTGATGATTGCCTGAAGGTCTGCTTCCTAGCGAGCACACAGTGTACTGGAGCTTGATGATTGAGGTCAGGGTAGTCTTGGTTTTGGCTTGGAGTTTAGCTCCACTCTGACTGGAAGTTTGTTGGTGGTCAGATGTAGCATCACAGTAAGAAATATCAAGAAGAGTGTTGGAGAGATGACGCAGCCTCGCTTAACTCCTTTCTTAACCTTAAAGAAATCTGTGATCGATCCATTACTGAAAACCACCACTTGCATATCATCGTGGAGCAGGCAAAGAGTGGTGACAAATTTTGGTGGGCATCCATACCTCAGAAGGATCCTCTGCAGTGCTTCTCAGTTGACAGCCGAAAGCTTTTGTGAGGCCAGAGGCCATGTAGAGGGGTTTATGTTGTTCCCAGCATTCTTCCTGTATCTGCACATAATGTTAATTATGTTAGGTGTGCAAACATGATTTACAAGGTAAATCCAGAGATTTCAAAGAGAAATCCATGGTATTAAAAACATTTTGATCTGTTGTGGTCTTTCTGAGCTCTTTGCAACAGAATTGCTTTGTTGTTTTTCTGTAGTCAAAAAACAAGTAAAAACTAGGAGCTGGCATTTTCCAAGGGGTGCCTGGAGTCAAGTGAGGGGTGCCTCAAGCCTATCAAGTGGTGCCTTGAGTCTAGAAAGATTAAGTACCACTGTCATAAGCTTTTCTAAATAGAAGACTTATACTTCATTAGATACTGTGAAAGGACTGCAGGGATTGGTATGGGGGAATAAACATTAAAGTTATTACCATCATGCATTGTAAAGCTACAATTAGTCAAGATGGGACTGTTTAGATGCACAGGCTGCTTGCCAGCATTTAAAGCAAAACAAAAAAAAATGTGCATTATCAGAAGCAGTATGTTACTTCGACCTAGCTCTGCAGAGTCTGTATAGATCAGGCACTTCAGCAGGGCTTTCTGGCACATTTAGCTAAAGCTGATTCAATCAGCTATTTGATAAAAGTGCCAAAAAGCCCCACTAAAGCCTCCAATTTATACAGGGGTATAGTAAATTTACAAAATACCTTTCACAGTTGAGCCTATGAACTTCACTTCATCAATCTACTGGATACAAAAAATCATGGACTAAATATAGACATTGGATTTATGACACAGTATAAGCTACCTAACGTATGACTCCCCAAGTAACCTCTCCACTTTTTACCAGCTATTCTCATTCCCTTCCCCCAACTCTCCTGTTTCTCATGCTCTGACTACAGCTACATTCATGTCCCCTTTCCTTCCCCCTCTCCACCTATCTCTCATCTAGTGACCACCTCAATTTACATTTTAACTGACTGGCTTTCTTGCATATATACTGGCCTCTGGCTGCTTTACCACTTCCTCCAGGAAGAGCATAGACCATCTGCAGAAGCTTCCTCAGCCTGACAAAGGGTGTTTGTACCCAAAAGCTTCCGAAGAAGAATTTTTCCAACTTTTTGAGGTCTAATAAAAGATACCAGATTTACCCGGTTTTATCTATACAGACGCTGCAGAGCCAGGTCCAGCTAAGGCACTGCCTCGTCTGGACATGTGCTGAGCTCTGGCACAGGAATGTTCCAAGTTTAAAGTGCCATTTGTTTTTGTTTTTTAACATCTGCAAGCAGCCATAGTGACCAGACCTAATTTCAAGCTGTTCTGTTAGAGCAAAACTTTGGAACTTTCAGCTGAATCCAAATGAATAAGTATTATCTATAGGTAAACTCTAAAGGGTCTTTAGCAGGCCTCTAGCCTGACTTCTTTCACAGCACAGGCCAGGATTTTCAATTAGCTATTTCTGCATGAAGCTCATAACTTCTGATTAAGCTAAAACTCATCTTTTAAGACAGTGGTGATGGAATAATAGAGTCTTTTACAGCTTCTGATAAACTGTTTCAGTGTTAAATATACATGCCTTATTTCCAGTTTGGATTTGTCTTGCTATAGACATCCCTTGTATCTTCTGTCCTTATTCCTCCTCTCCCAGGTTGTCTTGCGTTTTACCATATACATTCCTTTTTGAAGAAAACTATCAGTGATAAAAAGATACTGCAATACAGTTCAAGTCCTCCTGTCTTGCCCTCTGTTTAAGGGAGCTGCTCTAGCATAACCCCTTGCCAATCGTGAAAGTTCTTCAAGTCTGATCAGGAGTGTGTTGCTGTTGCAGGGGCCAGGGGACAAGCATCATTATACTGTGTTCTTTCCTTCTTCACACTGTACTTGCCTATTGTATATAGATCCTTTCTCCCTCAGTTTCTTGACCTATGGCACTGGGATAATGCCTGTCTCCCACTGGTGTTAAATCATTGTAGTTTTGTTTGGGACCATCTTGGAAGGCACTTAACATGGTACATGTTGTTTTATCCTGGCAGAGATGGAATCCCACCATATAGACTCCGGAAGCAGCATCGCAGAGAGATGCAAGAAAGTGCCAAAGCAAATGGACGTGTGCCACTACCTCACATTCCTGTAAGTAGCAGTATCCTGATTATTAGGAGATTGTTATTTCAGAGCCTGAAAGGCTGCATAGGCATAGTTCTTCAACTAACCGAGACATCCATTTGATTTTGCTGTAATATTGAACTCAGAGAAGTGCATTTTAATATAGTTGTCTACAAACTAGTTAACAGGCATATTTTTGGTAGCCTAAAATGTTTCAGAACCCTCCACAATTGATATTAAAATATATATCCCTTAAAAGGCAGTTGCTTAATAATTGTCTGTACATGGAGGTTTGTAAAAGTATCACATGGTCAAGTGTACAAGACACCAAGGCTAACTGCAATTGTAAACTGCCATATGGTTATGGTAGGCACCTAAAAGTAATTGTATAGTAAGTAGGCTAGCAGGTATTTCTGTACGGCTTGAGAAGCCATCTAGCATAAAGGAAAGCTGCTAAGGGTAATGAAGGGGACTTTTGTCCAGGACTGATCAGGGACTAAAACTGAAAATTTAAGGGAATATACAGATGTCACTTTTCCAAATAGTATTTCTGCCTCATGCAGATGGGGACTATAAAATACATGTTTGGGGATGGGCCCCTTTCTTTTTGTTCATAGGTCTTCCCAATTTCATCAGGGTAAGCAAACTGATATAGGAAATTTATCATAACCCTTCAGCTTCTGTATTAGCATCCATATGTTTACTGTTTAGTAGTGAGTAAAGAAGTTTGTTCTTCTTTGGATGGCTATCCTCTAACAATTCAAATCAGAAAAATGTCTGTTTGCCTCTTACAGAAATGGTGTCACTCAGCACAGATGCTCTCATCCTGCCTACTCAGAAGCAGGGCAATACAAACAAAATCTAGCATTGTTTTAATCTATTTTTTTAATCTTTGTTTTGCCTTTTAAATTAGATTATTTTCCTTAAGATGTAAGAGGGCTCCTGTACTTTGATCATTGGGCTGAGAATGAAAGCCCTGGTATTGGATGCTCAATAGCCATCGTTGCTCAGCCTCTTCTCCTTTCACATAGTTGCTTTCACAGTGTGGTTGCTGTCCAAAAGACTGGCTGGGTGCCTTTTTATTCCCCTTGATGTGGTTTTTACTGTAAGAATTGCTTTGTTAGAGTTGAAATGTGAAGGCTAGGCCTTTTATTTTATTGCTGAACAGTGGGAAACTGAGTGAATATTCTCTGGCTTCAAAGCTTGTCAGCAGCTTTACCTTTTGGATAAAAATAATAGTGACTTCCTACTGATCATGTGCACTGGCAATGCTTCAATGAACTGCAGGTTATAAGCTGTGTATGGAGCATAAAATATGTATAGTGAACTGCTTTAACGAACTTCCAACTGCCAGACATTTCTTTTGTTGAGATGAATAAGTGTCATTCTAGGAGTGATTACTTGCTGGATAATTAGCTTTACTTAGCATGAAATTTTATTGACTTTTTTTGAAAAACAGTAAAAAAACCACCAAAGTTTAAATTGGCTATTTGCTGCTTATAAATGTTTATATTTTCCTGCTTATCTGCATGGTCTTTGAGAATTATATGCTGTTTCTGAATTTCACACAGACACTTCACAAAGATTTCTCAGTGAAAGATACAGTGTTCCCATTAGTTTTTGTGCTGTGATTTTAAGTCCCAGAGAAGAAGGTATATCATTTCATATTTATATTGCAGAGGAGAAATGTGGAGGCAAGTTAGTTCTAGTCTCTCTCCAGGGAATCAGAGTTTAGTTCAGACACTCCAGCAACTCCTGCCAGCCAATTACTGACAGAACTGGCATAGACTTCAGAGTCACTGCTTTGCCCACACTTATCAATCAGCTATAAAAAGAAAAGGTAATTTGATAGTGCTTTTTAACATACACCAATATGGTATATTTTAAAAGTAAGTCTTTTAAAATCTGATATGAATGCAAATATAATGGATTAAACCTACCTTATTAGCGTGTAAGCAGATACATATTTTGTAGATACTAACCAATAGCTAGTGCAATATTTAGGCAGATACTAACCAATGTTTAGACAGATATTAACCAATAGTTAGTGCATGCTTCCAGGTAGTAGCAACCAATTATGTGTCTTCTAGTGAGAAGATTTTATGGGATATAAATCTAATCAGGCTCATCAGTTACTATAGCAAACCTATTCTAATAGTACTTGCACACTGCATTTCATAATTCCCCGTTTATGGTAGAGAGCTGCCTACCGTTGGGGAAGAGCTTAGATTCTGCAATGATGGGTGCTATACAAAATATTGAAGCAGACAAATTACCATATATAGCCTTCAATCGTAGTATCTATCATACCATCATAGAAAAATAGGGCTGGAAAGGACCTCCAGAGGTCATCTAGTTCAACACCCTATCGAAACTATCCCATACAAATCCTCGTCTAACGTGTTCATAAAACTACACAATCAATATTGTCACAACTAAAAGGCAAAAAGAGACTAAAAGCATTCTAACCAGATAGAAGTAAAGCAGGGGATAAGAGCAGTTAGTGTCCTGCTGCTGCAAGGGTTGTTAAAATGTACTGAAAAAGATCGCAGGAAGAGGGCAATGCCTCCCCTACAGAGGAAGTCAAAAACTCCCGCCTCTTCCTGAAAACCTCCCATGATGAGATTTCACAGCTTCCCTAAATAAATTCTCTAAATTCCACTGCCTTACAGTTGTAACGGTGAAGACATTTTCCTAGATATCCCATCTAAACCTACTTTGCTTCAACTTCAGGCTAGAGCCATTGATACATGCCCCTGCTCTCTGCAACAACAAAGAAAAGGTGTTCTCCTTTTTTTCTTTATGGTAGCCCTTCAGATATTTGAAGATTGCTATCATGACCCCCCTAATTGTCTTTACTGCAAGCTAAACATGACTATTTCTTTCAACCTCTCCTCATATGGCTTACCTTCCAAACCCTTTATCATTTTTCTTCCCTACCTCTGGTCCCTCTCTAATTTCCCCATGTCCTTTTAAAAATTTGGAACCCAAAACTGCACACAGTACTCCAGATGAGGCCTAACTAGTGTGAAATAGAGAGAAAGTATCACAGCTCCTGTGTCTTTGCACCTAATGCACTTACTGATGCAGCCCAAAACTCCATTAACCTTTTGTGCAGCCACATAATAGTGTTGACTCAGACAGAGTGTGTTATCCACCAAGATATCTAGATCCTTCTCCAAGGTGCTTCTGTCCAGCTAGTTGTCACTGATCTTATATCTGTATTCCTGATTACTCCTCCCAAGGTATAGCATTTTGCATTTGACAGCATTAAACTTCATCCTTTTGGCTGTAGCCTGGCTTTCTAATTTGTCAAAATCCTTCTGAATTGCATTCCTGTCCTCCAGTGTGTTCACAATCCTTCACAGTTTTGTATAGTGTGCAGATTTGCTTCAGACTCTCTCTTACAGCATTGAAATCATTAATAAACACATTGAACAGCACTGGGCCTAGGACAATCCCCCGTGGGACTTCACTCGAAACCTCCTGCCGTTTCAACATGAATTATATATATTTATATAAAGCATTATGACAAACAGACTAAGGCTTGTGTGTGTGTATATGTGTGTGTGTGTGTATATATATATATAAGCCTTAGTCTGTTTGTCCATAACGCTTTATTCTGATTAGTTGTCTGAAACAACCAATCAGAGTGCTCCAAGAGCATTCTGGAAAGGAGGTGGTGGCACTCCACTGCCATGATGGTGGAGGTACAGGGGATGGAGTAGGGCGGTGAGGCCAGCGCTGCTGGCCTGGCCCCCGGCCTGCTTCCTATAGGCAGCGGCCACAGAGCAGACAGCAAGTGGGGACAAGGTGAGCAGTACTGGCCATGCCTTGCCCCCCCATCCCTGCAGGTGGCAGTGACAGAGTGGATGGGGGGAGCAGTGGTGCTGGCCCCCACCCCCACTCCCTTGAGGCAACGGCCATGAAGCTGATGGAGCAGGGGGGTGATGCCAGCAGCACTGACCTCTCACTCCCTGCAGGGCGCAAAGATGGAGCAGACAGAGGGGAGGGGGGGGTGAGGCCAGCACCACTGGCCACACCCA
>NW_017729002.1:15125224-15126038 GCF_001723915.1 Gavialis gangeticus
GGCCACACCCCCCCCCCCCCGGTCCCTGCAGACGGTGGCTCCCTGGAGACTCCGTTTTCCCCCTCCCCCCAAATCATTCTTGATGGGCAATTGGCTAGTCCATTTATAACTACCCTTTGCTTGAAGCTACTGACCCAGTTGTGTGTCTGATGTAGTAGTTTTGTCTAGCCCATATTTGTCCAATTTGTTTATGAGAAGGTCAAATGGGACTTTGTCAATAGCCTTGCTGAAGTCCGTTTACAATATACCCACTGCATTCCTTTCATCTACCCAACTAGTTAGTCTGTCAAAGGAGATCAAGTTTGTTTGGATGATTTGCTCTTAATAAATCCATTCAGGCTGCTTGTGATCAGCTTTTCCTCCTCCAGATGCTTACAGATGGACTTCCTTATTATGCTCCAGTAACTTTGTGGGTATTAAGGTCAGGCCAACCAGTCCGTTAATTCCATATGTCCTCCTTTTTTGAAGAGGAGCACTATGTTGGCCCTTTCCTAGTCCTTTGGTACCCTGCCTGTGTCCTACACTTTGTAAATATTATTGCCAAGGGCTCTGAGATCCTCTCTACTGGTTTCTTCAGAACCCTAGGATGGAAGTTCCTCAGATCCTGCTGACTTGAATTAATTCAGACCCATCAAAAGCTCTCTAACTGTTCCTTTCATTATCTTTACCCTTGGATTGTCCCCTTCCTTATCCAAATAATCCTTATTACCTCCTGGTTGCAGCCTAGATTTTTTGCAAAGACTGAGCAAAGTAGCTGTTGAGCTGCTTCACCTTCACATCTTTTGAGAGCTCATCACGTCTATTTAACTGTGGA
>NW_017729002.1:15131038-15136009 GCF_001723915.1 Gavialis gangeticus
ATGGTGCTAACATGATTAATGGATGTGTTGTCAAAATTTACCGTAACAGTTTAGTTCATCACGTCTATTTAACTGTGGACCCCCAGCTGCTTTGGCCTTTCTTATCTAGTGAACATATTTATAGGCTCTCTTCTTGTTGTCCTTAAATTCCCTTGCCAGGTGTAGCACTTTTTTTATTTTTGCCTCCATGATTTTGTCCCTGCAAGTTCATGCTATTTCCTGGTATGCTTCTCTAGTGACCTGCCCATCTTTCCATTGCCTGTATGCTATTCTTATGCATTTGAGGCATCTTTTGTAAATAGCTATATAAATTTTAACCTGTTGCAAGTACTTGATGATGAGAAAAAGACTACCAGTGTGTTTCTGGGATGGCCCTGCCTGTCACAAACAGTGAAGCTTCATGTGAGTTATGTATGTACCCCTAATGAGTACCAGTAACTTATTTATTATAGTCCGTATCATCCATGTCTTGCATATTTCATAGGTTTTAAAGTGGCTAGAAATGTTTTAGGTTCTGTCTTACTTGCCACCTAAACTGGTAGTTATCTATTAAATGAAATCTTTAAAGCCACCTTCCAGCAAGTGGTAACACCTCTCTTCTGTCTCCATGGAGCAGCTGCAGCTGTTCTTCAGATGACATTCCATCTCACTCTTGGATTCAAGGAAAGTCTTGGGAAAAAACAAGGGAAAACCTGTTCCTAGAAGAAATGGGGCAAACATGCAAAGGATGCCTTGCCTATGATGTGCCAGTCCACTACTAGTATTAATTTTGGGCTTGTTCTGTGTAAAGTTCCTGGACCACCACCACTGCCACCCTGCTTCCTATGGATGTCCTGCCATCAGGTAACAGCAGGAGAAGTTCTGTATCAAGCAGCCAGATCTGTGTCAGGTGTCAGTATTCAGAGTGAAAATTTTCCAGAAAACTTTTGGTAAAGGATCACAGAATCATAGAAAAGTAGGGCTGGAAAAAACCTCATGAGGTCATCTAATCCAGTTCCCTGCTCAAGGCAGGGTCATCCCTGACTATACCATCCTAGCCAAGTGTATATCTAAACTGGTCTTGAAAATTTCCAGGGATGGAGATTCCATAACTTCACTAGGTAGCTTTTTCCAATGTTTAACTACTCTTATAGTCTGAAAGTTCTTCCTAATCTCCCACCTATGTTTTCTCTGTTGCAGTATGAGACCATTGCTCCTAGGCCTGTCACCTAGCGCAACAGAGAAAATTTGATCTTCATCCTTTTTATAATCACTCTTCAGGTTAGGGGTGCACCAATAGAGATTTAGGGAGCTGATAGCAATAGCCAATTTTTAAGGAAGCATATCAGCCAATTCCAATCCAATTTTCTATACAGCTGTGTCCAGCTGGTAAGTCTGTTGTGGTGGAAGGGAAGCGGGGAGGGAAGGGGTGTAGGGGGCAGATCACTGCCCCCCACAGTGAAGGAGGGAGTGGGGATGGGGCTGGGGTAGGCGCTGCCCAGATGGGGTGGAGCACAGGACGGAGCCATGGCTCATCCAGGGTAGTGTGGAAGGGGCTGCGCACACCCTGTGACACCACGGGGTGTGGGGGCATGTGTCCCCAGGTCTGTGCAAGGTGCGGGTGGGACAGACTGCAGCTGTGGGCTGAAGCCTGGGCCTGCGCCGGGCTCCTCCTGGCAGAGGGTGCTGGAGCATGCTGTGCTCGGGGCAGGCAACGGTGGTACTGGGAAGGAGGCTACAGCAAAATTTGGGGTGGCTGCAGGCCCCGCCCCCGTAGCCCCTTTCCCAGCACCATCGCTGCTGCTCAGAATGCAGTGCAGCCCTGCCCTGCCAAGAAGAGCCCGACAGCATCAGCCCAAAGCTGCAGTCCACCCTGTCCCGTCCCACACAGACCCAGGGACACCCCGACCCCCATGCTTTCCTGGGGTGCATGCAGTGGTGGGAGCCATCCGCCTCCCTGCGCCTCCCCTGGATGAGCTGTGGCTGTCCTACAGCCCGCCCTGGCTGGGCAGGGCGGGCCTAGCCCCACTCCCTCCCTCACCATGGGGGTGTTGATCTGCCCCCCCATTCCCCTTCCCTTCCCTCTCCCTGCTCCCTTTCCACCACAACAGACTTACCAGCTGCGTATAGCTCTCCAAGCTGCCAGACTGTGCTCCTCGCTGCCTATGTGCTGTGCTACAGCATGTGCGGGCATTTATCGGCCAAATTATCAGCCACATCAGGTCTTTCCAATACAGTCAATTTTCTTTATATTGGTGCTGATCTGATATCAGGCTGATGTATCATTGCACCTCTATTGATTTAAATCAGATCTACTCTGCTGCAGGCACTGGAGTGTCCCTCAACACACCCTAGTCCCCCCTGCGCACGGGACCCTCCTAGTGCCCCCTGGGCACAAGATCTTCTCTCCTAGTACCTAGTCCTTCCTAGGCTCATGCTCTTTCTTTCTTGTGCTCACTCGTGGGGCCCCAGGCCAAAGCCTGCTCTGACACTGCACTCCACCTCTCAATGGGCTCAGGCACTCTCTCTCTGGGTCCCAGTCCCTCCAATCTTCTGGCCCCTCTTCCTCTGGGCCAGTTGGGGTTTCCATATCCCACCCCCCTTCCACAACAACCAGAGCTTAACCCTACCTCAGAGGTTAAGGCAGGAGCCCTGCTGCCAGGAGCTAGACTGCCCGACCTGGTCAGGCCCTGGGCTGCATGGCTCAAGCCCGGTCCTCTTTTGGCCAGGTGTCTCCTTAATGGGCCCCTGCCACACCTGCAAGCTGCTGCTCAGGCAACCCTTTCCTCTTAAAGTGGCAGCCACATCAAGCACCCTGTCATAGCCATTATAGAAACATTGTTAGACTAACGCTGCATGCAGAACCCTTTGCTGTGTGCATTTATAAGCCAAATGAATCAGCCACATCAGGCCAATTTCCAATATAGTCAATTTTCTTTACATCAGTACCAATCCGATATCTAACTGATGTATTAGTGCACCTCTACTTCAGATACTTGAAGACTGTTATCAAATATCGGTTACTCGCTTTTCTCTTGTTCAGACTAAATAATCCTAATTGTTTCAGTTAGTCCTCATAAATCATCTTTCCCAGGCCTCTAATAATTTTTGTTGCTCTCTGTTGGACTCTTTGCAATATGTCCACATCTTTCTTGAAGTGTGGAGCCCTAAAACTGTATACAGAACTCCACCTGAGGCCTCACCAGTACCAAATAAAGCAGAATAATCACTTTGATTTGCAAGTGACACTTCTGTTAATACAACCCAGTTTGGCATTGGCATTTTTTACAACAAGAGCACACTGTTGGCTCAGTCAGCTTTATGGTCTATTATAACCCCCAGGTCCTTCTCTGCAGTACTGCAGTTTAGCCAGTTATTCTCCAAAGTATATTAATCCACACAATTATTCCATCCTAAATGTAGGAATACACTTGTCTTTGTTGAATTTAATCTGATAGATTGTACCGTTTCTCCAGTTGGTCAACATCATTCTGAATCCTAGCCCTACCTTCCAGAGTGTCTGTAGTTTCACCGAATTCAGTGTCATCAGCAAGTGTGCCCTCATTTCCATTGTCCAAACTATTAGTGAAGAGGTTGAACAATACCCAACCCAAGACACTTCTGTGGGGAACTTCACTTAATACCTCCTCCTAACTAGACATTGAGCCATTAAGGACTACTTGTTGAACAGTTCTTCCATCTAGCTTATGTTTCCTTAGCTTGTTAATGGAAATATTGTGGGTGCCTTGCTAAAGTCAAGGTATACCATAATCACTGTTCTTCCCCCCATCCACAGAGCCTGTCACCTTACCATAAACAGCAATCTGACAGGGACTTTCAGAAGAACAGCTGTGTGGAAAATAAGAGATACACTTTTCTTCCCAGGCCACTCCAGAGAAGATCTCAATCTAGGAGTCTGAACTTGGATCAAAAAAAGTCTTTTTCAGTATTTCTGTACAAACCTAGGAAGGACTTTTTCAGAATCCTCTGCAAAAGAACTCACTGTAGTCTCACAAGTCGCTTTCTTGGACATTTTGGCAGAGGAGGGGAGAGGGGATGCTCTTCAGTTCACTGGGATCTCCTAAGCAGGAGTTCAGTTTATCACCATTGGTTCTGCACTCTCAGGGCAGGGATAGTGCTCTTCAGTGACTGGCCAGCTGTTGGGAGGTTCAGCACTACACATTAAGAACGAAAGGATTTCACACGAAACGGCTTAAAATGATAAAAGGCTCAGGCAGTTTCCAGCACCTTGTTAGGTAAGAGGTTAAGCTTCTCAAGACTGTTGACAAACTGATAGGTCCAAGGGACAGCCACCCTGAATGCCCCCGAACCTCTTCAGACTCTCTGTAAGGTTTGGGCATCCTCTAGCATTGATGCAGAGCATTATACATCCAAGTAGTTACTAACCCAGGTTTTGTGAAGCATGGCACTATTTACTGAGAATAAAAGTATTTCCTAGAAAATAGATCTTAAAACAGTAGATGGATCAGATGGTATCTGGCTCATTATGGGTTTGTTCATTTGCAAAAGGAAACACTGAAAGGTACTTTGGGCCTTCTTACTGGCCTTTCTCTGGTCACAGTGTCATGCCTGTTAGTTTTCAAATAAAGAGTCTCTCTCCCACTCTAGATCAGGGCTGTCATTTTATACAGTTTCAAATCCTTTATTGCCCTAGGCCTTTCAGACCAAGCCAGGAGCAGACAGTAATTCCTCCCCAGTGAAGGGAAAAGGAACTGCCAAAAGAATTGTTTTTCACATTGTTTCAGCATTGGGGATTTACGTTAATTATTGCTATTACCTTTAGTTCTAAAGGGAAGTATCCTTTAGTTCAGTGGTTCTCAACCTTTTTTGCACTAGGACCCTTTTGTAAACGTCAATGGCCAGTTCTGACACAGTGCCCCTCATTCCCAACCTGCTGCCCCTAGGCCCCAGCCCCCCAGTGTGTAGGACAGGGAGTGGGTATGTGGGGCGGGAGGGGGCGGGGGGCATAGG
>NW_017729002.1:15136238-15142853 GCF_001723915.1 Gavialis gangeticus
CCCCAGCCCCCCAGTGTGTAGGACAGGGGGTGGGTATGTGGGGCGGGAGGGGGCGGGGGGCATAGGTGGCCTCAATCAGCCCCTTGCAGGCTGCAAGTCTGTCAGCTTGCAAGGGAAAAACCATGGTTTCCCACATTTTTTCCTTTAAAGGAAAATCCATTTTTAAAGTTTGCTTGCAACCCTTTCATATAGTTTTGTGACCCACTTTTTGATCGCAACCCATGGCTTGAGAAATGCTGCTCTAGTTTACCCAGTGAGCCAGGAATAAAAATCAAACCGATGGATAAAGATACATGGAATATCTAAAAGTCAATAAAGTGGTCTATGTATTTCCATGTTATCTGTCACACAGTTGTGGCAACACTGTTGATACCTACCCAGAACAAATATAAAGAGGTGGTGATCAGTAGGACTGTGCAAAGCTTCGGTCCCTGGTTCGATTTGGTGGAGATTTGGCCCAATTCCGTGGCTGAATCTCCAAATCGAATCAGAGGACCCTTTAATGTCTCCAAATTGAATTGGAACCCTCTGAATCAATTTGGACAGATTCAGTGATTTGGACATAGATATAGCTTTAAATGTTTTTTCTACATACCTCTAGGTAGCAGGGGCTCTGAACGCTGCGGTGCTGAGGCAGATGCATTGTCCCACAGAATTATGAGGAGCTCCCCAGCACACTCGACAGCAGACCTGGAAGTGGACCAGAAATGCTTCTGGTCTACTTCCTGGTCCACTGGGGAGTGCTCGGGGGGGGGGGGCGGGCTCCCCCTGGCTTGGTGACTGGTGCCTCCTGGGTCTGGAGGGGGTACCCGGGGTCCCCCCACAGCTGATCCATACTTCCAGTCCACTTCTGGGTTCACTGCTGGGCACTCTGGAGAGCCCCCCATGTACCCCAGCACCATAGCAATCATGAGCCACACTGCTACCTCAAAATATGTAGAAAAAAACTTTTAAAACTGTGCCTGTGTCCGAATCACTGATTCACCAAATCAGCATCGAATCTTCAGATTTGGATTTGGCTGAATCGAATTGGGGACAGTGAACTGAATCAACAGATTGAATCACTGTCCCTGATTCAGGCCGAATCTGAATCCGAATCGAATAGCGCCCGTTTCGCACAGCCCTAGTGGTCAGCACACGCACAGCAGGGTTAGCTGCATTTCAGTCCAATTCTGGTTGGCTAACTGGCTTAGAAACTGGCTTAAAGAATTTCCAGCTGGTGAGAAAAGAATCATTTCTTTAACCCTTTTTTAATACCATGGAACCTCACTAGTTTGCAGTATTCAGTCATTCTGTTAAGGGAGTCTCGGTGTTGCTGCTCTGTCGATGCCATCCACCCATCTAGAGAGGAAAGGAAGATCTGTGCACACAGGTTCTGTGTGGGGGTGGGATCCTTCTTTACAAGCATATCACATATAGCCTGTATTATGTGAAGTAGAATTCATTGCCTTGCTTCACTCTTTCTGCTGTAATCCTACTAGGCAGTTTCCCCAGTTCCTTGGACTTAATCATTTCCTCCTGGTTAGGAACATGCTCTCAATGTCTGCTCTCAGATGCATATATTATTCTAGGAACTGACCCTTTATTTCTTTATTTACTGTGTTTCTCAGCAAAAGTTTTGTGTTATTACTTAGCTTCCTGAATACACGTCTCTTAGAATCACAGAAAATTAGGGTTGGAAGGAACCTCAGAAGGTCATCTAGTTCATCTCCCTGTTCAAAGCAGGACCATCCCCAACTATATCATCCCAGCCAAGGTTTTGTCTACACGGGTCTTAAAAATCTCTAAGGGTAGAAATTCCACAATCTCTTTGGGTAACTTGTTCCAGTGCTTTACTACCCTCCTGGTGAGAAAGTTTTTCCTAATATCTAACCTAAACTTCACGTGCTGCAACTTGAAACCATTGTTCCTTGTTCTGTCATCTGCTACCACTGAGAACAGCCTAGTGCCATCCTTCAGGTAGTTAAAGGCTGCTGTAAAATCCCCCCTCAGTCTTCCTACTGCAGACTAAGTAAGCCCAGTTCCCTCAGCCTCTCCTCATAAGTCATATATCCCAGCACCCTAACCATTTTTGTTGCCCTCCACTGGACTCTCTCCAATTTATCTACATCCTTTCTGTAGTGAAGGGCCCAAAACCTGGATACAGTACTCTAGATATAGCTTCACCAGTGCCAAGTAGAAGGGACAAATCGCTTTCCTCAATCTCCTGGCAATGCTCCTAGTAGGGCTGTGCGAAGCTTCAGTAGCTGATTCGATTCGGAGGAGAGTTGACCCAATTCACGAACTGAATCTCCAAATACGAGTCAAATTGGAAGACCACTTAAAAGCTCTGAATGAATTCAGAAAAGCTTTGGAAAAGATTCGGCCGCTTTGGAGATTTGGCCATAGACTAAACAGGTAGCTGATACAGCTCCCTCCAGCTGGTAAGTCTGTTGGGGTTGGGGGAGAGGGGAGGGAGGGATTGGGGCTGGGACAAGCTGCCCAGTTGGTGGGGTGGGCGCATTACTCAGGGAGAGGGTGCAGCAGCACTGGGAGCGGGGGCTAGGCCCTTCTGCTGCCCAGAGCAAGCCATGCCTGTATCATGGGCCACCACACCCTCCCCACACACTGGCAAGCAGCAGTAGGGTGTGGCTCCCCTTGCCGAGGCAGAGGCTGGCACAGCCAGAGGAGCCGCGGGAGAACCTGCAGCCGCCAGGCTGTGCCTGCCTCTCCCCAGCCAATCCAAATCACCGAATCTCTCCAAATCAGCACCAGATCTTCCAAAGCCAATTCAGTCAAATCGATTCCAAACAGTGATCCAAATCTCCAAATCGAATCACCGTCTTCCAAATCAGCGGAATCTGAATTGAATACTTCCCTATTCACACAGGCCTAGCTCCTAGTATGCTGTTAGCCTTCTTGGCAACAAGGGTGCACTGTTGGCTTATATTAACCTTAGTGTCCACTGTAACCCCCAGGTCCTTTTCTGCAGAGCTGCTACTTAGTCAGTTGGTCCCCAGCCTGTACCAGTGCATGGGATTCTTCCATCCTAAGTACAGGACTTTGTTCTTGTCCTTATTAAACCTCATGAGATTTCTTTTGGTCCAATCCTACAATTTGTCGAGGTCTCTCTGAATACTAGAACTACCCTCCAACCTATATTCTTTGTGAGCATCTCCATTCTTCATCTGTTTAAGTAGCTGTCTGTCATAAAGCTTACAGATGCACAGAGAGGTGACAGGTGGGCATCATTTGCAAGCAGCTCCTCCAGAGGAGCTGGTACACAGTTTGTATATCCTGGAAAACGGTTAGTCTGCCAGCCCTCTGGCAGTGCATTACATTCCTGAGAGGGGGGCGAAGAATATGTATGCATTCCACCTTCTCCTCATAGGAGGTTCCTGTAGCACTATATTTTAGGAGGCTAGAAAACCTGGCTTTGTTTAGGCCTTTAGGTAATGGCCTAAGAAAGGAAAATACATTTATTAAGTGTACATTGAAATACTTGTAAATGAAAATCTCCAGTGCTGCAGTACCCCATATGTTTGGGCTCCGTATTCAATGATCAGTCACTGCCCAGCAATAAGCAAAGATATAGACTGAATTCCCTTCCCCACTTTTCTCAAGGATGATTCCCTTGCATCTATATGGGTTTTGTACAGGGAGAAGAGAGGTAAGAGAACATTTATTACGTGGATGACTAGAATCATCTATTGCTTTTCAGCATGTCCAGGCTTGTCTCTACTTAGTTGCTGAAACACTGTTTCCTTTTATCTGGAGAGGTGGAATAAACTGAAAAATCAGCAGGCAGCAATCCATGCTTATAAGTTACAGTATAGTAACTATATTGTAAAATGCAGCAGGGAGGGTAAACTGTCTATTGAGTAAGGCAGATTACAGCTTTACTGTGTGGAAGGCAGCATCCACACATCAGAGTTCAGGGGTTTATAGTAACTGGCTCTCACGATGCAGACTATATAGGGCATGGGGTTAAACTGACTTCATGCCAATGTAACATGAGCATAGGCCAAGAATGACAGTTTGTTTTAGCACAAATGGCAGTCGGAGTAAGGGGAGGATGGAGTACTGGGTTTGGGGAGAGAACACTATCAAAAGACTGCTTCAAGGGGAGAAAGTCATTGTGGCTGTGGTTGGCAGAGTGTAGGCTTGAGAAGAGAACCTTACAAGTCTCAGAAAGAAGGAAGTAGTTTTGGTGGCAGGATCCAGTTTAATACAGGGTCATGCTAGGAGTAAGGGGTTGGTTTTGCACCAGTATTGTATCCTAAAGACTTGACAAAGAAGCCGTTTAGCCAAGAGAGGGGTGGAGGGGCAAGGGGGCAGATAGAATGAGCTGGGGGATGTCTATTTTTGTGTTTCCCTCACACCACTGATTGAGCAGTTGCATATATCAATGCAGAATAACTTCTCTGTCCTGAGAAGTTGCAGTGGTAAGCTACCATCTTTACATCAATATCTTCTTACAACAAGGAGCTTTCAAACTGGCTGAGCTAAACAATATCTTGCAAGGTGATTGTGGCAGGGTACTGGTAGTGCCTGCCACTTTAAGGACTTGGACAGGAAAGGGCAGATGCCTGATGAGAGCAGCCATTTTAAGGCCTAGGTCCCTGAACTGAGGGCAGTTTGTGATCAGCCAGCAAAGGAAAAACACCTCTCTGCTTAGCTCTGCCAGGAGCACCTTCGAGGTAAGGGTGAAGCTATGGGGATGGCTTGGAGACCTCATTGGTCCTGAGCATGACCTAAAACTGCACCCTGCCAAGGCAGGAAGACCTGGTGGGGCTGCTGGTGGTGCAGCAGTCCCCATGTAAATGCCAGGAGTGATCACCTCCCCGGTCGGGTCGAGGCACCTTAACCTCAGCCCCCACCTTCAGGTGGGTTACATAACCCAGGAAAGGCCAGGTAAGCTTCTTGAAGCACCTGAGCCGGTTGGGGTGAGTGACCCCATAGGGCCAGGCGCACTTTGCAAAGCACCTGATCCGGGAATGGGGGACCCTGAACCCTGTGAACAGCCAAGCAGCTCAGACTTGTCCTGAGGGACCCCTGACTGGCCCATGCTGGGGCCAGGGCCCAAAGAGGGGTTGAAGGGTCAAGGTGGCCCACCGTGAGGGATGCCCAGAGCAGAGAGTCTCGGGATCCTGACTGGCGTGAGATGGAGCCAGGGCCTAAGGGGGAGCCAAAGGTCCCAGAGAGTGGACCAGAGCTAAGGGGGTGACAGGTACAGCTGAGTTTAGCTGCCTGGGATGCCATCTGCGAGCCTTGGGCCACAGTGTACGGGTGGAACAGAGCTGCGGATATTCCTCTAAACATCGAGGTTCAAAATGGGCAGCCTCCCACCTAATTAACATCTCAATACTATTACATCAAGGCATGACAGGCGAGTGAGGTGGGCGGCTGGCCCATAGACAGGAGGCGGGCCAGTGCTTGCACCAGGCGTGAAAGTTTGCCCCCATCACAGTGATCTTGCCACCCATTCCTGTGTGCTTTGGTGAAGTCACTGTTACAGGGCATCACTGACAGGCAGGGTTTGGTCCAGTGCTGGTGGTCCTGCATTCCCTGTTACTGTCCCCATCTGCCTTCTCTTATTTAAGTCTCTGTTATCAATTGGTTAATTGAGAGGCCCCCAGCCTCTCTGACTACATGGTCTCTTCTTGCCCCTGGCTAACAGCCTTGTGTTTCAGTATCTCCTGGGTTTCAACCCAGAGCCTTTGGCTCCACTAGCTCACAAATTAACCCCTAGGCTAGGCCTAGCAAGATTGCTGCCTTCGTTATCCTGTCAGAGCCTAGACTTTGGAGTGATTATGCTCTGGTCCAGTGTAGGCTGATCCCTTCCAGGGTTGGTCACTGCAGAGTTCCATTCCTTGGCACGCTGCTATGCGGCCTCGTCATCGTCCATTATAGTCATGTCTGGTTCACTGGTTGTTATCACCAGAAGTTTAACAGAACTGCCTTTCCACTCTGGGTCACAAATGGAGTCCAGAACACAAAACTTTGCCCCCCTCCCCTGCCCAAAAATGTAACAAAAAAAAAATCCAGCTTACCAGATTTGAGATCCCCACATCCTCGAATCCATTTCCCAACTGTTCAGGGACCCTACTTTCTTCCTGCTGGGTTGTCTCCCTTCTTCCTTATGCAGGGAAGCCTATCTTAGCTCCCCAGCTGGACTTCTCATTCCTTCCTACTTGCTGTCTGGGACCACCATTTTTGTCCTGTGTTCCTTCCCCTCTGTCAATCACCTAAATGCCCAGTCACACTAGAACAGGAGGTCCTCATTAGAGGCTCCCAGTATCTAGTAGGGATGAGGCTGCAGCTTAAGACCAGCTGCATCTCATCACCCTTCAGCTCTGTCCTGCAGTCTCTTCCCAGTAACTGTGGTGAAACCCCCTATTACAGTCATGTTAAAATGTTGGTACATATGTGGGATGGTTTAGTCAGAGATTATTCTGTGTAGAGCAGGGACTGAACTAAATGACCTTACAAGATCCCTTCCAGCCCTACTTCCCTATGTGTCATGCTTCCTACATTTAGCCTTCTTTCACACCTAGGACATCTATTGCAAAGAGGATTTCTCCTATCGGTTTAGACCAGGGGTAGGCAACATTTTTTGGCCGGAGTGCCGAAAAA
>NW_017729002.1:15143143-15145571 GCF_001723915.1 Gavialis gangeticus
GCTGGGGCCAGCTGCAGCCGGGAGGCTGCAAACAGCTGCACTGGGCTTCAGAGCCCAGGCATCAGGTCTGTACTGGCGTGTGCAGACGCGCCTTGGAGCAGGCAGCGGGGGAGGGGCCTGAGGCAGCGCAACCCTGGTCTCTTTCCTGCTGCCAGCACAGAGCTGGTGACTGGGCTCCAGAGCAAGCAGTGGGCAAGCTGCAAACAGCTGTGCCGGGCTCCACAGCATCAGCTCCATGCTGGTGGCGACTGCGTGCACACCTCACAGTGGGGCTAGGACTCTGCAAGCCCTGCTGGGAGCAGCCCTGGCTCCAGCACTGGCAGCAGCTACCCAGAGCTGGGGCTGGCCGTGGTGTGCCAAGCAAAATGGCCTCGCATGCCATACTCGGCATGCATGCTGGGAGTTGCCTAACCCTGGTTTAGACAGTGGGTATAAATTCTCTCTTTGCTGCTTTGCTGGATTGTCTTCCTGATTCTTACCAAAAGAGGAAGGCTCTTGGAACCATCTGCACTTGATAGTTGAGTCTTATTGATTTTTCTTTGATTCATAGTGATCCCAGGCCCACTATGCTTAATCTAGGTTAAAGTTCAGTGTAGTCTGCTTCCTGAGCTGTACATCAGAGCCCTCTTCAGAGGCAGCCTTCTGATTGCGGCATATCCCACTTCCTGTGTTGTACAGTATGTCCTGCTTGTTTTAATTTTGTGATCAAAGATTTTCTTTGGGATAAATAAGAGGCTGCTTCAACACCAGTGTCTTGTGCTTTCAGTAGGTCTGACTTGACTTCCAAAGGTATTTGGAGAACAGTATTCTTTTAATACATGAGTCCTTACATTGATTCTTGAAAAGCAGAGTTTCTCTTCAGAGAATCTTTTAGGGTGAGAATTACCTTATGGTAGCAGAAGTTCTTTAGGGACACTGGGTCTGCTTGATCCTTCAGATACATGGTGCATGAGAGAGGGAATAATAAAGATATCACAATCCAGACTTGTTGACATAATCTTTCAGTCATTGCTCAGGTCTACTTCTCACCATTTTATTGTCATCTGTCTATAAGATATCTGGGTCAAGGTGTATTTCTGATTCCATACTAGATACTTCTATTTGTATTATCCAGAGGTTTTGTGTTTAATTTTTGTCTCTGACCACATAAGATACATTCCTCCAGCCTCCTTTTCTTACGTAGTTTTAAAATATTTTATATGTCCTCATGCTGCTATTTTCTTTTATATTATTCCAGCATTACTGAAATCTTTTTTATGTAAGACATTTACATTTTGAAGTTCTATTGCTTCAAACTGTGACACTACAATTTTTCTGTAATAGAAAGATGCCCTCCCCTTATGCTTCCACATGAAAACCACTGGCCTCTTTTAAAGGACATATTAAATGTAAATTTACTTTTCCTGTAACACCCATTCAAGTGTGTTCTGAAATAGTCAGCAAGCATGGAGGGGCAGACCTATAGTGTGATTTCCTTGCATGTGTCACTCTTAGAAATTATGTTTTTTTGTATCATCCTTATGGGACTATAGACTAGCTCTTGTGTTTTTCTTGATTTCTAATCATCTTTTTATAAGATTCCTGGGTAGAGGCCTATTTTTGGTTTCATACCAGTTCTTTATGTATATATTGGTTTTGCGTTTAATTTTTATCTGAGGCCACATAAAATATATATCCATCCAGCCTCCTTTTCTCACATAATATTAAAATATTTTGTATGTCTTCATGTTGCTATATTTTTCTGTGATTTTTCAGCATTGTAAAATCTTATCAGCGCAGCGGCTGAAAAAAGGTAATGGATAAAATGAAGGAAAAACACTGGATGACATTTCAGTACAGGGACAATGGTCTCTTAGTTCAGCTTTCTGGAGGCAATACAGTTTGTTCTAAAGGAAAGGCAGTTTCATTTACTCATGGAGCAAGCACAGAAATCAGTCTATCTCTTTGCACTTCACAAAGTTGCAAGATGCTGTTTTCTTATAGAATAAATAGGCCTTATATGCATGACTGAAAAGAATTAGATGCAGTTGGGCCATGTCTCTGTTCAAGAGGGAGCTTTGTGAGAACCATGGCATTTATGAGTGAATTAAGTTGAAGCAGATTCTGTCAGGGAAGTGCAGGGGAGGTGGACCCTGGTCTGCCTAGAGGCCACAGGAGTTCACCCCTTTTGGTTTTGTTGTGCCAACTGTCTACAGACTGGTAGATGAACATTTACCAGTCTAGATTGGTGGGTCTGCATGAGAGAAGTTGAATGCACAGGTAAGAATTCCCCTGCTTATCAAATGAAAAGCTGCAGACTTTCCTGATTGATAGGTTTATCAATGCTACTCCCTTTCAGACTTTTCCTGAAGCTGGCACTTCTTTAAATTAAACTCCTACAGCTGGTAAGGCATGAACACTTGTGTACGTGAAATAGGGCAGGATTATC